>NC_045597.1:180950532-181253563 GCF_009762305.2 Zalophus californianus
CAGGCCTGCCCCCAACCTACTGAATCAGAATCTGCATTTTAATAAGATCCCCACTTGAGTCATATGAACATTGAAGTTTAAGGATACTGGTCTAATCGACTTACCTAATATACAAGGCAGCTGGGGTCCAAGAACCCAAATGACTTGCCCAAGGCCACATAGGTAAACCAGGAGGCCATGTGGATAACTGGGTAAGAGCCCATACTGGGAGTCAGATGGACCAGTGTTCAAGTCCCAGCTCTCGCCTTTGTCAACCCAAAGTCTTAGGTAATTCCCTCATATATCTATAAGCCTTCAATTAGTTGTTGTTAAAGTAGTGATACTACTTCATAGGCTTGATGAGAAGATACAATCAAAGCATGTAAAAAGCACCCAGAAACAACTTTTACGATCACTATTCTGAGATGTCCTGACTCTGTGCAGCCTTATAGGCATCCCATATAGCATGCAAGAAATGAGATATAGTGCTTTAGTAAATTCGGTCTTTTTGAGATTATTATGTCTAATTTAGATTCTAGGGTTTGAAAGAATGAGGACAAGGGTTTCCTCATTTTTCCAGAGGCAATAAACAGAATGTGGTACAGCTGGGAGATTTCTCAGACTCCTGCTCTCCCAGCACCCTAACTTGGCTTCTCCGTGATGTCCTGTGGAACCAACCAGCCCCTGGAGAAACGTGCAGGTGGCTGAGGCTTTTGCCCACGCTCTTCCTCAGCTTTCGGGTGCTTCTCCTCCTTAGTCTCATTGCTGTAGGCATCCTTGGGCCCCTGGCATTCTCCTCTGGGCTCCTTACAGATTTCCCAAGTGGAGCTCTTCCTCCCTCTGACTCCTGGGAGACCTAATAAATTTGGGCCTTCTCTCCACACGTCAAAAGTCACCTGCCCTGTGCTTCATCCCAAAGAACTGGCCAACTAAGGTGATAAAGTTCAACACTCACCTATATTTGCATTTTAATGAGATCTTTTCTTGTCTTCAACCCTAAATAGTGAGCACTGTATCCCTCAGCAGCGCAGACATTTTTGAGCGGAGTGACAATGGGACCCTTTTACATTCCACAAATCCTGCCAACTTGAGCAACAACTAGCAGCACGGGACAGAGAGATCTTCCCTCTCTCTGTCCCTCCCTCCCTCCTTTTCCTTTCTCCCTCCTCCCTCATTCTAAAAACCACATTTTTCAAAAAAATAAACTTTTATTTTGCAATCATTTTAGATTTACAGAAAAGCTGCAGAGATAATATAGACAGTCCATCGAACATTGGTCAAAACTTAGAAATGTAGCTGCCACGCTGTCATTAATGAAACTCCAGACTTTGTTGGATTTCACCAGTTTTTTTTTTCCCCTTGAGAAAATGATTTAGCTGTCATGTCTCTGTAGCGTCCTCAGTCTGTGACAGATTCCCAGTCTTCCCTAGTTTTTCATGATCTTGACTGTTTGAGGAATACTGGGCAGGTGCTTTGTAGAATATTTCTCAACTTGGGTTTGTTTGCAGTCTCCCTCATGATTAGACTGGACTCATGGGTTTTGGGGAGAAGACCACAAAAGTGAGGTGCCCTTCCCAGCAAAATGTATCAGGACTGCATTCTATCAATAGCATCACTGGTGTAGTTAACCTTGGGTAAGCTAGTGTTTGCTGTGTTCTCCACTGTTAAGTTCCTATTTTCTCATATTCTGCTCTTTGGCTACCTGTCACTCAGTTCAGGGCATACCCACAAGGAGATGGAGCTCCACCTCCTGAAGGTAGCAAAATCTACTTAAATTAAATGGGAGATCTTCCATGGGCGAAGATTTGTCCCTTGTCCCCCATGGATATATTTAGTTCAATTATTTATTTATGAATATGGACTTATTTTTATTTATTTTAGAGTTGGGGCTGTAATACCATACCACCCTATTCATTTCATTGCTCAGATTTGTCCAGATTTTGCCACTGCGACGTTTTCTTCCATCCCTGTGACATGCCCCCATCCTTTTTTTTTTTTTCAATTTTATTCTGTTATGTTAGTCACCATACGTTACATCATTGGTTTTTAATGTAATGTTCCATGATTCATTGTTTGCATATAACCCAGTGCTCCATTCAATACGTGCCCTCCTTAATACCCATCACTGGGCTAACCCATCCCCCCACCCTCCTCACCTCTAAAACCCTGTTTGTTTCTCAGAGTCCGTAGTCTCTCATGGTTTGTCTCCCCCTCTGATTTCGCCCCCTTCATTTTTCCCTTCCTACTATCTTGTTTCAGAGGTACAGGTCTGTGATTCATCAGTCTTACACAATTCACAGAGCTCACCATAGCTAATATCCTCCCCAGTGTCCATCACCCAGCCACCTCATCCCTCCCACCCCCTCCACTCCAGCAAACTTCAGTTTGTTTCCTGAGATTAACAGTTTGTCTCCCTCTCTGGTTTTGTCTTGTTTCATTTTTCCCTCCCTTCCCCTATGATCCTCTGTCTTGTTTCTCAAATTCCTCATATCAGTGAGATCATATGCTACATGTCGTTCTCTGATTGACTTATTTCGCTCAGCATAATACCCTCCAGTTCCATCCACGTCGTTGCAAATGACAAGAGTTCATTCCTTTTGATGGCTGCATAATATTCCATTGTATATATATCCCACATCTTCTTTATCCATTCATCTGTTGATGGACATTTAGGTTCTTTCCACAGTTTGGCTATTGTGGACATTGCTGCTATAAACACTGGGGTGCACGTGCCTCTTCGGTCACTACATTTGTATCTTTGGGGTAAATACCCAGTAGTACAATTGCTGGGTCGTAGGGTAGCTTCTATTTTCAACATTTTAAGGAACCTCCATACTGTTTTCCAGAGTGTCCTTTGATAACATTTTTGCTTTCTGGAACTCCAGGATGCTCCAGGCTCATCTTACTTACCTACCCAACCCTAGAATCAGTCATTTGTTCAAAG
Organism: Zalophus californianus; assembly: GCF_009762305.2. NCBI lineage: Eukaryota > Metazoa > Chordata > Mammalia > Carnivora > Otariidae > Zalophus > Zalophus californianus. The sequence goes on from NC_045597.1 coordinate 180,953,456, forward strand.
AGCCCTGGTTCCTGCTGTTGGAGAACAGGATTGAGAAACCAAGATCTGGGCACTCTGGCTGTTTATTGCTACTAAGACATGGGATGCTTTTGGAAGCTAAAGTTTTGGTATTATACCTGTAGGTATTAAATAATCCACATGGTCGTTCTTTAGCCCTATGTCTCAGAGCTTACTTACTCTGATTCACTCATGAGAAAAGGCTTTCGTGTGTTCCAGGGCACACAGCTTGGTAATATTTGATATCCCCTTGCATCTTGCTCATGGGAAAGAATTTCCTGTACCATACCGCAGCAGTACAAACAGCTCAATATAGCATTTCTCTCTTACACCTATTAGCACATCAAGATGGGTACCCATATAATAAATCCAATACTCAGGTCAAAATCTGGAATATACCTGTGGCACACTGGTTGCCAACCAATATGTAACAAATATGGTTGTTTACAGCACATAAGTTACCTACACAATTCTCATCCATTCATTTTTAACAAATACTTACTAAGAAATGGCAGCAAAAGAGAGAGACATTGATTGAGTAGTCATATGCACATATAATGACAACCGCAAATGCCATCCCCCTTTCTTGCTCACAGAAACTGGATTTTGTTCAGCCATCTATTCATCTATCTCTCTGATAGCTCTTTCAGAAGTAAATCCTGGTTAATCTTAGCCAATCATGATAATTCCATTCTCTTTGCCAATGTTTGGTTTAGAGGTAGAAATAATTTACAGGGAAGTCAATTGGTGGGAGAGTTTCTGAGAAAGATTGTCTTGATAATGAAAAGAGACTCATAATGAAAGAGATCCCTTCTACTCGCTGCCCAGAACTACACCAGCCGTCTTGTGACCATGAGAAGAACTAAGGCAACATGCTGAGGACAAAGAGACAAAAGATGGAAAGAACGTGGGTCTCTGATGATGTTACTGAGCTGCTCCTAATCAGCCCAAGGGGACCCCTAACCTGGATTCTCTTGTTATATAAGATAGTAAGTATTCCTTATTGTCTTGGCAATTTGAATTATTTCTTTTACTTACAGCCAAAAGCCTCATAATCATGTCCTACTTTAGAATATTTTAAAACAATAACTTTTATTTAGATCCAAGGCCCTTTACAGAACTCACCTATCCACCCATCCATCCCTTTATTTTTAACAAATATTTATTTTATTTATTTAATTTTATTTTATTATGTTATGTTAGTCACCATACAGTACCTCATTAGTTTTTGATGTAGTGTTCCACGATTCATTGCTTGTGTCTAACACCGAGTACTCCATGCAATATGTGCCCTCCTTAATACCCATCACTGGGCTAACCCATCCCCCCACCCCCTCCCCTCTAGAACCCTCAGTTTGTTTCTCAGAGTCCATCGTCTCTCATGGTTTGTCTGCCCCTCCTATTTCCCCCCTTCATTTTTCCCTTCCTTATCCTAAATATTTACTAAGAAATGGCAGCAAGAGAGAGAGACAGAGATATATATAGAGAGAGACATTGAGCAAATAATCACAGGCACATATAATGACAAACTATGATAAATAAGAAGAAGGAAAAGTATAAGGAACTATGTGAGGATAACTGACGGATACAATTTAGACTGGGAAGAGGGAAGCATTAAGGTAAGACTTCACTTAGCAAGTGATGTGTGAACTGAGGTCTGAGAGCCATTATAAGGGATGGAAAGTGTTAAGGATGGAGTACCGCATGTGCCAAGCCTCAAGGTGGGATGCAGCATGATGCCCTGGATGAACCTGCAGGATATCTGTGGAACAAGGGGAGAGATGGGGGAAAGAGTAGCACATTTAAGACTAAAGCGGTTGGCAAGGTCCAGACAGCAGAGGATCGATCTTGGAGACCATAGTAAGGACTTTTCTCTTGCTCCTAAGAGAAAAAGGGATAATGAAGGGCTCTGAGAATCATGACCTAACCAGTTCTTTTTGAGCATCTTTGGGCTCAGTCTTGCCATAGTCTTGCATCCATAAATGCATAACACTGTCAGTGAGTGTTCTAATCATTACTTGGGCCTCTTAAAGGGGATCCTTGACGGAAAGTATGAGAGCTCTCCCAGTATCTATTTGCTCCTCTCCATTTTCCAGGCTTCCCTGCAATTTGGTTGGGCCCATGAGACTGGGTTTGGCAGTAATGACGTAAGTCCTTTCCAGGTCTGATTCTTAAAAACATGTGTGTGATCTTTCTGTCCGTCCTTGCTTCACCTGCTACCGTGAACTTGGAGGTCATCTTTCCGGACAGCAGGATGTAAAAATGCTGTGGTGACCTGCAGAGATCAGACTTTGGGTGAGTGAGAAACAAGACCCTCCCCCTTTTAAGGCCCTGAGTTTTCAGGGTTTCTTCGTTACTGTGGGGTAATTTAACTGTATTAGCTCCGTAGAGCTGCTATAACAAATTACTACAAACTGAGCGGCAACCGAAATTTCTGGAGCCTAGAAGTCTGAAATCAGGGTGTCAGCCAGGTTGTGCTTTGTCCAAAAGGTCCACGGAAGAATCTTTCCTTCCCTCTTCATAGTTTATGGTCCTTCTGGCAATCCTTGGTGTTGTCTTGTAGCTGCATCACCCAATCTCTCCTTCCTTCTTCACATGGGTTTCTTCTCCATGTGTGTCTGTCTCTGTCTGTGTTTTCAGATGGCCTTATAAAGACACCAGTGTTGGATTTAGGGCCCGACCCAATCCAGTATGACCTCATTTTATTTTATTTTTAAAGAATTTATTTATTTGAGAGAGAGATAGTGAGAAAGAGCACGAGGTGGTGGGAGAGGGAGAAGCAGGCTCCCTACTCAGCAGGGAGCTCAACGTGGGGCTAGACCCCAGGACCCTGGGGTCATGACCTGAGCCGAAGGCAGACACTTAACCAACTGAGCCACCCAGGCATCCCTATTACCTCATTTTAATGGAACCAATCAGATCCACACAGACCCCATTTCTAAATAAGGTCACATTTTGAGGTTCCTAATGGACACACATTTTGGAAGGACACTATTCAACCCACTACAATAAGCTAATCCAGGATATAATTTATAATACACAGCAGTATTTCCACACTTCTATCATCCCCAACTCCAGGGCAGCTCTGGAACCGTCCCCTCTTCCTTCCCCCTCCCTTCTTTGGCCATTACTCTCCCCAGTTTTCAGCCTGCAGGGCCATTTTTTTTATCATGCCCTCACCTTTTCTCGCACCTTTATGTGTACCATCTCTCCATACATTCATCTGGGTTTAAGATCACAACAATCCTGGGAATTGGGCTGGCAAAGGCAGAACAACCATAGAGGGCAGAGCAAAGGGGAAGAAATTAAGAAGCAAAAGCCAGAATATTTTAGTGCACGAGTTAATAGGTTCCCATCAAATCTGCATTTCAAGAGATCATTCTGGCCACAGTTGAGTCTGATGATGGAGAGCAGACAAGAGCATGTGTAGGTCTGGAGGCCATTGGGAGGCTATTGTAACAGTCCTGAGAGCTCGGACCAGGGTGATGATAGAGGAACGCAGGTGCAGATACAGTCCAGGGACAGTACTGATAAGACATAAGAAGGGGGTAAGGGAGAGAATCTGACCAAAGCTGTGGACCTTATTTTCAGTGAAATTCACATTGAAAAAAAAATTTTTTTTAAAGATTTATTTATTTATTTAGAGAAAGTGAGCATGAGCAGGAGGGCCAGAGAAAGAGAGAGGGAGAGAGAATCTCAAGCAGACCCCACACTCGGCAGGGAATCAGACTCGGGGCTCAGTCTCAGGACCCTGAGATCACGACCTGAGCTGAATCCAAGAGTCAGACACTTAACTGACTGCCCCACCCTGGCACCCCTCAAAAATATTTATACAAGCATAATGACTCCTGTTACAGACTCCTGAAACCCATGCTCATTCCTGAGCTTAAATCCTGGTTCTAGGGAGTAGTTTCAGACTGCCAGAAAAACTGCCTCCTCATTCCAGCTTCTGATAGCTCCTGGACACCAGCCAGGCTAGGTTCTTCTTTGTGAGCATTGTCTGGAGGGGTTCCATGTCGCTCCACATGTGTGAAGCCGTCAGCTTCAACAGCCCAGTGTTTGAATGAAGCAGAGCCCTACCTGCCTGGAGATGGGCCAAGGGGCAGCCACAGAAAGGGCTTTCATAACTATTCTTTCCCATGAGCAGAGAAAAGATGCAAATTCCAAGTGGGAAAAGCCAGTGGATATCCAGGGGAAACCTGGACCACAGTTAAGAGGCAGGTCCCCAGTAACAGAACGTCTCGTATGGATGCCAAGAAATGGGAGGGTATGTGAGACGGGGTAGGGCTGGTGGGTCCCATGACCCCCAGCTCTGCTCGTGTGGAGTCAGGCAGCTCACAGCAGCCCATCCTCGTGACTGCAATGCACGTAAGTGCCGTCAATCTGCACTCACCACAGCCTGCCCCTCACCACGTGGGGCCAGTCAATAAAACTGGACTACTGCTTTGCGGCCTGCATTGAGATGACATGTTTAAGCTTGGTCCCCAAGCATGTGGGGTCCACACCCACAAACTCATAGGGAGTGGGGATAAGCTGACTCAGCTGGGCTGGGGTCACAGTGACTGATACAAGGGGGGAGTGACCATTTGGGAGATCCTGTCTAAGGAAGGGAGCCAGCCATCTTAAAAAGATTAGGTTTAATGTGACTGGCATCAGGACCCTAGTGGTCCAGTTTGGGGACTGAGGGTACAGTAGTAAGCTCTCTGAGGAGTAGTGGCAGTCAGCATCAGTGGATAGTAACATTTTCAATCCAGGGAGAATGTATTTGAAACGGAACAGTGTTACTGACAAATAACTAGTAGGCTGAGGAACAGGGTTCCACTCAGTAGAGAAAGAAGGGGACAGGAACAAATTGGGCAGGTTCTCAGGGTTCTGGTCCAGCAGGGGATGGATCAGGAGGCTGGATGGACATAGTGACTGGGCACGTGAAGTACTGAATGTGAGTGGGGCAGTTGTGGGGTAGGGAATAAGTACATATGTTCTAGTTCTGGTTCTGGAACTCTTGTGTGATCGTCTATCTAGGTTCAGGGCCAAACACTGAGCCTGGCCCTAGTGATTTGGCAACTGCTAATATGTCACTGGGCATATCTCTCATTGGCTCAGGAGCTCTGCCCGAATGACCCATCAGGTAACAGGTCGCCGGTCCTCATTCTGAGCACGTCTGAGGTAGTCAGTCACTGACACTGTTTGGCATATGGGTTCCCGCTGAGGCTCAAGACCAAGCCCAACCCCCCATGCAAAGCCCAGGAGGCTTAACTGGATTTCCTACACCTGCCCTTCCACCTTCCACCCTCCCCCAGAACCCTCAGGCAGCTTCCCACCAGCCTGGGTTCTCCATCTCCACCTCCAGCATTGGGTATTGCCCCTGGGAAGACAGTGACTGCCAGCCCAGGCCATGGAACCAGATTACATTGTCTGAATTCCAGGCTCTGATACTTCCTACATGTGTGATCTTGAGTATATTTCCTCACCCTTTGAGCCCCAGTTTCTTCATCTGTAGGTAAGAAAAATAACCCTAGAGCAAGGATGAATAAGAGAATTGAATGAGATCATGCATGTAAAGCATTTGATGCAAGGTCCAGCACATATAAATACTATATCTCACAGTTGGCTGAGTTGGTTGGGGGCTGATCTTATAGCTGGGGCTGCTCACCAAGCTTGCCCTGGATCCTCCTTCCTATGGCTTCTGCCTCTTCTCCAGCAATCTGAAATGCTGAGATGCTAATATACCTTCAGATTGAGATTCCTTAACACAGTCTAGGTAAACTGTCCTTGTCTTGTGTGAGGGCATGTTCATGTGTCTGTATCTGAGAGGAAGGATGGGGATCAAACCCAAGTTAGCTCCATAGGATTGTTCCTTTTTAAAAAATCGTTTCCATTCTGAATGAAGAACAAATAGACTTCTGCTTCTTCTGGGAACACAGTGAAGGTGATACCTCTTCTTTCCAAATAGCTTGTTAAAGGCTGAGTACCTAGGACTGATGGCAGAAGGCTGTCTGATCATTCAGCTTGATTCATAGTGGGATCAGGGATAGGTTTAAGAATGGTAAGTATATGAGAAGACATTTATAGGAAGGGTAATGACATCTTATTCTCCACCATCACCAATAATAGTATAAGATTAAGTTAAATTCATTATAAGAAGAAAGATTCAGTTGAGATACAAAGAAAAGAAGACAGAGCGAGTTCTAGTAAGAACCAGCTTAGAAAGTACAAAAATTTAGGAATTGTTCTAGGTATCCTTGAAATCACATTTCACATGGGAAATGCTGTGATGTTAACGCAGGCAAACATCCATTCTGGGTCTGTTCAGTCTGCGTGGTTTCAGAGGGAAATAATAATTATTATGGCACTTGTTAGTGATAAGAGATTTATTTCCTTCTTTGCTTTTCATTGTCTGTGTTCATTTTCCCTTTTCCATATATGCTCTACTCCCTTTTTCCCATTGCCTTAGTGATTATAACAGGATCTTCTTAATACCTATTAAGGTATTAATAATAATTATAATTATAATATAATTATAATAATTAATAATACCCTCTCTCCTTTCAAATTGTCCTTAAAGTACTTCGTCTTCCACCTTCACTCCGGGCCTTGTCTGTGGAGTGTTTTTGACAATATTTACAAGTCTCTGCATAGAGCTGAAGATGATGGAGGACAACGGGAAGAGGTCTTTGCTTTAGGTTTCATTCAGCTTCCCACAGTCTCCTGAGCTTGGACTTCCGTGTAGACTTCTATTGTTTGATTTCCCAGCACTTTTTTCATGAGTCAAGTTATGGAACCCTGACGTAGCTACCTCCCTTCCCTTCACGCATTCTCTGCCCTACTGGGAGCAGTCCTCATGGGCCTGCCATTGTGGTGGCCCAGCCCTCCCTTGGGCAAGATTGAGTAGGTGACACAAGTTAGACCAAGTAGACACTCTCTTCCTGGAATTAGAAGCATAAGCAAAAGGGTACAGAAAGGCTGAAAACAGCTGAAGGTTGTTCATCATGACAATAGCAACTTGAAGAGGTGACACATTAAATAGTCTCTAGCACCTCATCCCTGGAGCTCTGCTGTTCCTTATCTTTCTGGACTCTGCTATGTTTTGTTTTGTTTTTAGCTTCTCTGTTGATTATGAGAGCCATCCCATATCCTTCCCAGTGTGTTCCTTTTTGTTTAATTTAGTAAAGGTTGATTTCTGCGTTGTAAACAGAGAACCCCCAAAGACATTCTGATACGCTGTTCTTTATGAGATTATCAAAAACAACAAAACAATTCCCATATGTCCTCTTAAATATTATCTTTTCTTGCTTTAAGGCATTAATAAAATGTTGATTATTGGCATGGAGATAGTTGTAACATTTTGGAGGAGTCACCAGATGGTGACATTACATATTATTTCCTAATCCAATTTATCTCGAAATGTGTGTGTTTGTTAAATCTTGAGGAAATGCTTTATCATCATGATTATAGTATAGTTCTGCTGTCTAAAAACCTAGCTATAGAGTATCTTGTGGGGACAGAATTTGGATGTGATGAAAGCAGTTCTTTGGCAAATGTCTCAGAAGCAGGCACCCTAACTTCAAAATAATTTATGTTCAAAATGTCTGAAGGCAAACAAATATCCTCAGTGGGGGAATATTTCCTAAGTGGATGCAGCCAATATGTAGATTTTATTACAGCTCTGTCCCAGGAACCAATGACTTACCCATTGCTGTCACTTACACATAAACCTTTCACAGATTATGATAAATGTTTCCTTGATACATAGGCTCTCCTCTCAGCAAAACCCTCAAGCAGTGGATTCTGACCAGAAGCCATGTGGGTGGCGGCAAAAGATCTTTCCTTTGGATAATAAGGGACATTGCAGATTAAATTGTTATGATCACGCAGGGGTTAGAGAAGATTTCTGCTATTATAATAGGAGGTCCGTGGACATTCAAAAAAAATTGACCAGAGTTATTTTGATAGATCAGACCAAAAGAAGAAGAAAATAACACTGAACCCAGTACCATGGACTGTTAGAAATTCTCATTGATACATATCAAAAGGAAACAAAATATATTTAAGAAAGAGTATTTTCTATTCTGCACTACTTTCAGCTCTGGGGTTTCAAACAGCAAACATTAATTAGCTCATGAGTTTCTGGTTGGCTGGCTAGTTCTTCTGGTCTTAGCTGGGCTTGCTTATGAATCAGGGATGAGTTGTGGGTCTAGCTCCTAACTGGCTTTGTGATCTTGGCTGTACTCACATGTTTGGTGATTGGTTGGCTGTGTACTGGTCTAGGATGTTCTCAGTGGGAACAACGAGGTTCTTCTCTACTCATCATCCAGCAGGCTGGCCTCTGTTTATTCAGATAGCCATGTCAGCGTTCTGAGAGAGACGACAGGCAAAACATTTTTTTGGAAGTCTGAGCTTGGAACTGGTACACAGTCACTTCTACCTCAATAGGAGGAGCTATGAAATCATATTACAAAAGATATGGATATAGAGAGGCATAAAACATTGGGGACAATATTAATTTCCCCACACTTAGGAATGTTGCAACTCTGCTAGTCTGGTATTTTTTGCAACATCAAACGGGAAGAATGGGCAGAGAGGGGTAATAAACAGAAAGGAGGGGGTGGAGGAGAGTGAGAGTTCAGGTGGGTTGAATGTCAGAAAGAATTTTGGGGATTTGGCAAACGAGAGGCTTCAAACAACTTCCGTAGAGAAAAAGAAATGGGTGTGAGAGGAAATAGGGTTTGGATATGTGTTTTCATGGTTTAGGAATTTGATCCCTTCTGATACTCTATAAGAGATGCAAATAAAGAATGGAATTTCCATTAAGATATTTTTTGGCTATTGAGCCATGCATTTTTCCATGCAACTGTGAAAGAAGGAGCTATGTGGGGTCCCAGGACTTATTTGGATTAAACATTTAGATTTCTAAAGGAAGATCTTAAGAAAAGAAAAAAGGTTCTTCCGAACTAGAGGAAAGCAAAACATTGATTTCCTCCCTGCCAAGGAGGTCAATCAATCATATTTAGATATTTAATATTTTTTTTAGCACTATGGGGTTTAGCATGTCAACATTTTGAGCAAATGTGGTGCTCTCTGAAGACTTTGTGATTTTAGTTTTTCCAAATACCCATGGAAATGTAAAGAAATGATGTATTGACTAATTCCTAAGAGTACGATGCTGCCAGTGTATTTGAACGTTTGACAGCTCCTCTGAGCACATACTCTTTTGTTCATCCATTTCTGTCCTAATGGTGCCGGTGCTTGAATTCTATAATGATCCCTATAGAATGAAAGGGAGATGCCCCGGAAGCCAAAACTTGAGGGCTTGTAAGTTAGCCTATCTTGTATCCAAATCCTGACTTCAACTCTACTAACTATGTGAACTTGGGCATGTGTCTTATCTGACTAAGCTTTTTTAAAAAAAATCTTAACATGAGGATAACAATCCTTTTGCATGAGTTTATTGTAAGAATTAGGGATAATGTATAATCAGTGTTGAGTACATAAGTGTTTATCTCTGATTCCTCAAAAAGAGGCTATAGACCAGCCTTTACTGAGCCAGTGTCAAAATACCACAGTTTCCCCAAATTTGGTAAAATAAGCTTGTCTGAAGTCCAGGGTCAGGAAGCCATGGAACCAACAAAGACCTCTCTTCTCATTATTGCTTATAGGAGAGAAACAAAGGGATAGCTACCAATTTAGGTGTTGGTGCTAGGTGTTAGGTGCTGTGCTGCTGGTAACATTAAGAAGAAATCATCAGATACAGATTTTATTTTCCATGTAGTTGTTCCAGATCTCAAGGCACTTACAATTCAGCTGGGAACAAAAGGCAACAGAAAACTTTGAAATGCAGCAAGTATTCATCAAATGCTAAATTTGGAGTTTTAGGGCCTTCAAGGAGAGATTGATAAAGGCCGAGTGGATACTGAAGGTGAGGCAGTCTCAGGGTAGAGAGATGGCCAAGAGCCGCTCTGAACGAATGCCTGGGGGGGCAATGTAGATTAGAAAAGAAGGTAGAAATTAGAGAGACGAGGGGTTGGGGGGTGGGGAGGCTGATCAGGTAGGAAGATAGTAGATGATGGAGGGTTTTGAAAGCCAAGCAGGAAACCCTTGACAGGCAGATCGCTAACAATTTCTAAATAAGTGAAAGAGATCATGAAGATCTGTCCCTGGTGGGGACTTGCAGATACCTGAGCAGAGCTTGGAATCAAGTGTTGGTTGGCAGGGAGTCAGGCACATGGTGAGGGAACATGGCCCAATGTGGTGGTGGTGGTAGGGGCAAGAGAAAGTCACAGACTCTTCACTATGGGAGCTTGGGAGAGCTGTAGGTTCTTCTGAGCCCCAGCTAGTCTAGACTGACCAGTGCTATCCTGGCTCAAACTTCAGCCTTGGGCAAAGATTCAGAAGGCAAAAGCTGTCTGTTGGTTAGCGGATGGGTAATCTGAGATCCCCTTATTGTCAACTTTGCAGAAACCAGGGTAATGCCTATTTGCTGCTCACAAGCAATGCCTAGTCCTTCAAGTACTTGAGAAATGGGAATGAGAACAGCATGTCTCACCTGGCAGCTCATACAACAGCTACAATTTTCTTTCTACCCAAACTCTATAATAAAAGAGAGGGAAATTTCTCTTGCTATCCCTGGGCAAGGGACAAATAGAAAAGTGGAACGTGGGATGGAATAACATGGGTCATCCCCTCAATTACTAATGTTTATTTTTGCCTTTCCCAGATTTTCAATTACAGATAAACTGGCTCACACAACACTTCAGCAAAAACTCAAGGTCAAACAAGTTCTCTGATTTAAGTGTCAGTGGGACTTCTAGGACAATACTTTTCCGCCAACTAAAGGATGAGAACTTGAATGTTTTTCTGTGACTTCTAAATAAATGACATCTGTATCCAAGCTGGCATTCAGCACTGAACAAACTAGGGAAAAGACTGAACTGAAGAACCCCAAGAGTCAAGGTAAATTCCCTTCTCTTCTGAGACATTTTCTGATTGAGAGGGTCTGTCATGATGGATGAAAGGGAGGTGGGAAGGTTGTATTATTCTTGAAGGGGAGTGATATTAAAATTTAAAGCTTAGATTTTACCTGCAAATAGCATCCATAGGGATCAACAATTTAAAGTAAATTAGGAGGCATTAGAATTTATTTATTCAGCAAGTAGTTACTAAGGGCCCACCCAGTGCCAGACTCTGTCCCAGGAATGAGGAATAATATATCAGGAAAGGAAACAAGCCCCAGCTCATATGTGGTTGACAAGCCAGTGGGGGAAGAGATACAATAGCCTATAAAAATGTACTCGTCAAGTTGTCATAAGTGCTAAGAAGAATTAGTCTGGGAATGGGGAGAGGAACAGACTTGGTAAGGTGATGTGCTCTTTTAGACAGAGGGCTAAAGGCAGGCCTCTCCAATGAGGTAATATCCGAGGAAGTGAGGGACTAAGCCACCTAAACACCTAGGGAAAGGGCAGCCCATGCAGAGGGAGTAGTATATAGTGGTGCCAGGTAAAATAGGGGAGTCCCAGTTTTAATTGAATTTTAGGTAAAAAACCAATTTTTTTTTAGTATAAGTATGTCCTAAATATTGCATAAGACATATTTACACTAAAAAAAAAAAAAAATCATTTACCTAACACTCAGCTTGAGTTGGGCATGCTGTATTTTTATTTGCCAGATTTATCTGGCAGCCCTTGCCAAAACTTGAGGAAAGCATATGGTGGACGTATTCAAGGAATGCTGAGAAGGCCAGAGACAGGAGCAAGGGGAGCCTGACGGGAGTTGAAGTCCTAGAGGTGGCAGGTGGTTGGGTCCCAGAGAGCCTAGGGGCCACAGTACCAACTTTGGCTTTTCCTTTGAGTGTAACGGGGAGCCGGTGGGAGGATTTGAGCAGAAAAGTGTCGAAATTCATTCATTTTTTTTCCCAAGTGTTTAATCAATTTCATTCAATAGTCATTCAAACAAATTACTGAATATCTATTAGCTTTACCGAGGTGGGACAGTGTTGGGGTCGTATTTTTGCTTTCCAGGGCCTCATCCACTATCCAGGAGAGATAACACTTAACCAAACAGGTAAGTAACAGTATAAATGCTTGGGTCAGCATGGGCGGTTTTGCCCAGAGTACCATTGGTGGATAGATTACTTGGGCTAGAAAAGTTTGGGAAGCATTTTGGAGGAGGCTAGACTAACTGGTCCAGGAAGGATAGGGGGGAAGGTTCCTGTTTTCCTTCTATTTCAAGCCTGCAGGTGTTGTTCTTTAAGATATGGATGGAATTCTAGTGGGTATTTAGGCCTTTGTATCCATCATGTCCTGGGAATGGTGCTCCTCTTCTACACCATGCCCAGACAACACTTTCAGAACTGAATGGACAGCAGGATGAGCATCAGCCCCCAAGTAAAGGGTCAGAGGGCCAGAGCACTGATCAGAGTCAAAATGGACCTTCTCTACCTTGACATACCATATGCACAGCCCTTGTCTAGAGTAGGAATGTGGACTTCAATAAATGTACAAGCAGGATTTAATACAACAACCATTACTTTTCCTTAGGGATTCTTGCCTCTGGGAAGTTAGCACTCAAAAAAATTCCTGGGACGCCAGAGAAGCTTATAAATGTTTGTGGAATAAATATCCAACTTTTGCATCAATTTTCAGAAAGCATTTTGAGGTCTTTCTAATGGAATAATCAGCTTAATCAATTAGCTTTAATTTAACTTACTTCTTTTTTTTTTTCAGACTGCCTGAGTGAGCACAGAAGAGATCACATGTTCTGTGGCTTCTTTGAAATGGCCTGAGAATCTCAGAGAAGGACCCTGCTTGTAGTCTGGAGCCAGAGGACCAAGGGGACCAGAGCCTAGGTCTTAAGGCCTGCTGCACCTGTACCAGTTACAGTACCTGTAACTTCTCTAGTAAAAACTCAATTACTGTAATGGCTGGTGGCATTCTCTGAAGATGGGCCAGAAACAAATTCATGGAAACTCCCAAATTTCATTTACCAGGCCTGTTATAACAAATTACCACAGACTGGGTGGCTTAAACCAGCAGAAATGGATTCTTGCACAGTTCCAGAGGCCGTGCCTTGTCTAGTCTTTCAGAGAGAATCCTTCCTTGCCTTTTCTATCTTCTGGTGGCTCCAGGTGTAATTAAGCTATGGATCTTGAGCTGAGATGAGTCATGTGGGCCCTAAATCCAATGGCAAGTGTCCTCATAAGAGAGAGACAGAGCATGTTGGGACAGAGGAGGGAAAGGCAATGTGACCACAGGGTCAGAGGTTGGAGTGATGCTTTGCCTTCTTGTTTCCTAGCATGAGAAGACTGAAATGACTGGATGTAGCTTAAAGTTGAATGGGACTCTTGCTTTGCTCCTTGGTGCAAGTATTTCCACTCTGGGAACTAGGGTCTTTAAATCCACAGAAACTGGAATTATTGGGACTGAAAGCACATCACTGGGCATGATGGTAAATGGGACCACTCCTTTTTCCACCCCTTGGTTCTGGATACATGTATTCTACCTTCTACGGACCCAACACCATATAACAGTTAGTGAGTTAGAGTATATGCTGAATCCTGGGGGCAGGGGGCACCCTTGCAAAGGGTGGCAAGGTGGTGGCAAAGATGTGTCTGCTCAGGCCACAGGCAAGAATGTGGGCTGCCTTCAGGAGGCCCTGCAGCTGGCCACTTCCTTTGCCCAGCTGTGCCTGGGAGATGTGAAGAACTGAGGGGAGGGGTAGGGGCAGCTTCCGCTGGGAAGCAGCCTTCCTTCCCCCGATGCATCCGTCCAGCCAGCTCTCCATCTGCCCCGAGGACATTGGGATCTTGGGACCCTTAAAAACCCCCGTCTGTCCTCCTAACCCAGCAGTAACTGGAATTCACTCACCTGGGAGCTGGCCTATGACTCATGGCACACATTACATTTCTGCCCTAAGCCCCACACACCAGCGCCATCGTCTAAAACCACTACCCCAGAATTGCTGTTTATCATCGCCCTGCTCGTGTTTGTAGATAGAGTTCTTTACGGGCCTGAGGGTCTGAGTCTGTAGGGAGGGATCCTTTTTGCTGCACAGAATGAAAGGGCTCTGTGCAATACCAGAAAAAAAAAAAAAAAGCTGGCACCTTAACTGCACCTTCAAAATTCCATCCCGTTGCTCTATCAGGCTGGCAGTTTATGAGTGGTCCAGTAAGTAATAGAACCAGTAGATCCCAAGGTCACGTGACAACTTCCATACCTCTTTTCTGTAAAGTGAATTCTTTGGTTCAATATGATGTTATATAGGACTCATATCAGTGGATCAAATGTTCTGTAAGCCCTTGAAAGTGTTGCTAGCTGAAGCCTTGTGGGAAGGAAAGGCAGACCTAGACCCTCTACAATGTGTTAATATGTCTATCAGAATCAATCACTGTCCTTTCCGTGGTGGAAAGAATCCAATGTAGTCCTCACCAAGGGATGGTGTCATATCACAGCAGTTGCAGCAGAGGCTTCAGTCAATCCCTCAGGGAGCCCAGGAATAAGGATGGGCCCTCAGGTTTGTCTTTATTTAAGGCAAGAGGGCTGCACCTTCATATTCACTCCCCTGCCAACCAGTCATTGGATGCTGGCTGTCTCCTGGAAGGCACAAGATTTGGGGGGGGCGCAGCTTCCTTTAGCTGATATGGATTTCCAAAGAGCAACTTGGCTGAGAGCCTTCAGCCCCAAACTACCCCAGCAGATGGCAAAGGATCTGGCAGCACAGTATCCACTGGGGCTCATTTATCTTCCATGAGTGGGACTATGTTTGCCATTGTTTTTCCTCCCTGGAGAAATGGATTGGCCCTGAATGGTCCTTACTCAGGGCAGTTAGCATTTTGTTGGTGGTTTCGGCAGGAATTATTTTGAGGGAGTGTTGGGAGATAATTAAGAAGTAACTCTGAAATTAGGAGACTGAGCTAACGAGTCTAAACCTCTCTTGCAAGAAACTTTGCTGAGAAGAAGGATTCTGTAGATTTGGGGAGAATGAATTAAAATACCCTTCCTTCCTCAGTGAGTGCACTTCCAAAATAATGGCTGGGGTGATAAGGGAAAATTGGAAGTTTTTTCCTCTGGGTGAATCTAATTAGTCCTCAGGGGAACTGAATCTGTAGCTCCAGCTTCATTAGTATCATCCCAGCTGAATCAACTGGCTGGAGAACAACCAGGCTTCGGGCAGACTGTAGCAGTCAAATCTAGAATTAACCAAGAGGTCAAGTTATTTACTAAGTCAGACAGACGGGGTGGGTTTATGTTCATGTTATCTACAAAACGGTTACATCATAGCGTGTGAGGTCTGACACTAGGGAGTCTACTGGCGGTTGGCTGAAACTGAGAAAATATTCCTATTTATGTCCAAAATGGAAAATAAAATTTTTAAAAAAATGAAGATGACCATTAGTGGCTCTGGGATATCTTGATGGGACAGATTTGAAAAAGGTCAATGGATTCAGATGTGAGCAGGGCTTTCCATGTCATCAAATCAGCAAATCCAATGCAATTGTACTTTCTGAGCATCATTTTTCTGTTTTGTGTGTAAAATATGGAGAACCAAGCTCATTATGTTATAAATATAACTGATGAGGGAGGTGGAATTTTCATCCACTCATGAACTATTTGAATCACTTCCTAAGTCCTGTGTTTTATAGTTTTTTCACCTGTTAGGAAGATGTGTCCTCAGTTTAATCAGGAAGGAGTCAAGATTTCTTGAGCAGGGATAGGAGGCTAGGCGAAACGGAACAACCTCAGTTTCTTATCTTGTTCGTGGCAGATGGATGGGGAGAGGATGGGTAAGAGTGTGGGTCTCATTCTAAATAACAGGAGGAACCCCCTTCTTATGAATATAAGAAGCACTGTCTTCAGTCGATTGAAGAGTTGAACCACGTATGTACCAGCGTCAGGCAGGGTTCATCCTTGGACATCGAAATATGTCCTTCATCAGAGAACAGTCTAGACTGGCTCATGCTCAGCAACATTGAAAGCGCCTCTGTGTGTCTGGAATATTTTTCTTACACCCCTCAAAACTCTTCTCATGTCTATCTCTTTTCCATCCTTCAGCTCTCTGAGCTTCAATGCCTCTTCTGCCGAAAGTTGGGAACTATCATTTGGCAGATAACAGCTATATCTAAAGTGGATACTTCCCTGTTACTCTCTCTCAGCTCCTTAACTGTTTCCTTTGTAGCACACATCTGTATGTGCTATCTGTAGCACAGTTTGCAATCTTTTTTTTTTTACATGTTCACTTATTTCAGCCACTTGAATGTGAGGGCAGGGACCAACTCTATTATAATTTCACAGTCAAATCCCAATGCCTGGTACCTTGTGATTAATCAATAAATTCACATTGATTGAATAAATTGTACTGAACAGATTTGGCCTGAAAAGGATCATAAGGTAATGGCAATACTTCATTTTAAAGTCAAGGTATTGAGCTTGTTCTTAGCTCTGCCATTAACCAATTCTGTGACTTTGGACAAGACCTTCAACCTCTCTGGGAGTCATCTATAAGATGGGAGGCTAGAAGAGTTTCATCCCAACTCCAGAGTTATGTGACTAGAACTGAAACTGATTGTGATTATCCTGGAGTTTTATGTTTTCACACAGTAGTCTTACTCAAGAGTTTCTCTTTCTAACTGGTTTATATACCTTATTTTTTATGGATCAACTTGTTTTGACCCAAGGCATATCTAAGCCAAAACTGAACAAGCCCTTATTGGAAAAATATGTCCATGTAATTAAATTCCAGTATTCATGATTTCCAAAACCACTTTACAGAGAGAATATGGTCAGTCAGTGTAGAAATCCCCAATACAAATTAAATTAAGCAGTAGGGTTCATTCAAAATGATTACAAATGATACAGGAAACTCAAAAATTTGTGATCTTTTCAAAATATTTCAAATGTTTGAAGAAATAACAGTATTTACTGGAGTATCAATTTGTTCTTTTATGCTAAAACAGGGATATTGAAAAGTTGAGAAATACCCTTACAGCCTCACTGGTGAGGACAAAGGCATAAAATCACCATCATATTTATTCTTTGGCCACAGAGAAGTGATCATCAGGGTTCATGGAAACACATGACCCAGACATGAGTTGCCACTTGAGCAAATGGCGTTGGGCTCAGGTCCCTTCATACAGGTTTATGTCAGTTTCATCAGTGTCACAAGTAGAAGGAAGTCATGTCTAAATTTTTTAGTGTCTGGTATGAGCAAGTCTTTTATGGCATTGAGATGTTTGCTGGTACCCAGTTATTCATTTTGTCACTCTTAAAACTCTAGTGGTGGCTTCCAGAAGGAAAAAATGGAAAGCACGTCCCAGCATCTATAATCATTAGTAGCATTATTTATATTTTCCTAAGTAAGTTAGAATCAAGTATTTAGTTGACTTGGAGGCATAAATACTACTCATAGGACTGAAGTACTGAGTCAAAGAAGTAGGTAAAGGTTGAAAGCAAGCTCAGATGCAAGGGCTCAGAAGACCCCATCAGCTGAGAATGACTAGCCTAGAAGTGAGAGCCCCTACACAAAGAAGCCAGACTTTATCCGCGTGACCATGGATGACCTAGCACTTTTATTAATAGTGCACTGTGACAGGGCCTATGGTTTGGACTTAAACCGAGAGAGAGACATTAAATGCATTTCTGTGTTTTAAGAGAGATTAGAAACCTGTAAACCAACAGGGCGGTCCCAGAAGGAGCCGACTTCTTTCAAATCTGAATTCCATTGACCTTGGCTAGACAGATCTTTGAGCCAGTGGCTAAGGATGGATTTATTCGGGCCTCAGCTTCAAGTCTCAGTAAGAACAACAACAACAACAATGTTCCTACGTGTAAGTAAACGCACTTTCAACCCTGGTTAATCTGCCCCAGGCAAAAAATATTTCTTTCCAACTGCTCTCTTAGAACTCATTACGATTAAGAGGCGTTTGTCCTCCTCTTCCTCCTTCTTCTTTGCCTTGAGTCCTCTCTTGTCTTCACTCCCTCCTTGCCCTCCCTTACAGTCTTTTTTTTAAATGTTTTTGTTGTGTTAATCACCATATATTACATCATTAGTTTTGGATGTAGTGTTCCATGATTCATTGTTTGCGTATAACACCCAGTGCTCCACGCAGAATGTGCCCTCTTTAGTACCCATCACCAGGCTAACCCATCCCCCCACCCTCTCCCCTCTAGAACCCTCAGTTTGTTTTTCAGAGTCCATAGTCTCTCATGGTTGGTCTCCCCCTCCGATTTCCCCCCCTTCATTCTTCCCCTCCTGCTATCTTCTTCTTTTTTTTTTCTTAACATATATTGCATTATTTGCTTCAGAGGTACAGCTCTGTGATTCAACAGTCTTGCACAATTCACAGCGCTCATCATAGCACATACCCTCCCCAATGTCTATCACCCAGCCACCCCATCCCTCCCACCCCCCACCACTCCAGCAACCCTCAGTTTGTTTCCTGAGATTAAGAATTCCTCATATCAGTGAGGTCATATGATACGTGTCTTTCTCTGATTGACTTATTTCACTCAGCATAACACCCTCCAGTTCCATCCACGTCATTGCAAATGGCAAGATCTCATTCTTTTTGATGGCTGCATAATATTCCATTGTGTATATATACCACATCTTCTTTATCCATTCATCTGTCGATGGACATCTTGGCTCTTTCCATAGTTTGGCTATTGTGGAAATTGCTGCTATAAATAATGGGGTGCACATACCCCTTCGGATCCCTAAATTTGTATCTTTGGGGTAAATACCCAGTAGTACCATTGCTGGATCGTATGGTAGCTCTATTTTCAACTGTTTGAGGAACCTCCATACTGTTTTCCAGAGGGGTTGCGCCAGCTTGCATTCCCACCAACAGTGTAGGAGGGTTCCCCTTTCTCCACATCCCTGCCAACATCTGTTGTTTCCTGACGATAATATGTTATTTCTTTATAAATTGAAGATATTGTGCAGTTTGCATATTTGCCTTTTTTTTTTTCCAGACTCTAAGGACACCGGTACTTCTCCTGTCCTCTCCAGTCCCCATGACTGAAATCTATCCAGGAGTTTGGGGCTTTGATTTGTACTAAAAGGTTATCATGTGAGGCTGTTTTTAGTCACATACAACCCAGTGAAGGAGTTTATTTGCTCCTTCCTAAAAGCAAGTTTTGCTAGGGCAGACTGTGGAGGAGACATACTAAAATGGGAACTGGAAGATGGGAGGAATTGCAGATAATGGGTAAGGCAGAGCCTCTGACCCCCTCCCCTTATTCCATCTCATCACCTTCTCAGTTTCTGCCAGAAAGAAATGATCCATGCTCAGTAGGTTAGCCTCCCTCTGCTTTTCTCAGCCTGGCCAATGACCAAGAAACCCTAGGTTACTTCTTTCTTCTGGTATACTTTATTCAGTCATGTTTTGTTCTCTACAACATGCCAGGCATTATGCTAATTGCTGGTTGAGCCTTGGCACAGAAAGCACATCCCTGCCTTCCCAGGGCTTATAAACTAGAATCAACAGGAAACGGGCAAATAAAGAAACCTGTAATCAACTGTGGTTAACTGTATGAAGGAATCTAATAGGGCTCTTTGATAGTGAGTAACTGACTGACATATACATGGGACAAGAGAGCTTCTCTGTGGAGGTGAAAATGTAGGAGAGAAAGACCCAACCACATGGATAGGAAGATGGGTGCTGTAGGCAGGGCAATAGCAAGTGTGAAAACCATGACTCAGAGGGAAAGTCAGAATTTTAAGAAGAATGTTAAACCGTGAATCATTTATTCTACTTGGGTCTTCAGCAAATGTCTTCAGGCATTGAGTGTTAATCATTAGGTGATTTATAGTTTTCGTACTAGGTGACTAGTTCTTCGGCTGAGGAATACTTGAGTAGGATAGTAAGATGGTATTTAAAAAAATATTTTTCCAAACTATGGAAAGAACCCACATGTCCATTGGCAGATGAATGGTTAAAGAAGACATGGTATATAAATACAATGGAATATTACACAGCCTTCAAAAATGAAATCTTGCCATTTGCAACGATGTGGATGGAACTAGAGGGTATTATTCTAAGCAAAATAAGTCAATCAGAGAAAGACAATTGTCATATGATCTCGCTGATATGTGAAATTTAAGAAACAAGGCAAAGGATCATAGGGGAAAAGAGGGAAAAAAAATGAAACAAGATGAAACCAGAGAGGGAGACAAACCATAAGAGACTCTTAATCATAGGAAACAAACTGCGGGTTGCTGGGGGGGAGGGGGGTGGAGGGGGGTGCGTGATAGACATTGGGAAGGGTATGTGTTGTAATGAGCACTGGGTATTATATAAGATTGATGAATCACAAACTATACCCCTGAAATAAATAATATATGTTAATTAATTTAATTTAAATAAAAAAAAATATTTTTATTAACTTTATTTTAAGAAATTACAAACTGGAGGGGGGAAGAAAAGGAAGTTCCTGAAGTTTACATGAAATATAATTTTCTAGGGGTGCCTGGGTGGCTCAGTCAGTTAAGTGTGGGACTCCTGATTTCTCCTCAGGTCATGATCTCAGTGTCATGATCTCAGGGTCCTGAGTTGAGGCCCCATCAAGCCCCCCAGCAGGCTTCCATGTGTGGAGCCTGCTTAAGATTCTCTCTTTTCCTCTGTCCCTACCTTTCCCCTCCACCCCCCCAAAAAACATAATTTTTCATTAAGTAAATTAAAAAATGTTTTCTTTGAATTCTAGGCATTGTGTCTCATTCATCTTTTTGTTCTTACTACATTTCTGAGTGCCAGGTTTCAAATCTCCTTTCAGTAAACATCTCAGAGAGGAGTAATACTACCTGGGGAGAAGAGAGTTTGCAAATGTGGTATGGGTTACCACAAGCATCAGGAGTCCCCAGCAATATCTTGTGTAGGAAAGAGGAGGCTAGCTGAGCTCTAAGCTTATCTTCAGCTCTTCAGCACCTATGCTAGTCAGGAAGTTAGTGTCTTTTGTACTAGTCATCTCTGTGTGTGCCTGCTAACCTCTCTTCCTTCCAGAGACTGTCCCTCCCATCATATTGCTAAGTTGTTGGCCCTGTTTGCCTTGACTCTAGGGTGGGCTCATGATCTAAGATTGGCCAATCAGAGTAGACCATTACCCTGGCCATGGTGATTGGTTCAGCCATGAGCACATGACTCAAGCAAGGGCCGTTAGAACTCTTTTGCCAGTTTTGGTATGTGAAAGCTGGTGGAGATTTTCTCCTTCTAGGATCAGAAGCTTTAAGGACAAAATGGGTTTAGGATGATGAGCAGACACCTTGCTTCCAAGTAGAGAAAGAGACTGACATTAACACTCTTCAGAGGTGAGAGGAAAGATGGAGATGGTGAGAGGGAGGGAGAAAGTTCAGGCATCACAACCTGCCCGCCGCCCCCCATCTCCCCATACCTGAAGCAAGATGCATTTCTTAGACTTTCCAGACAACGCTTTACCTTTTAGGCTTAAGTGCTAGTTTGAGCTGGATTTACATCTCTTACAACCAGTAGATACATACTTACAAAGTAATATATATATACTTCAAAAGAGTGTGTGTATATATATGTGTATGTGTATATATATATATGTGTGTGTGTGTGTATTTCATTTCCACTAAATCTTGCTATATAAAGTAGATGTAAATTCATGTAAACTTTCCACTCACCACCAAACATTGGCAATTTCTCACGTAGGACAGCTAAGTAGTTTTCTTGGACTCACTCAAAATTTGTAAGAGAAGACTTTCAATTCTTTAAGTACAGATTATCATCCAGAAAAAAGTCAAAGAGTATGTTTGCATCTGTGTTAAGAGTAAACAGTGCTAAGAATGAGTTGCTTAGGGAATTAATTTTCCTTTTGAATGTACTTTATTACAACCCTATTACATAATTCGAGGTATTATTTTCAAACAAACCTCTGTTCTCATCTGTAACCAGAAAACTATCTCTTTCTTAGGTTGAGAAACAAGCAGAAATATTTTTTTTTTATTTCCTGGATTTCTAAAGAAGAGTCATAAATTGGAGAGGTTGGTGGTCTGTGTTTGTGACTTGTGCAAACTGCTTCCACATCTTCCTGAACGATCAAAAGACAAATCACTGTTGAAAATAGTGGGGTTGTTGCCAGGCCACTTAAGCCAATCCTGAAGATGAGTCATTAGATTTAAGCCCCAGGAAGTGAAGACTCAGAAGGAGAGGAGATGGGTCCATGACCTCCATTTCCATCCTCATCCACCACCGTGAAGAAAGAAAACCCAACCCATGGATAAACTGGAAACCCTGGGTGGGGGTGGGGGAGCCTAACTTCAGAACTACTCCTACCAAGGCTAGGAAATGAAAATGCATTATCATCTCTAAGTTTCCTTGCTCAAGTAAGACTGTCTCAGGGTTCTGGTGAACCATAAAATATCTTGGATTAACGAAGCAGCCAAAAGTAGACATTTTTAGTGATTTTAATACTCAAAGTCTTGAAATTTCACTTAAGGAAAATGCATTGAGTCTTTGGGAAAATAGTAACCATCTGGCTTTGGAAACCTAATTGTATTTCTGCAAAGTCAAGTAGGCCTGGGAAGTCGTGGAACTCTGTTTTATAGAGTAGTACTTCTTGTTGTTTTTTTTTCTCCTTCCTCTTTAGTCATTTAGTGAAAACAACCAAATATAATATTATAAAATTATGGGGTAAATCAGAAAGTTTTCAAGCTGGAAGAGAACTTAAACTATTCACTTTCTAGATGAAAAAAAGAGCGACTCATGGAAGTTGTGACATTTGCCCAAGGTCTCATAAAGGTCTGATAGTTTTTGCTCCATCACCAGATAACTACATCAGCCTTTCTTAAAATATGTGCATTGGAATACAGGTGAACAGTTGTTCTGTGCAAAAAGAATTTGCTAAACAAATGAACTTGGGAAATAACATATTGTAGCTCTTCTTGGAACATACTAATGACCCAGATGTTTTACAGCAAAAAAGAAAAAAAATAAGTTCGCTATATTTATCAGGGAGTTTGCCCAATATATTTGACCAAGAAACCCTTGTTCTGTGTAACACCCACCAACTTGAGTAGATCAAGTTTTCCATGCAGGAAAGACTGATATGTCTGTTTGGTGTTTTCTCTGCTGCATGAACACAGGCTCCTGGGTACATTTTTAACTTTGTTCTGGACTTTATTGGTCTAGTTTAGATTTTATTTAAAATGCTAAATTGAAAAATTAAATTTTCTATGGAGGAAAACTTTTCAAGCCTATTGTTTCTGGTCCTTTTACAGCATGACTTGGGAAATACCAAAGTGCCATAACTCAATGAAATTCAGCATGTGGTTCTTGGAATCGAACAATCTGACAATTAACTGTCTGAGTAAGCTTGAAATATGAATCCATGAGTCAGCATGACCAAGCCAACTTTGCATGGGTGTGCCTACAGACCAGGAGTTATTAGTAACCCTGAGTGGACCTGTTAGCCAACATCTTACTGAATATCTTCCAGTGAAATTACTAAATCTTTCTAGCGGTCACCAAGTCAAATGTCTTGAGGCAAGAGCATAAATGGGTAAAAATGTAATATAGAGTGGTAGAGACTGTATTGAACTGGGAAGCACTTGACTCCTAAAAGCAAAAGGAAAAGTTTCTATACTATGTCTTCCAAACAAAATTTATTTGGGGGCTGAATTAATTACAAGCCATGACAGTGTGTAACCCCTGTCTTGACCTTAAAAGGAGAGGCAAGATTTCAGTAATAACAGCTAGAATGATCCTAGAAAATAGTGGCATTTTGCTAGTTAGTAAGATTGGAAAACAAGTAATTGGCTTATCAACATCATGATTTATAATTCATGATTATAATCTAGCTTTATCTTAAAAACAATATGCAGGTCCATTCCCATGAAATTGGCAGAGAGAAATATATTTAGCATCCAAACTAAGATGGGTCATTATCAAGTCTTCCCATGATTCAGAAGACACTGGAGGAGGCTGGCAATGCTTTGGGGCATCATTTTGGCCGAGAGTCACATTGTACCAGGGAAACTCAAAGGGGGTCCTACTGTAGGGATTTTTCATTTGATAGTACAAGTGCTAAGAGGAAGTTTGCTGTGGTGAGATTAAACCTGTGGAATTTTCTGGACAAATCAAAACACCATAACTTAAAACAAGAAAAGATTGCTAAAAAGTGACTGAATGGGTGAAGATCAGTAATCACCTAGAAAATTAGAAGGAGATAGGCTTATTTCATTTGTAGGAATTGCCAGAAAGCTGCTACTGAAAGAAGGTTTTCAGGAGAGAGAGGGTTGTTGAAAGATAATTTCTTTTTGGAAGAGGTCTTAAATTAGGATAAATGCCCATCATCAGTAATTGTGAAAGTGCATGCCTTTCTAGACACAGAAAGCCATGATCCATACAGGTTGCATTCTGATTCAAGAACATTATTAAACGTCTTCTAAGAACTTCAGGAACACAGGAAAATGCATTTGTGAGTTTTCAAAAGGTGCTGATGTTTCTTCTTTGGCCTCAGAAAACCTCCCACAATGCCTGTTACTATGTTGTACTCAGACTAGGCACTCAACATAGAGTCAAAACGTGTTCCCTAGGAGAACAGTAATACTCACTAACACGGACTAAACCCTTTCTGTGTATGAGCAGGGAATTGAACTGGGTGCTTTATATACAATGTCATTCATTCTTCTGGCAACTCCTGTTTTATAGATAAGGGGACTGAACTTCAGAAAGAGTGGGTACCTCATCCAAGGTGCCATAACAAAGCTAAAGTGACAGAGTCACGATCTAATGCCCATATGCTTTTCAACATACTGTGTAACTAGATATAAATTTACAGACATGCAGACATTTGAGGAGCAAGTGGGTTTTGGGGTGGGAGAGAGCCTACAATCTAAGAAATTATTGGACTGCATTCGGGAAGGTACAAATTGAGACGAGACTTGAGGAAAGAATGAAAGAGCTTTAGAGGGGTGAGGAGAGTGTTACTGATTAAGATTACAAAGAGCTCAATGTTACCCACCCTATCTGAGCTTTGAAACCAGTTAATGCAACTATTTGTAGCTATGAGGCTGGGAACCTGTTGAGAGCTTGGGTTAAGAGTGTGCAGTGGGTCAAATAGTAACACACCCCTCCTAAAAAAAGATACGACCTAGTTCCAAACCTGGAAACTTGGAATATGATCTTAATTGGAATAAGGTTTTTTTTTTTAAAGGTTTTATTTATTTATTTGACACAGAGAGACACAGAGAGAGAGGGAACACAAGCGGGGGGAGTGGGAGAGGGAGAAGCAGGCTTCCCACGGAGCAGGGAGCCCGATGCGGGGCTCCATCCCAGGACCCCGGGCTCATGACCTGAGCCGAAGGCAGATGCTTAACGACTGAGCCACCCAGGCGCCCCTGGAATAAGGGTTTTTGCAGATGTAATTAAGGTAAGAAACTCTAGACGAGATCATGCAGCATTAGGGTGGGCCCTTAAGCCTAATGATGAGTGTCCTATAAGAGATGGAAAATAAGACACAGACACAGAAGGAAAGCCATGTGAAGACAGAGGTAGATATTGAAGTAATTTGTCCAAAAGCCAAGGCATATCAAGGATTGCCAGAGCCACTAGTAGCTAGGAAAGAGGTAGAGAATAGATTCTCCCTCAGCCTCCAGAAGGTGCCAGTCTTTCTCATGCCTTAATTTCAGCCTTCTGGCCTCCAGAACTATGAGAGGATAAATTTCTGTTTTCAGCCCCCAGCTTCATGGTCATCTGTTATGGCAGCCCCGGGAAACCAATATGGAGCGCCTGTCAAATGTGTGTCTGTGGACCTGCTTCCTGTCGCTCTCAGGTTTCTCTCAGGGCTTCATGGAGCTTCTTTAGAGAAATGATTCTATAACAGGGAAACTGAGCTGGATATTCTGGTTCAGAAGCTAGAGAAAATACATTCCTTAAAGTGACCTCTTAGGTGGTAGCTTTTATGTTCTCCCTGTGGAATTGTCCAAACCGGCACCAAAAACCAGACCATTAGTTTGAATTCTCCAACTCTTCATCTTGATTCTTCTTTAATTCCTTCTATGGCTTATCCTTAAGCGATGCAATCAATATCAGTTTCCTGGTTGGTAAACTGGACTGCACCATCAGCGGCTTTATTCAGCCATTGGCCAGAAAATTGAGTAGTCTGCATTTAGGAAATGTCACAGGCTTGAGATATACTAAGCCTGAGGGACAAGTGTCACAGTTGCTTTCCAGTTTTTCTAACCCAGAGGTTGTTGCAGATTTATCCTTTGGTGTTAAAGAGTTCGCGTTGACAGCCCACAAAGGGTTAATGTTCTGGCATCACAATATTCAGACTCACAATGCGAAGTCTCAGTGGGCACCAGCAGCAAGCCTGCTATGGAAACAAACCCCCAGGGCTCTTAGAAGATGTTCTGAGACATACCTTTAGTGTTGCCATAGATTTAAAACACACACCATGGGTCTGCAATGAGCTAAAGCACTTTTCTCAGTGGATAGATCTACCTAACCTATGCTACCCTGACAGGCTCCTGTGGGTGCAAGGCACTCAAGTACAACATACAGATATGAACAGGTATGAAAATGAAGTATGGCCACCATATCAGAGATTCATATCAGACTGTGGACTGTCCAAAGTCACTTACCATCCTCATACCTTTATTTCCTCTTCTCCTCTATTCTCATAAGGTTTAACTAAGGTGTTGTCTCTACAGATTCATCCTTGCTATCTTTTGAAAACATCTGCTGTCTTTGCTAGTAATAGGGAGAAATGTGCTTTTAGCTGGTGAAGAAACAGTGCTGTTGTTTCACCCTTGCTAATGCTAAAAAAAAAAAAATCCAACTTACTCACTCATTCGAGTTTTTCAGCAAATATTTATGAGTAGCCTCTTTGTGCTGTTCTCTCTTAGGTATTAGAGAGAGGGCAGGGATTTTAACAGACCAAATTTTTTCTCATGGAGCCGGCAGTCTGGTGGGGAGAGACTGACAATGCACAAATAAATAAATGTATAGTCGTTCAGGTGGTGATAAAGGGCTGTGAAGAAAAAACAGGCAAGGTGAGTGGGGAGAGTATGTTGGTAGGGGTCTTAATTAGCTCAGGCTGCCATAACAAATACCATAGACTGAGTGGCTTAAACAACAGAAATTCATTTTCCCATAGTTCTGGAGGCTGGGAAGTCCAAGATGAGGGTACTCGCTGATTCTGTTCCTGGTGGGAACTCTCTTCCTGGCTTATGGACAAATACTTCTTCACATGGTGGAAAGGGGGCACTTATAAAAACACTAAGCAGATTGAGTCCCCATCCTTATGACTTTATTCGACCTGAATTGTTCCCTTACTCCAAGGATAGTCCTATTGGGAGTTGGGGCTTCAACGTATGAATACTGGAGGGAAATAAGTCAGTCTATCACACTGAGACAGTGAAAGGTGCTATTTATTTTTCTTTTTCCTTTCTTTCCTCTTCTGTCCCATATACCATCATCTGTTCATTCAGTGCACCTATGCTGAGCCCATGTAGAAAAAGTAAAGGCTAAATTCTCATGTCTAAGAAAATATTTAATAAAGGAGGGAAATAGCTAATAAAACTGAGAAAGAGGGGCGCCTGGGTGGCTCAGTCGTTAAGCATCTGCCTTCGACTCAGGTCATGATCCCGGGGTCCTGGGATCGAGCCCCGCATCGGGCTCCCTGCTCCGCGGGAAGCCTGCTTCTCCCTCTCCCACTCCCCCTGCTTGTGTTCCCTCTCTCGCTGTGTCTCTCTGTGTCAAATAAATAAAATCTTTAAAAAAAGAAAAAAGACTGAGAAAGAGAGAAAGAGACCTACCGATATATCAGAGAATAGAAGAAGACAGATTTGGGAAAAATATAAAAATTGAAATAATGTATTTCTGATAGTTCTCTGTCTGAGATCAAGCTGGCTGTCCCAGAACCTATTCTTGAAACCCTCCCAGGGCTTGGGAGAGCGCTGGAGTGTCTCGTCCTTCCTGGAGCAGGGAATAGGACTCTAAACTGAGGATATCATTGCTACTTTAGAATCTTGACTTTAGTTAACCGTAGAGTAATTAGTTTTCTACTGAGGCATAACAAATTTCCACAAAGAATAGCTTAAGACAACACCCATTTATTAACTCTCAGTGTCGTAAGTCAGAAGGCACACGCTGGGTTTTCTGCTGAGTCTCAAATGGCTGAAATCAATACATCAATCAAGCTGAATTCTTGTTTGTAGGCTCTAGAGAAGAACCCACTTCAAGTTCATTCTGATTATTGGCAGAATTTAGTTTCTGGAAGTTGTGGGATTGAGGTCTCCATTTCCCTATTGGCTTTCATCCAGGAGCTGTTCTCAGTTCTTCCAGGCAACCCACACTCTTTGCCACATGGTCTCCTCCATCTTCCAGTTAGCAAGGGTACATGGCATCCTTCTCCAGCTCCCAATCTCTGACTTTCTCTTCTGTGATGCACTGGAGACACTCTCTGCTTTTAAAGAGCTCATTTGATTAGGTCAGCGCTACCAGGATAATCTCCATCTTAAGGTCAACTATGCCATATAAAATCACTTAATCATGGGAGTAAAATCCACCATATTCACAGTCGTGTGAACTATGCAGAGAGTACATATTGGGCTTAGAGGAGGGAACCACCTAAGAATTGTGGTAGGCAGTACCAAAACCTAACAATTATTAGTGTTTTAAAAGACTTCCCTTTTTGTGGAGCAGGAGGGCCAGACAATGAAACAAAAGTCCACATGGACTATGCTTAAGTTTTATTTGAGTACATGAGCTGATATGCATAGAGACTCGTTTTTTTTTTTTAAGATTTTTTAATTTTTATTTATTTGACAGAGAGAGACACAGTGAGAGAAGGAACACAAGCAGGGGGAGTGGGAGAAGGAGAAGCAGGCTTCCCGCTGAGCAGGGAGCCTGATGCGGGGCTTGATTCCAGGACCCTGGGCTTATGACCTGAGCCGAAGGCAGACGCTTAATGACTGAGCCACCCAGGCGCCCCAAGACTTGTTTTTTGACTGAAGAAAGAAAGAGGAGAACTTTTGTTTTGCCTTGTCTTTGTCAGTGGGTGTCTACAAGTAGGGGAAGAGAATAAGGAAACAACTTAGCCTGTACATTCCCCATCACCACCATGAACTAACTGACTCTGAGCCCCTACAGAGAACGAAGAAAAAGCATAGATGAGAAGCAGAAAATGGCTGAGTTCAGGGAATTAGGAACACACTGATTCTGTGGATATTGCTTCAGAATTTTAGTAAGAGTGTGGAGGACCTCAAACTTTCAGCATACCCCACAGCCCTCCACACCTTTGTTAGCTTTAGCCTCCAGTGTAAAAGTACACAGAAGAACAGCAGTGTGGTCAGAGCTCCAGGCCCTCAGAACAGCAGAAGAATGGTGGTGTCTAGGGCAATCAATCCTGGTGGTTGTTCTGCATTGGGGAGATAAGTTTGAGTGGTTTTCTTAAAATTAAAAAAAAAATTTTAATAAAAATTTCATTTTTAAGGAAATATCATTTGGATTTTATAATCCTAGCTCAGAATGGGAATCATGAAATTAATTTCTATTTTACCATCCCTTATTCCTAGAAATAGTTTTATCATTTCTCTTTCTAGAAATTGCAATGAAATGTTCACAAGCTTATTTTGCTTTGTTGCTGATAACATGCATACCGTGAAACATTTTTCTTTGTCTGGTTCATCCAGTTGTTTAAAGCCTTCCTGATTATATTACTTAAAGTTGTGAACTGCTGCCTCCCAGGTACCAGGGACCTTTATGAAGACTTCAATTAGTTCCTTCATTTTAAAGAATGTCCAGAAATCAAAAGAGGATAATTACCCCATATTGTGTTTCCAGTAGTATATAGATCACATAAAAGTGGACAAGAATGATTTTTACATTAGTGAGATCTAAGAGCCCAGGGTTGAATTATGTCAAACTTGCTTCTAGGTTGTTCTTTTTTTTTTTTATTTGACATTTTGATTCTTTTTTTTAATTTTTTTATTGTTATGTTAATCACCATATATTACATCATTAGTTTTTCATGTAGTGTTCCATGATTCATTGTTTGTTCATAACACCCAGTGCTCCATGCAGAATGTGCCCTCTTTAATATCCATCACCAGGCTAACCCATCCCCCTACCCTCCTCCCCTCTAGAACCCACAGTTTGTTTTTCAGAGTCCATCATCTCTCATGGTTCGTCTCCCCCTCTGACTTACTCCCCTTCATTCTTCCTCTCCTGTTATCTTCTTTTTAAGAATGGCTTCACTGAGGATCACCTATCTGCTCTCTTGATTGTGAAGAGAGCCTCTGTGGTATAGTCTCATTGGCAAATGAATGGTGTCATTTGGCTGGGAGATTGAGGATGGGGGTGTAGTCTTGCCTGTGCTCAGGCAAAATGCATGTAAGAAGCATTGGCTTTCTCTCTGTTTCTCAAGCTTACTCCTACTTCAGGGTCTTTTCACATGTTGCTTCCTTTGATCTCCAAAGGTCTTGGCAATTTCCATCACTCCAGTGGGTGCTTGGGTACCACCTGTCCTTGACCTTCATAGCTAAAGTGGTTCACTGTTGCTGTTGATCAGGTAGCCCTATTTCATTTTCTGCATAGCATTTATAACTACCGGAAATCATTATGTTGCATGTTTCCTTCTGTAACCTGTTGTTGACTGAGACCTTTTATATTATTTTTAAATAGCTGACTTAGGTTCAAAGCTGAGGACAAGTAAGTTGTCATATACCCCTGAATTCTAAAAATTGCCATAAAAGATCAGGCTCAGGTCCCTCCCTTGGGTCTAATTAAATAACTGCAGATATGGCCCTGTTACCCTCAACAGATTGGGGAGGGGGTTCTGGAAATGGACAGGGATGCAGAGAGAGATAGGGAGTCAGGGACTACTGGTCTTGTGGAATGGTGGGAGGTTACTTCCTCCACTCCCACCACCATCCAGCCCAACCTAGTGACCTCAGAGTCTCCAAGAAATTTGTTCCTAGAGCTGGGGGATTTAATTGAAAGAAGGCTGATATCTGTTCCCTGGATAGATGATGGATGATTGACCAGCAGCAGAATGGGCAGTGTGGTGAGGGAGTAACTATAAGAGTTTAATGTGTTCTGGGGGGAGTCTGGGGTCATTGATAAACACAGAGGCAGTTAACTCCTTCTCACCTGGAATTACCTGAAGGTGGGTTGCTTAATAGAGCAGACGGAGCCAAAAGAGTGAATATGGACTATGGTCTGGGGTACCTGACAAAACTGGTATTTCCCATGGCCCCTAGAAAACCTGGAAGAGGACCTCCAGGGTTCCTGATGCTCTAGGTCAAGGAGCACAGAGGTAGGAGGAAAGCGCAGAGTTGTAGTCCTGATCAGGTAACAGGGAAGTGATGTCCCCTGGGGAATGTTGGAAGGGGCTCAGCGTCCCAACGCACAAGCCATGGTCTATGCCAGAACCTAATCATTTGTAGACTATTCCATTTTACAGACACTGTTCTAATGAAGATTTATCAAACTGGCTCAGCTCAGAAGATAGAAAAGTGACAGGAGGTATCAGCACTACACCATCAGCTGGGAGCTTTGTTTGCCTAAAGTAGGACGTCTGGTCACTTCCTGGCATGCCTTAATGACCATTTCATTATTTGGGAGGAATTTCAGATGTAGGAAGACATGTATCCAAGATTTTACTGAGGCAGATATTTCTTAAATGTGAAGAAAAGATTCTAAACAAGAGTATGACTCAGGATGGAAGGGCATTGGTGAGACTGCATAATGCAGGAAAGGAAGTCTCTAAAACAATCTAAATAGCCTCCCAGGAGATCTCCAGTGAGCATACATTTGAAAAGGTCATGTACACAAAAATTGAATGAGTCAGCGATAACCAAGAATGAAAAGCAAAGGAGTGTGTTGTAAAAGCTAATGACTAGGCTCAATTAACACTGTGAAAAGTGAAGGAAACAAAAGGCATAATGTCTATTCTTAGAACAGAATATGAGAAAAATGGCTCAGAACAATGTTTTGCAAGATGGTGCAACATAAGCAGCTAAAAGAAAGGTCAGAATTTCCTTGTTTCTGTCTTCTTTCTGTCTCTTTGACCAGGAACAATGGACATTGAACTGGGTGAATATGGAACAGGTTTACTGAAAAAGACATGAATTTTTCATAAATGGAAGATCTGTCATGTTCCTGGATCAATGAGTGTAGGTATTCAGCTATTGCCACAGTTATGTATAGAGTCAACAAAAATTCCAGTTAAAATCCCCGTAAGTATATGTTCCCCAAAGCACATGTCCAAGAATTACTGTAGCAGCACAATTCAAGTTAGCTGAAAACTGGAAGAAATCCAGCAGAATATATAAATAAATTGTTGTGTAATCCTAAAATGGAATACTATACAGCAGTGAGAAAGAGCAGATACATTTTACAACATGAATAAATTTTGCAAACATAGGTTTATAAAAGAAGTCAGACACCACATAATACATACTATATGGCTCCATTTACATAACGTTCAAAATCAGGCAAAGCTATTTATACTGCTAGGAGTCAGGATGGTAGCTACTGTGGAGGAGTAAAGACTGGAAGGGGCATGAGGGGCTCTTGATTTGGAAACTGATTAGGAAAGTACTAGTTTTGTAAAAATTCAGATGTACACTCGTGACTTGTGTACTTTTCTGTAGATATACTATGTACTCATGAGATGTGTACATCATCTACAAATAAAGAATTGGTCCCACGGGATTTTGTTTGGAACTTGACCAAACTCTTATAGAGTTTATTTGGAAAATTATAATGGTAAGTGCATGTATTAATCGGGGTTCTTCAGAGAAACAAAAAGAAAATGTATACATGATTCATTATAAGAAATTGACTCATGTCATTGTGGAGGTTCACAAGTCCCAAGATCTGCAGTTAGCAAGCTGGAGATTCAGGAGAGCCAATGGTATAGTTGCACTATGAAAGCTGGCAGGTTGGAGACCCAGAAAGAGCTGCTGTTTCTGTTTGAGTCCCAAGGCATGAACAAAATGTCTAGCTCAAAGGCAGTCAAGTAAGAGCAGTTCCCTCTTAGCCTTTTTGTTCTATTTAGGCCTTCACCTGATTGGATGAGGCCGACCCACAGAAGGAGTGCCATCTGGTTTACTCAGCCTACGAATCCACAGATACCTCACAGACACACTCAGAGTAACGTTTGACCAAATAC
This sequence comes from Zalophus californianus, assembly GCF_009762305.2. Lineage (NCBI taxonomy): Eukaryota > Metazoa > Chordata > Mammalia > Carnivora > Otariidae > Zalophus > Zalophus californianus. Next base: position 180,986,584 of record NC_045597.1, read on the forward strand.
TTGGGTACTCTGTGACCCAGTCAAATTGACACATAAAAATCAACCATCACAGTCCAATGTATATGGCACCGATATGCATCTCCTTGAACCATACTTAATCTCCAAATAAAAACAATAACAAATTCATAATTCCACCTAACATGATCCAACTATCCTCCAAACAACTAAAAACACACTGACTAGTAGGAGAGGTATAGCCCTTGCTCTTCTTGGTATCCTGTAATTTAAATACTATTATGAAAAATTAACAATATTTGAATATTATGATATAAATAATAAATATAAATATTATGTTACATGATAAGGGAATAGGAGAGGAAAGAAAATAGAGATACCTGTGATATACACGCATATATGTGTATGTATAGATATACATATATACATGTAGAGATACCTGTTATATTTGCACATATATGCATATATACATGTATATGTGTGTATATGGATATATATTAAGATACACACATATTCATAACAAAATAAGGAAAAAATACTCATTACAATTACAGTCTTCGTCTCTGTAACTGGTCATATCATCAAGGCTGATATTTATAGCTACCTTCTTCCACTCTCCATTTTGTATTTCCTTTGCCTTCAGCATATGCCTCAGCTAGTTGTGTGGTTCTTTGGTGGGATGAGCCAAACTGTCATTTCTGTAGGGTCTGGGCTATTAATAGTCCTGCCTAGATTGGGTTGTGGAAGTTTTCCATTGACCTTAATTGTAGAGCATGGCAATACTAAGGGATGCCGTAAGAGATCTCCTCCTGTATTCCAGACGTATTCTTCTTTCCTCCATTGTGGAGTTGTGGTCCAGTTTCAGGCAGGCAGTCAATCTCCCCAGACAACAGGAACTCCCTTCTTTGCCTGATGATTCAGAAACACGAGGAGGCCAAAGTGGCCGGGTGGCAGTCTTAACTTCCAGTTCAATGGAATCATTGTTGTATATTCTTGTTGAAGCATTCTTCCCTCTGGAACTAAGACCTCTAGGCCAGCAGAGCCTATGGTCCCCAGAACAGGAAGCAAAGATTTTGTTAATGGGTCACTAGGGGTAATAGTGGGTGGTGCCATTCCCATTTCCACCCCTGATTATGAGACTCTGGAATCCTGGCAATGGAAGATGCAATACTATATATTGGACACTGTTTCAGAGAATATACAGCCCTCAAAAGAACTTTGCCTTAGCTAGTGCTGCATACTCAAAAGGCCATATTACTGTTCCACCAAATCAGCTGTTTCAGGATGGTGGGGGGAACATGGTTAGACCATTGAATTCCATGAGCATGGGCCCACTACCTCACTTCATTTGCTGTAAAGTGGGTTCTTTGACCAGAAGCAATGCTGTGTGGAATACCATTAACAGTGGAAAAGGCATTCTGTAAGTCCACAGATGGTAGTTCTGACAGAAGCATTGCACGTAGGGAAGACAAATCTGTATCCAGAGTAAAAATCTACTCCATTAAAAAGAAAACTTTCCTCCATGATGGAGGTGGTCCAATGTAATCAATCTGTTACAAGTCAGCTAGCTGATCCTCCTGGGGAATGGTGCCATACCAGGGACACGGTGCTGTTCTGTACTGCTAGCTGTTGAGCCGTCAGTGGTGGCCATATCCAACTTGACCTCAGTGAGTTGAAGGCCATGTTCCTAAGCCCATGCATAACCTCCATCTTTACCATCATCCCCACTTTGCTCACAAGCTCCTTAGGTGGTCACAGAAGTAGCTGGAGAAAGGGGCTGATTCATATCCACAGAATGGGTCACTTGATAATTATAATCCTCCTCTGCTGAGGTCACCCTTTGGTGAGCATTCACATCGGACACGGATATCTTCTTGTTTTTTTGCCACAAACTTGTTCCCCAAATTTCCTTGTCACCAATTTTCCAATCACGTTCCTTCCAAGTCCCTGACCATCCAGCCAAACCAATGCCTGCAGCCCACGAATTGAAATAAAATCACACATCTGGTCATTCCTCCTTCCAAGCGAAGTGAACAACCAGGTTTGTTGCTCAAAGTTCTGGAAGGATTTCCCTTCACCGCTGCCTTTCATGGATGTTCCAGACTGCTGCAGCTGTCTAACTTTTAGGTGGTACCCACATATGGTGCAGAATAATCTGTCAGACATCTGAACCTTCTCTCCTTCTGTCAGCTTATCATAAGGAACTTCCCATGAAGTGCAGGATGGGACAAAATGTCAGTGTAGCAGGAGAGGATCATCAGAATTTTAGCCACTTCTCTGTGCAACTTATTTGTGCCTGCAGGGTCTACTCAGACCCTGTCATGAATATATCACTTCCATTTGATGATGGAGTGTTGCTAGGCACACCCAACTTTATGGCTTAGTGGGTCCCACAACACCGAGTTCATGATGGGTAGATCAGATCACATGGTAACTTGGTGGCCCATGGTTAAGTGTTCAGTCTCTGTGATGGCCCTGCAGCAGGGCACAAGCTGTTTCTCAAAAGGGGGGCAGTTACCTGCAGAGGATGGCAGGGCTTTGTTCCAAAAGTCAAAGGGCCTCACCTGTGATTCACATATAGGGGCCTGCCTAAGACGACGGCAGCATCCCTCTCTGCCATTGATGCTTTAAGAGCCATTGGACCTACTGGACGCTATGGCTCAAGTAACAGTGCAGCCTGCACAGGAGCCTATACCTGTTGAAGAGGCTTCTCTTGTTCTGGGCTCCGCCCAAAACTGGCAGATTTTCAGGGCACTCAGTAAATGGGCCTGAGTAACACACTCAAGCGAGTAATATGTCGCCTCTGAAGTCCAGAGAGGCCCACTAAATATTGCGCTTCTTTTTTGGTTGTAGGAGGGGCCAGAAGCAACAACTTATTCTTTACTTCAGAAGGGATATTTGGACATGTTCCTCATCACTGGACCCCTGGAAATTTCACTGTACTAGAAGTTTCCCAAATTTTAGTTGGATTTGTGTGTCCTACTCTTTGACACGCAAGTGTCTTAACAGTAAATATAGAGCAGTTGCTACTCTTAGTTTGCTAGGTCCAATCAGCATAATGTAAAGTCACCCAGATCCTTGCTTCCTATAAGTCATTGATTAGGAGTATCAAAGGGTGATGTTTTGAGTATCTTTCTTGTCAGATCACTGGCTGTCTTCACATGACCACACAGAACTGAATCTTGTAGGAGCTACTGAACTTAGAAGAGAATGCCAGACCTCAGATGAGAATCACAGCCCTACTGACACCTTAAAATCCCTTCAGCCTGTGAAATTCTGACCTACAGAAATGGTGAGATGATAAATCGGTGTTGTTTTCAACCACTAAGTTTGTGGTGATTTAATCTATTGCAAAGCAAGAGGAAATTCATATAGTAAGAATTGCTTAGAATGTTTTGGAAAAGAAGAATTTAAAAAGGCTTATTATGTAAGATATTAAAACTCACTTTAAAACTTTGATAATCAAAGCAGTGTCAACTTTTGCACCACAAAGTGATGTAAAAAAAAAAATCACCAGAAAAAAGCAAGTAGTTCTGCAATCAACTGAGTATGTGCATATATAGATATTGTGTCTAATATAAAGGAATGATTTTCAACAACATTGTTGGGAATACTGACAAAACATCTAGAGGTAAAATTAAATTTTAAAAATCTTATCTTGCAGCTATGACAAAAATATGAGAGTTGAATCTAAAACATAAGATCATGAAAAAAGTAGAGTTGGAGAAAGATTTATAAGTATAAAATATGGTGACATATCCCATGAGCCTTAATAAAATTCACATTCCTACTTCTGGGAAAATATTCTTAGAAAACTCAGAAATGAGATAAAGATTTTTGAAGAAAGATTTTTCTTTTAGCATCATTTATGATTCCCAAAAATATCCAATAGGCAAATGTTTACATAAATTATGCTGTAGTAATTTAATATTGTGTACACAGTCTCCAAAAAACAAGAGTCTAAGTGTATCAGACAAAACATTTTTACTAACAGCAGACTGTAATAAAAAACCTTTAACTTATGTTAAGTGGAAAAAAAGAAAAACCTATAAAATTATTTAAATATAACATGTTTACGTAGAAAATTTAGAAAACGTATTTTAAAAAGAAAGAAAATAAAAGCTCTGTTTAATCTCATCATCCAGGACTAAGCACTGTTACTATTTTGTTGACTATCTTTTTAGACTTTTTTCAATGTGTACATACACATTTAAGTATAACTTTTAAATAAAAACTATAATAACACCTTATACCATATTTTGTAACTTACATTTTCATTCAATAACATGACAAACATAAACATAACTTCATGAAAATAATGTGACATTTTAAGAATGTGACTAACTTCGTCATATTTCCTTTTATGTAAGCGATTTACTTAATCATTCCCATATTATCTTTTTTCCCCACTTTTTCTTTGTAATAATACTTAATGCTGTAAAGAATAATCTGGTAATCAACTTACATCCTTAAAAAGTTACTTTAAAGTATGTGGAGTTTTTTAAGCCTGAAGATATAATAAATGTTATAATTCATAATTAATGTGAAATAATAAACATGAATGGGAAATGAGCTCTAAGATGATAGAGAATTTACTAAGAAATTTACTTTAGTTTTTTATTTCCAAATATATGAAAACAGTTTTTAAAAATGAAAAAAAAATAAATATGCGTAATTAAAAAGTCAAATATGCCAGAAAGGTTTCTAAGGAAAACAGCTCTATGGAGAGGGGCGAAGCTTGTTCATTGTCTAATTTAGGTGAAAGAGCAGTATTCCAGTGGTGTTGCTTTTAAAACCTAATCTTAGAATGTACAGATCATCTCTTTAAGGTAACATCTCCCACAAGGACCTTAGTTCTCTAGAATTTTCCATTCAATTTTTAAGAAAAGAACTCTCATTCCTGGAAGGGTAAATGCCTGTCTACTGGGGCATTGACTCCTGGGCTGAAGTTTGGCTTGACCTATTAGGCTATAGACTTCAGTTGTCCACCTTTACCCTCTATTGTACCTAGAATTCCCAAGTTCAAGCTTTCCTGTGGTTCTTTTTTTTATTATTTTATTTTATTATGTTATGTTAATCACCATACATTACATCCTGTGGTTCTTGAAATCAGGGCAGTCTTCCTTCTCAGATGCTCACCCATCTCTGCCTATTCTTGACCACTTGGATCGTCCACAATGCCTATATCTGCTTTCCATTTTTTAGAAATGTATTGACACCTTAAATCTACTGAGAGTCCCCCCTTTCTCTTCTTTGTTGTGAGTTTATACTTTTAAAAGTTATTATTATTATTATTTATTATTATTGCCCTTGCAATAAATTAGCGGAGGCTCAGGCAGGAGAGGAGATAGATGTATGTCTAATATATCACTTTGAACCAGAAGTTAACTATTTGTTTTAAGTGTACTTGATTATTGATTCTAGGATGTGCAACCTGTGGATTCAGCAAGTTGGTATCACTGAACTTCAATTTCTTCATCTGTACAATGGGTTTAATAAAACAGGGCTTGTATTTAGATGGGATCAAAGGAAATTATCACATGCATGCAAAAGGGCTTTATGAAGACCCAAAACTACACACAGCTGGAGTTTATTTTACTCCGTCAGTCTTCTCCCATGTGTGAGATGGTTATTTCCTCTTATAACCTGGCTCATAAGGAGATTTCTCAAAAAGTATAGACTCTTTTTCTTCTAAACCTATTTTATGCTGAACAAAAAAATCATAGAATTTTTAAATCATCAAGTGTATTTTTTCAAAAAGGGGTTACTTTTTGGATCACCTGTATGGTGCTCTTTTCTTCTTCTTATTTCAAAATGTCACAGGTCTTAGCAAAATATCATAAAAGGCAAGATCATGCTAGGCTGCCTTTTTTTTTTTTTAATTTCAGTAAGAAAACCAATTAGCTGGTAAAAGGAGAATAAAAGTACTTGTGAAATCTTTAATCAATGTGCTAATTGAAAAAGTAGTTTGTTTTCCTTGTTGTTGTCAGATCATTAGGATCATGTTGTAATTCATCAGCCTCCGAAGAAGGAGGAAATGTGAAATCGCTCAAGCAACTTGACTCCTGGTATTTTTACTAGACAGAACTATCCTATAATGTCTTGCCTTATGCATTCTAGCTGACCTAAAGGCAAATTCAAAATGATCAATACAACTAAGCTTTTATTCTTTCTCACTTGCTGGTGTGATTCTGTGCAGTTCACTTTTTGGTGATTAATAACTAGCTAAGGCAACTTGCCTGTGGACCTGCACAGCATTTCCTGTCCAGTCATCAAGCCATTAATCTGCATGTATCAGCAATAGGCATTAATCATTAATACTAAAATACAGCGTTGTCATTAGGCAAGGGATTAGGAGTGTAGAATGTGTCCATTGCTAAAAAACAAAGAATTCAGTATCCATTTCCAGGTCCCCAAATTATGCACCTGAAAATCATTACAATACATAGCCTGTTACTGCAGTATGAACACAATTAAGAACCATTATTTGCTTTATATGTCAAGTCTGCCCTTCATTTCTGGGTTGGGGAAACTGAAATACGTGTTGATTTGTGATGATCATATACCTGAGTACTAGTGGTTATTTCCATAACCTAACCCTAACCCCACCCCCCAGCAGTCATAATTCTTGGTTATTTTATTTTTACAGCTTTCAGTGGACTTCTTTAAGCTATTAAAAGTCAGTATACGTTTTTTTCTAATTACATTTTAATTTGTGTTCAATTAACAGGGCAGAAGAACCAAATACTAAGAGATTTATAGAAGGTGGAATGCAGACATTTCTTTATTCCAAGAAAGTTCAAGTATCTTCTAGACTAACATTTCCTAAGCTTGCATGATTATAAGGATCATTTAAAAAGTGCATTGGTGAGCTACCCCAGAACTCAGTGGCTTATAATGGCCATCTATTATTGCCTTCAAATCTGTGGGCTGACTGTGTGTCTGCCAGTCTGCTTGGCTTGGCTGATCTTGGCCAGGCTCACTGTGTGTCTGCAGTCAGCTCTCAGGTAGATTTGCATGGTCTCAGATGTCTGATGGCTGACTGGCTGTCAGTTGAGTGATGGGGTGACAGAGGCCACATGTCTCTAATAATGCAGCAGACTAGACAGGGCTTGCTTACCAGCGAGTAAGAGAACAAGTGGAAATAAGCAAAGCCATTTGAGGCTTAGGCTCAGGACTGGCTCAGCATTACTTCTGCCCCGCTCTATTGGTCAGAGCAGGTCCAAAGACCAGCCCAGATTCAGTGCGGGCATTTAGGCTTCACATCTACTTGGGAGGAGCTGCTTTGCCACATTGCAAATGGCATGGATACAGGGAAGGATGGAGGGTTTTGAGGATCTTAAAGAAAAAAAATATATACTCTAGGGATTGTTTAAAAATACAGATTCCTGGGCCCTGCCCCAGATACCAATGTCCACCTGAAGACTACAAAAGGTTGTGAATTCTATTCAATTCCACCTCCATCTGGTGCTCTCAGAAAGATCTACGGAACTTTCTAGTCTACTGTATTTCACTCACAACCTCCTCCCTCTCTGAGATTGATGAAGTAAGTGAAGACTTCTCCCAACCCTATTTTTTTCTGCAAAATAAACTAGGTTGAAATATTTAGTTCTTCTTTCAAAATATAGGACAATAACATCTTCTGGGGGTAGACTGTAGCTCCATGGTGCTTGTATGCCAAGGTTACTGGCCATTTGGTCAAACGCAGCTTTCAAAATGTGGCACTAATAACCTTACAGAAAAATATCAGTGAATTCATTCCCTCGGCAAATATTTATTGAGTATCTAGTATGTACTCGGTTCTGTAAATATAAAGATATTAAATACAGCCTTTTTGCTTAAACATTGGGTTTACTAGAAGAAAGAGGAGGACTTTATTGCCAGAAAATTTTCTAGGAATGTCTGGGAATTAGTGGTATTAAGCAAATAATGTATTTTACTACATATGTATTTGCTCTAAACATCAACAAAATCCCTTATCTTGAAAATTCAGGTAATTTTTAGGCTGTAGGAGTATTAAAAAAGATAACTTAATGTTCGGATTCAAAATTAACACCCTCAAATTCTGAACTCTTGTGTTGTTTTTTTTTTTTTCTTTCTGGGGGGCATCTTGGTTATTTGACATCCAGTAACATAAGGAGTGGGATGAATCTTAACCTAAATTCACAGGGTGATTGCAGATTGAAGGCAACACTCATTCTCAACAAGGACCTTGGTGTAGATGAGACCATTTCAATGTTCATACTTAACGAGCCACATCGGTGTCTCATATGTTTTCTAGTCTATAATAATGGTTCTTAGATAATGAGACTTTTTCTTCCCTCCGTAAACTTTTCCCTGATTGCCTATTAAATACATTTGGGATGTATCAGTATACAAAACAAAGGACCCTGCTTTTGTAGCATACTGAAATCCAAAGGATTCCCCAGTCTTCAGGGATTATCAGCGTTGATAGCAGTACCTTATGCTTAAATGAAAAATTTAATAATTATGGGAAGTAGGACAGGTACCACATTGTAGGAGTGTTCACTTTATTTTTATTTTACTTTTTTTTAAAGATTTTTTATTTATTTATTTGAGAGAGAGAATGAGATAGAAAGAGAGAGCATGAGAAGGGGGGGAGGGTCAGAGGGAGAAGCAGACTCCCCGCTGAGCAGGGAGCCGAACACGGGACTCGATCCCGGGACTCCAGGATCATGACCTGAGCCAAAGGCAGTCGCCTAACCAACTGAGCCACCCAGGCGCCCAGGAGTGTTCATTTTATAGACTTCCCAAGAAGGTTTTGATTTCGGAAGATATCAATTGCGCTTCCCCTGAAACATGATCTGTTTAAATTATGAAGTGCTGGACAATAAAGATGGGAAATGTTCTCCAAGGAGACTGGGGATCTGAGAGTGTCCAGGGAGGAGCATGGGAATTGGGGTATTCCAGGGTCCCAGAGAGGTCAGGCAGGAGCCTGAGGCAGCAGCGCTGGAGGGGGCCCTGGGAGGCAGCCCTTAGCCAGGGCCTACAGGAAGCAGAGGGCGTGGCTGGCTCCGGCTGAAGGAAAATTCCAGAGCCTAGGGGCAAGGCCTTGGGGACGTCACTGTGTCTTCAGCCTGGGCTTCATTAAACAAACAATAACAAAATAACCCTCAGAACACAACAACAAAAATCACCCCAAAAGTGCGAGTCTTCAGAAATAAAACAAATAACATGGAAGTAGTTTATTTTGTTACAAAAGAGCAAAAAAATGATTTCGGCCTTCAGGCCTTGTCAATAAAGGAGTCTTCAGAACAGAGTGAAGATACTGCAGAGGAAGCAGGCAGGATGCGAAGAACCCCAGGGAGCCGCCGTTTGGGGGAGAGCCAAGTTTGGCTGTGGAGGGTGGTCTGGGAGGGACCGGCCTGAAGTGGTCGCCAGGAACCTGAGCAAAGGAGGCTCTGGGATCAATCTGAGAAGCTTGGCTCCGTGTGTGGCTTGGGCCCCAGCACATGTGGCGTCCAAAGAGCAAGGAGGTTTAGAAGCTCTCAGGCCCCCTCACAGCCACATCCGTCCCGTCTCCACGCCCTTTGCAGCCACCTCCTCCAGGAGCAGGTCATGGCTCCAGTGACTATTACTCAGTTCTTCTGCCCCTTTAGGACCCTCAGAGTTTGAACAGATGGAAAAACATTGAATCTGATCATCAGGATATATATACACAAGTGTATATACTGGCTAAGGCACGTATATTATAAATATACAATTTATTGCTTATAATGTCAACCTATAGGTGCAATGTGTATGTGCTTATGGCAAAAAAAATTGTGAGGCTAGAACTAAACCAGAGAGAGATCACGAAATTGGAAACATTCTAAGGAGAGAATGCATTTGGCCAGTCTGAAAGTCAGCGTAGCTCAAAAGTCAGGCATTGGGATTCCAGAGTCAACCCTCTTTGGTTTTCCTTGGATTTCTGCCACTTACTAGCTGTGTGACTTCAGGCAAAATCCAAACTTCTCTTGCTTCAGTTTCCTCTCTTGTAATCTGTGGGATATGCTTCATGGAGTTGTTTGAGGGTTCAATGAGTTCATATGTGAAAAGACTTCAGAAGAGTGTCTGGCCCATCATAAACACTCAATAAATGATGGCCATTATTCTCTGCTTTGGACAAGTTGTCAAAATGGTTGAAGAAAAGTTTGTCATCTATTTAAATGCTTTCAAGGGCAAGACAGGTAAGGCCCATGTGTGAAATCAGGTAAGAGAATAGGAGAGTGTGTGACCAGTCCCAGATCTACCCCTTTCCTGCCAACTGCCAAATCTTCTGATTTGTCAAGAGAAGTTGGATATCAGGATTTTTATATGAAACCTCCCAGTTTTCAAATACTGGAAACAATCTTCAATTTTTTCCCGAAGTCTGGGCAGAACATCAAAACTACGGGTGACCTGTGTCCTGCCCCTGGGCAAAATTTTTTCTCACTGCTGATGAGCGCGGTCTGACAGTCCACGACATTTGAGCAAAGATTACCTCGGGGGAGCACCAAGCAAGTCTCACTGTCAGGGAAGAGTGTTGCTCTTGGTGAGTGTCAAATCTAAGCCCACTGCAAATGTCTCCTCCTTGTTCTTTCTAACAAAGAAGCAGGATCGTTATCAGACACACAGTCCTATAGGCTATCACACCTTAAAAATGAAACCCAAAGGGCTGCAGTTGGTGTTCATCTCCTCTGGAAACCGGGTAAATTCGCACCAGGCCACCCTCCTAACCACATCCCTTGGTAACTAGAGCAAACTCAGCACGTTTCTATCCCGCTGCTGCTCTGCCCAAGGTCTTGTCCAGGGCGCTGAGTTGGCTGCAAAGAGAAAACAGATGCCTGCTTGGCCCAGAAGGACTTTCCTGCAAAGGCAACAAAAGGTAGATAGAGTTCAGATGTTTGGGAACTGATTCAGGCCCAAACTCGTGGGTCAGCGAACACTTCCATAAAATTCAGTTCCTCGGGTTTTGGTGTTTGGTTTGGTCACATCTCCTTAAGTATGGCCTTTCTCCCCAGTACTTATTTATGATACTGACTCTTAAGTTTTGGGATTTTGCAGATGGGTGGTATGGCATAGGAAGTGCTAAGTCTAAATATGAGAAGCACCGCTCTATGTAAATGTATACAAAAAAACATATTCTACATTTGAGAATTTACTGTTTTAGTTGTTTCCTGGCTAAGGGCCAGCTTTTGTGCAGCTGCTTGAACCTATTCAAGTTATTACTATAGCTTGCAGTGAAATGAATCAATATTAAAACCATAGAGATTCACACAAGTCAGGGGCTTCTCTAATAACCTTGGTCTCATGTTCTCTGTCTTCTAATTTGTTGTTGAAACTATGTGTGCCTGCTCTTCTTGCAGCCTCCTTCTGAAGGCAGTTCAATCTCTATTTTCACCTTGCCTACTGCCTCCTTCTGAAGGAGGTTCAATCTCTATTTTCACCTTGCCTACGGCCTACTGCCCCCTGCTCACAATACACTGGACCTCTGGTCTTTGCCAGAACAGAAAAGAACTATAAGGAAATCCAGCCATGAAGTAGCTTGCTGGATGCTGCCTAGAGTAGATTTCCATGATGAAGGTGCCACACTGTCCCCAAGTGATCTATTCTCTTGGGGACGGTGAATGAGAAATTGACCAGGGAGAGAGGAAGGGAGGAGGAAGTATGCTTGGTCTAGGGGACAAGGTGGCTGAAGTACTTGGAAGATAATAGATACTCAATTTGTTGGAGCAAAATAAGCCATGATTTCTCAGAGGAGAGTGTCCCACTTATTGATCACTCATTCATTCACGCATCAAAATAGCTTGAGTGTGTAACTATCTGTTGATTCCCTAGGCACTGTGGGAACACACTGGAGCTCAGTCTTAAAGAATTTAAGTCTACCTGGGCAGTGAGATAGAAACTTAGACTTCAATTTAGAAATTCAATAACAGAGAAGGAGTTGTGATTTCTTGGCTTTTCCAGAACCAGCCTCCTTTCAGGTTTTTCAGATATCAAAAAGTACAGAACTATTTTTGAGTCTTCTCCAATTACTCTGTTTTAAACATAGCTTGTCTCTCTCCTTCTGACTTTCATCACCCCTGCCCTATATTTCTTTCATCACACTTAGCACCTTTGACCATAATGTATTTGTTTACTTCTTTGCTGTTATTTGGTTATTGCCTGTTTCTCTCTGCAAAAAATTTCAGCTTCCCAAGGGCAGAGATTTTTGTCTTGTTTCCTGATACATTTCAAGTATGGAACAGTGCCTGGAACATGACAGGTGCTCAACTGGGTGAATGTAGAATGAAAGAAACTAAAAAATCACAGATGAAAATGGTTCCAAAATCTTCCTTACTGCCTGCCTCCTTAACTATGACATTCTTGAAAGAACATAAACTGTTTTGGGGATGCGGGTGGGGAGTGTTATATTGAACCATTCTCATTTTGCTGAGTTTTTAAGTTGCCCTCAGGGCCTACTGAGAAGGGTAGGACCAATGTCTCCGACTCTGGGGTCAAACACTGCAGATGGATGCCTATCTGGATTCTGGCGAGTCAGCTTTTCTTTGCTATCAGCTGACAACAGGTCCTTTCTCACCACCATTCAGGGGAAGCTCTTCCTGCTTTGAATTCCAGGCCTGCTCAGTGGTGGACTTGAGAAATCCAGAGAAGGAAATGTGCTGTATTTGTGTTGGAAATAAGACTAAATAAGTAAGCTTTAACTTTGAGATCTTATTTTCTAACTCCTAATCACATCAGGAATCTTTTAAGCTAAGTTTTCTATTGCCCATTGATGGATGGAGGAAATGAGAACTAAGGAGAGGCCTATTCCCAAAATTTGTTCCAGTTCACATGGTTTATCAGTGGAAGGGATGGGGCTGCACTGAGGGCTGTCTCGTTTTAGAGTTAGCACTCCTTTCTTACTGTCTTTTTGCTTCAGTGAGGACCTGGAAATGTGTTCTTTGAAGTAATGTGTATAACGTTCCATTCATGACACTTACACTGTTGCTCCTGACTGCTAATGGGGCTTAACTTCCTGGTTCTCACTTTTTCTTTCTTTCTTTTTTTTTAAACCTTCCTTATAAAGTTGAAATTTCAGGTGGCAGGGTTCTAGTCAAAGAGGCTTTATAGCATATGCCAAGGAGTGGAATGTGTTCTTGTTCCTGGGAGGCAAAGGGGTCCCTTCAGAAAACCAAAGAGGAATTTTCAGATTAGTGCTGGAGTCCCGAACAACATGAAAGAGCAGATATTTGGACAAACAGCCCCCTTCAACATGGGGCAGATGCTTATGATTACACCAGTGACAATGGCTTTGACTAAAAATCAATAGAGACCAGCTCCTCATGCTTTTCCAGATTAGAAGGCAATGCTCCTTCCCAAGGGGAATGGTTGTATATCTGCTCCTGGCATGACTTTAGAGGTTTAAGAGTAAATGAAAATAAATTCCTAGGCTCCCTGCATAGTGAATTAGAAAAATGAAAGAGAAAATGACTTAATGAGATCAGGATAACAATAACACCCTTTATATTATCAAAAATATAAACAAACATTCCCTAAATTTCCCCGTTCTCCATGGAGACCCCTGCCTCGGCCCCCAGGGGTCTGACAGTGACAAATAGCCCTAAGGCTTGGAAGCAAACACACACTTTGGGGTGGGAAAACAAACTTTTACTTACACAGAGCCCAAGGTTTCAGATTTCCTCTCAGCGGTTCTAGAACAGGATTATACTCTTAATAATTATGCCTGGCTTCTGCCCAAACTAAAGGGTTCAACGGTTGCCTTTTCTATGGCCAGAACCATCTTTGCATGGTTCCCACTCTTCTCTTTCATCTCTACTTCCTTCCTTCCCCCTTTCCCAACATTGTCCTTATTTTTCAGATAATTTGGCCTCAGACTTTTGGTATCCATTTCTAAAAGGCTGTTTTCTTACTGATTTCCTCTTGACCATCCTTTGGTGGCAGGTGGTCCTTTGGGATTGACCACTGAAACAGTTTTCCTTATCCTACAGCAGTGGGAAGAGGGGCTGTGACACCAGGCTCATGGGGCAGATCCAAGGACTTTCAGATTAAATTCTTTGGTTGCTAACATAGAGGCCTGAGGCTGTTCTCCGAACTCCAGTATCTCAGCTATCATTTATTTATTAAATCCCTCACTCATTCAGCTTTCTATCTCCCAAAAAATGGCTTCATGCCTCCATTCATCAGGGCTCACAGATAAATAAAAGCAGGACTTTCTGTCCTCTTTGGAATGCTTCCTCCTCTCTTCCTTTAGTTAACTCTTATTCATACTTTGGCAGGTTTCAGCACAGTAATCACCTCTCCCCAAAATCCTCCTCCAGCCTATAATTTTAGGCACTGATGGAATCCTTTCCCTTTTTATATGGGATCTTTTGATTGTTGATTTTCTCCACTAGACTATAAGCTGGATGTTTGTTTTGCTCACCATTGACTAATCAATATCGAGTGAGTACTCAAAAAACAATTGTGTGATATGTGTAGACTGAGGAGAAAAGTCAGAAGATGATTACAATATTCAGTGTGATGGCAGTGTAAACACCGGTGTTCATCTATTGTGGATTGGGTTGTGGAGTAGGTAGGATAAGGAAAAACTTCCAGAAATGACCCTTAAACGGAGCCCTTGATTATGAGCAGGTGGGCCCATGAAGAACACAGGGGTGGAAGCTTACAGTGACAGCATTCCAAGTTGGAGTGACACCTTGAGCCAAACCTTAGAAGTGGGTCAGCACATGGTTGACCTGCTTGAGTAAAGGCAGAAATCTCAGTGAGGCTGAGGTGCAGGCTACAAGCCGGGGAGTGGACCTTCGGCAGTAAAGACTAGACATGTAGACTGAGGACACACCATGAAGGCGTTACATGCTATGCTAACAAATTCTGACCTTATCCAGCAGGCAATGGGGAGACCACTGAAGTATTTTACGTAGGGTGGAGGCATGAGGCAGACATGTGTGGATCCTGACCTGTGTCACAGGCTACTGGAGGAAGGTCAGGACATTCCTGGTGCTTCTAGTTCTGGAAGCAAGTTGCCAGGAGAAGTAGGAGTCCCAGAAAAGATGGGGAAGCTGTTGCCTTAGAGTTCTGCAGATGTGAAGGAAGAAATCTGGTTATGATTAATAAAGGAACAATTTTATTTCTCCCTCAAAAGCCAGGGTTTTAGAAACTCATCTTTCATTTTCTGGGGGGAAAATGTAGTTTGGGAGCCTGGATGGCAGGCACATAGGAGACAGGAACCCAGAAAGACAGGTATCACTACTTTTTTCTCCCTTGGCTTGAAGTTCAGTGATTAGCCTTCATTTCATGTAATGGTCAATGGGACCAGCCACTTTTTAATCTTGCAATGATGCTTGGTGTTTTAGGAAAATGCACACAAAAGAAATCCTAAGGAAATGATGCACGAGAGAAGGAAATACATTGTGTTTTACCATGGAAATAATTTATGACTCAATCATCATGATTTAATTAAGACTCCCTTCAAGTTTCTCCTTCTGGGATGTCTGAACACTTGGTTTTCATTCTTTTGAAGAATTCTTTCCCTTTTACGTGTGGACTTTTAAGTTTACCACTTGCCAGGCTGCCTCTTTCCTCTTAGCTCAGAATTACCTCCAATCCTCCCACTCTGAGCCCAGGAACCCTAACCCTCTTTCGGCTCACCAGCCTCTCCAATTTCTTCGATGTCCCTATGCCTGCTCTGGGAGAAGGGCTCCCAACCTGTGAAAGTTCTTGCCCAAACTCATGTCATTCTTCACATTCCCAAATGTCCCACCAGCCTCTTCTAAAGAAGAGGCAACACCTCACAGGGGCAAGCATGTGCTTCTGGTGTTGGAATAGGATGCCAGCTCTTTGTGTACGCCTCCCTAAATGGGCTGTCAATATGTGGTCCATTCTAGGAGAAATTGTGAGCTGAATGACCTTTGGCTTTTTCTCACATCTTAATTTGTCCCCAGATTTTATTCCATGTCCATGTTAGCCTCATCTGTCATCAGTCACAGAGCCTTACCCTGGAAAGACCCTGGATTTAAAATAATAAGATTTTATTGGAACTCTCAGTCATAGTACAAACCATATGGACATTGAGTAAGGTCTTTCTTGGACTTCCCCTCGTTCATAAAAGCAGAATCTTCGACACTTACCAGCACACTGGCTATGAGAATCGAACTTCATGGTACATTTACAGGTGCTTTGCAAACTATAGAGTGCCATGTAAACATGAAAGATATTGTTAATAGTGATACCCAAAGCCTGGAATCTGCTGGACTGCTTCTACAGCCTTCCCCTATTTCTCCTAAGTCACTGCAGAGGCACTCAGCCTGGAGAATATTTCTCTCTGTCTTGTGTGCTTGTCCCCAATCTCCCTTCTTCCTCAAATGGTCCTGTATATATTTCCCTTAGGCTCATATTTTCTACCTTCAATACTCTACCTAGATATTCGGGTAAAGTTGTGTATCTCAATGAAGCAGTAAAAAGAAGAAGGTAGTGTGGTATGGTATGTACATTGTGATAAATCATGTATATTAGATAAACTTATATACATTAATGAACTAGTGAGGGAAGGTATACCGTGTAGTGTGCTGTGTGAAGGTCAAGAGGCCACAGATTCACATCCTTCTCTCCCTCTTCTCCTTTACTTGTTCTGTGATTTAAGCCAGCATTTCCAACGGTATTATAAAGGAACAGAGAGATCCAAGTATAGGATATTCTGGGTTAAACAAAGTTAAATAAATTTCTTTGCTACAGGATTAATGTGCACTGAGAATTTACAGGAAGGGGATTTATGTATCTTTTTTCAAACTTCTTTGACTAATGAATGCCTTTTTTCTCCCCACCAAAATGAAGCATCTGGGTGACTAGTATCTTATGGTGTGCACTTAGGGCAAGTCTGCCTTTAGCAAATTCTGAAAAATGGAATAATGATCATTGGCCCTGGGGTAGCTATCAGGATTAATTGAAGTAGTATGTGCAAGTGTAAGCAAGGGTTCCAGTTATGGAAGACAATAGCATTGTCTCAGCACCTGGGAGCTGTTTCCTGGTGATGCCTGAAAAATGTCATGGTGTCGACAAATGGGGAACGCAATCTCTGAACACCAAGTGATTCTCCCCGCCTCCCTGAAAAGGGGCTAACAAGCCTTTCCCATCACCCAGTACCCTGGGGAAGCCTCCCCCTGATCAGACCATGGGGGCACAAAATGCAGACAAGATTTCAGGGCAAAGAGCACAGGTTAACATAGACTGAAGACTCTGTGATGATACTAAGGACTCTCAAGCAAGAAGGGAACTTGGGAGATAAAATATGGAACACTCGAAAAAAGATATAGATGAGACTCACACAGAGCCATAGTCATGCTGGTTAAGTTGGAAACCAGCTCTTTAGTGAAAAGGAACTAAAACCCAATACAAAACCCATTGTCCCTCCTTCATAGTTTCTCATGTGTGACTGGAGCTTGCTCTCGTTTGGGGCGTGGGATCAGTCATCCTCAATTTTCATCAATGGCTTTTATCTTTGTCATAAATCTTAAATTAAGATTCTCTCACATGTGCTCAGAAGTGGGTATCTGGTATGAGTAGACCTGACTTGACCTTTTAGAGTAAGATTCTGGCATCCACAGAAGGAAAAAAAACAGGTTAGCAGTGCCCACAGAATGTTGTCTTTAAATTAATAACATCAGTCACAGAAGACATATACTAGATGGCATACCCTATATGCTAATGCATTATCTCATTCATTCGTCTGTTTGCTTCACAATATTCTTTGAGCTCTGATTCCCTGATATTCTTTGAGCACCTTTTCTCTGATGGGCACTGTGACAAGTGTAGGAAACCCAAAATGAACACAGCAGACAAGGTCTTGACTCTCATAAGCTTATGCTCCAGTGATAGAAAATATTTTTTTATTTAATCCAGAAGGAAAGATGGAAGGATAAAACCTCCATCCTATCCAGGCAGCCTATGTCATTAGCGTCGTGATCTTTTAAAGGCTTAACATTGATCCTCTGGTCCAAAGTTCTGACTCCAACTGAAGATTTCCAGGCACCTCCATGTGGGTGGACAGCAGCCCTGTGTCAGGCTTCTAAGGTGGTTGGAAAGGCAGGTCCTTCTGGAGCACTCAGCTCTTCGCTGGTAAGTGCCTGTTTCGCCAGGAATTAACCTGTGTGCAGTGAAAGATCACATTCATTTTTTAACCTCTTGGACAGAGTCTTTACTCGGGAAGACAAGGCCCTTCTGCGCTGATTTGAGTGGAAGCTTGGTCTAGATCTACCCAAAATGACTGGCCAGTCCCAAGCAAGTGGGCAAGTTGGACTGTGAGTCAGAGTCCCACTGAGGAACGTTCCTGGCACAAAATCTTCTCCCTCAGTTTACTTCCCACCTCTTGGTGTTAAACACAAGAGGATATTTGAGCTGAGATGTCTCTGAAGAACTTACTGATTACTATTGTATGACTAGAAAGTCTAACGTTCCATTCTGTACTATCATCTCGCCTTAGTATACAAGTTATCTAGACTGTAGTAGAAATGGATTCAAGTTTTCTTTATCAATTATCATTGTTACTAGAGAGAGGACTATAATAAATGGATGAAGGGTGATGCCAACAGTCCTTTTGAAGTTCAAATATCACAGAAAACAATGCATTGTTTTAACTTTCCGGATGGGAGGGCAAAGCAGATAAAAAAGAAAAAAAAAGAAATGAACAATTGCAATAAACGGCATCTTGACAAATGGTGGACATTTCCCATAAATTTGATCCTCACAGGATTCAATGACAAGCACAGAGATTTTGTGTGATTGTAAAAAATTAGGGAGCCTGGGAAAATAATAAAAGATGCTCACAGACCTCAGGGATGCACCTCAGTCTGAATGTGTTTTTCCTTATGCTATTCTAATACCATTTGCTTTCAGCTTTCTTTTCATGAATATGTGAAATACTGCATCTATGCAATGGCTTCAAGATCCTTCTGTCTGGTCCTTTGACTCTTCTTATTTTTTCATTCATTCATTCATTCATTCATTCATTCACTATGTAGGAGAGCACCTCCTAAGTGCAAGGCACTGAAAATTCAAGAGTTTCAGAGTCTGCTTTCAAAAAGTTTATAACATAGAAGGGGAAATAAAACAGCACTCTGATATACATGGATACTTGATATACAATGAAAAATATACAGGAAAAGAATAACTGGAATATAGAGGAAAGAGAAACACATGTCTTCACGCTCTCCTTTCTGCTCAAGTCTTTCCTCTGAGGTCACAGCCAGCATAGGGCTTAAGGGCATGGCTTTGTTTGGGTTTGTTTTGTTTTAGGCATGGAGCCCAACACAGCTAGATCTCACAACCCTGAGATGAAGACCTGAACTGAGATCAAGAGTCAGACAGTTAACCCACTAAGCCACCCAGGTGCCCCAAGGGCATGGCTTTGAATCGGACAGGTGGGTTCAGCTCTCAGCTCTGTCTTTGACCAGCTGCATCACCTTTAAATTACCCTCTTTAGTCTCAATTTTCCTATATGTAATATAGGGATGATAATATCATTAATAATGAGAATGGTATCTCCTTCTATTGTTGAGGACTGAAAAAGGTGCAGTCGTTCTAAATCAGCTAGCAGGGTGGCACACAGTAAATGGTGAATAAAATGAATTGCGTGTTTCTCATGACTTACCGTCCCTCACACTGTTCCTTGCCTACTTCAATGGCATTCCCATTTTCTTGGTCACAGAGACCTCAGGAATTTTCCCTCTTTTTTCTCTTTCACCTTGCACATCTAACTGCTAAGCTGTGTATGGATTATCCCTTCATGAGGTGTCTGCATTCCCCTCCCTCATTTCCATGCTGCCACCTGATTTTGGCTGTCATTCAACACTACCAGCTAACATTTTGGAAGGAACCTGTATTCTACGCTTGTATTACTTTCTTTATCTATAATAACACCTATATGAGGTGACCCATTTACACAAGGGAAACTAAAGCTTAAAGAAGTTGAATACCCAGCCCAAGATCACACAAGAAGTACCTGCACTAGGTCTGGACCACACCTGTTCGCTCAGTGTGTCCCGTGCCATCCCTCATGCCCTTGGCCTTGGAAGGGAAATGCCAGTATCTTTACTCGCATGGCAAACTGTTCTTTAACCTCCAGCTACATATGTCATAATTTTTTCCAAGAAATAGGTAGATCTACGGCTATCTCAATGAGACAGACATACAGTAGAACACACTGCTTGAAAACCCCGGGCACTGAAGCTTGACTTTCTGAGTTCAAGCCCTGATCCACAATCTACTAGCCATGTGACCTTGAATAAGCAACTTGTCCCCAGTTTCTTCAATTTTGAAGTATAATTGACAAATAAAATTATAAGATATTTGAACTATTCATCGTGGTGATTTGATATCATATATACATTGTGGAAAGTTTTCTAATATTGAATTAACACATTCATCACTTGACATATTTACCTTTGTGTGTGCTTGAGAGCCATTAAGTTCTACTCTCTTATCAATTTTCATTATACAACACATTATTATCAACTGTAGTCACCATGTTATACATTAGACCCTCAGACCCTATTCATCTTAAAATTAAAAGTTTGTACCATTTTACCAGCTTCTCCCTGTTCCCCCCCCCACACCCCAACCCTGAGCAACCATCATTCTACTCTCTTTTTCTATGAGTTCAACTTTTGTTTTGTTTTGTTTTAGGTTATATATATATATATCTCTGTCCATTTATCCACTGACAGACACTTAGATTGTTTCCATACCTTGGCTATTGTGAATTATACTGCAGTGTATGTGGGAGTACAGATTTTTTTTTGAGATGGTGATTTCATCTCCTTTGGAAATATACCCAGAAGTGGGATTGCGAGATCATATGGTAGTTCTATTTTTACTTTCTTGAGGAACCTCCATATTGTTTCCCATAGTGACTATACCAGTTTACATTCCCACCAACCATGCACAAGTCTTCCCTTTTCTTCATACCCTTGCCAGCGCTGGTCACCACTTATCCCTGTGATAAAAGACATCCTAAGAGATGTGAGGTAATATACCACATTGTGGTTTTGATTTGCCTTTGCCTGATGATGAGTGATGTTGAGCACCTTTTTGTATACTTGTTGGCCATCTATATGTCTTCTTTGGAAACATATCTATTCGAGTATTTGTTCATTTTTTAAATTAAGTTTTAAAATATTGAATGGCATGAGTTCTTTGTATATTTTGTAGATTAACCTCAAATCAGATATGTGGTTTGCAAATATTTTCTCCCATTACATAGATAACCTTTTCATTTCTTTGATAGTTTCCTTTGCTGTGCAGAAGCTTTTGAGTTTGATGTAGTTCTTCAACTTTAGAATGGAGATTATAATCATAACCACTCCAGAGGGTTCTTGTAAAAATTCAAAGAGGCAAAATAAATAAAGTGTCAAGAAAAATGCTTGTAGGCATTTAATGTTCCTATGTTGGAGGAAAAGAACAGATTTTTTTGTTTTTGTTTCATCATTGACCTAGCAGAGTGACTTGGGCAGAATAGGCACTCAAAACACAGGATGATTGATATGAGAGCCATGACATTTTTCTGAATAAATTAAGGAGGTTATGCAATTAATAGTGAGGAACTATTTTTTTTAAGATTTTATTTATGTATTTGACGGGGGCGGGGGGAGTGTGCACAAGCAGAGGGAGCTGGAGAGGGAGAAGCAGGCTCCCCACTGAGCAGGGACCCTGACCCAGAGCCTGATCCCAGGACCCTGGGATCATGACCTGACCAAAGGCAGCCGCTTAACCGACTCTTTAACCCAGGAGCCCCAATAGTGAGGGAGTCTTAGAATATCAATAGGAAAACTATAAAAGCCTGGTAAGTGAAGCCATTTAAATTAATAGTGTTGTCTTTTTTCTGGTTGATCTTTTAGATAATGATTTTTTTTAAGTAGTAAATAAATGTAGTTCTAACTAGTCAGAGATTATGAAATGTAATCTACTCCAGGACTGGTTTAGTTGAATTGGCCCTCAGGCTACGTGTTAGAGCTGCTAAGCAGCTGGAATGGGGGGAAAAGATAATATTAAGAAGACTTTCATGGATACCCCTAAGTGATAATGACTTTATCTCTTGCCTTACTGGAACAACTGGGTATCTCGTCCATCCCTGAACAGGTGAGAAATTGCCCAGTGAATGGTATTAGTTAGTCTGACTATTCTGAGTGGTCACCATCAGCAGCACCTCCTGGAACCTTGTTAGAAATGCAGCATCTGGACATCACCCTAAACTAAACAACAATTTGCATTTTAACGGGATCCCCTGATGCTTAGTGTGCATATCAAAGTTTATAAAGCAATGGTCTAGAGGCTAAAGGGATTTGGAAGTAGTGTTTTGTTTATATTACATGTTGTTGGCTTCCCTGCTGCACATGGGGAAATTGAGATGAGACTACTGAAGATTACAGGGCTTTAGACAACTGTAATTTACCTATTATGGGTACATATTGTTTGGCTAATAGAAATGATGATGAAACTCTTCTAATGCAATGGTGCTAGCCTGCTTGGCGACTGAAGAATTTGTTCTGGTTAACATTTAGGCTAGGTGGCAAATAAAAACACAAAACACTTGGTTAAATTTGAATTTCAGATAATCAGGGAGTAATTTTTTAATATAAGTCTATCCCATGCTATCCTTGGGTCCTGCATTTTATATGGCTACCTTGGTTCCAGCTTATGGGGCTGGACGCTAGAGATTTACCTATTATCTTACATGAGAATTGTAGCCAAGAAAAGTATGTCACCCCCATGCTGTCCTTAAGGACCTGCATTTCTGGCAAGATGATTACACAGCTTATGTTTTTGAACCAACCTTAGAGATCCTCAATCTTGTTTTTCTTAGTTTCAAAAAGATTAAGTGACTTGCCCAGGGCAACAGGGCTGGTTATTTCAAGATCTACTTTCTCTCACATGAGTCATTTTGAATAATGGCAACCTGAACCTTAGGGTACTAAATTTGACTAGAAACTGTTCTTACAAATGATCGACAAATAATGTGGGGGGGGGGGATGACAAGCAAAACAAAGTAAGGGAAGTAATAAAACTAAATATTGACTATGGAGACAAATGTACTAAAAAATTTGGAGTATGTGTTAAATTGAGGTTGTTATAAGAGTTGAAACATTTAAATTTTTTTGAAATGAAGCTATGAAACATGAATGGAATTTTGTTGACTATTTAAAAAAATGTATTAATCAAATCACTCTGAACATATCATTGACTCACTGCATAAAAGACACAAGAGATTTGTAATTAGAAAAAATGTTACTGAACCGTAAAATCTGAGTTGCACAGAACTGAATACTGTTATCCTGGGAGTGTATAAAAAAGAGAAAAACTTTAGCTAAAAGTGAGACCTAAGATCCTAAGAAATAATTTACACAAACAATTTTTAATATATACAAATCAGTTCAAGAGAAAGAAAATAACAGGAGTTGCCTATTGAAGTTCCATCACCTTTGAGCCCTCTTCTGGCCAGTAAATGGTGACAAAAAATTCAAAACCAAATAACATCGGGAGAATAACAAAGGTGCAAAAACAATAATAAATGTATTTGTGCTTGAAAAGAAAAATTAAAACGAAATTGTTTCACTGGATCAGATAAAAAATTTCTCTAACCAAAGGACTTCATTTTCTCCTATCTCCTGTCTGCTGTCTGCGTGAATGAAGGGAAAACATGTAATAATCTTGAGAGATACTTCAAAGCAATAAGTAAACCCTTGTTTTTCTTCTGTGGCAGGAGATGAAGGGATGCATTTCTGTCTAAATATCAATAAAATCAGATGATATGAATTCCAGAAACAATGTCTTGTCATTTGGCTTCATAAGTATTTGTACTTTATTGGGTGTCATCTTGGCCCTCTCCCATCAAGGTCTTCTTCTGTGTTCTTTTTAAACACTAATTTTGGGGATTATGGGTGCCAATGAGCTTAACCAGTAGAACCAAAACCAAAGCCAAAAGCTCATCAATAAATGGAGCCAAACTACCTTATACTTCTGGTCCTTAAGTCATTGTAGGAATGACCAGCCATCTAAAAACCACACCCCAAATAATATCCAAGTCTGCTGGGTAGACTCACACAGATGTTTCCGGAACTACTCATCATTAACAGGGTCCTCCAACAGGCAATGGTTTGTCCTGGTACTAACGCTCAATCTTGTGACCAGAGCAGGATGGTAGCACTTGTGTAGGAGTGGTGGGGTCAATGAAGATGTATATTTCAGGGAAGAAATGTATTAAGAATATTCTACTGAGTAAGGTTTACATATTGCCACAATTGTCTTTTGGGATATTATATTTCTGAATTTGGAAATATTAAAATCTTAAAATATTCTACTAAAGGTAATGATATTGTGGCAAAGCAACTCTATTTTAAGAGCCCCAGCTATGAATTTTTTAGGGGTTAAATTCAAGGAATTATTGAATTCCTTACTGCTTGAAAGACGGATACTATAGAACTAAATTCAAAATGAACATGTGAGAAATACACAGAGTCTAGTCAAGGCTTTTAATAGTTGGACTGTAGCCAGCAATTCTAATAAAACTAAGAAAGACATCAGAAATCATCAGAACCTGTACAATTTCAGAGTGAAGAAAGAGAAAATAAGTCTGGTCTTTGACTCTGTTGATGTTAAACAATGCTTAAAATGCACAAACTTTACAGAAAAAAAAACAAATTTGAGTCCTCATAACCATATTAAGTTTAAATAGAACAGATCTTCCTTTGAAAGATCATTTGCCAAGAAAAGTCACTTGAAAATGGGTGGTGAGAGCTCTTGAGATACTATCTGTGTAGATGATATTGCCTTTCTCTGATAATTATCAATTTTTAAAAAAGAGAGAAAAAAATGTTTCAAAATCTAGGCATAAGCTTGATTTAACATATGGTAGGGAAGAAACTTCACTTGAGAATGCTATGCTCTCCCCTCTTTGTACCCTGGCAGTGACCCTGCTCTCACTCAGGATTACAATAGGAGACAACAGTCCTTTGTCTACTAAATAATGTAACAGAGTATAAATGAAAATGAGAGTGGGTTTGATCTTGGCCATATCTAGATTCTCAAACTGAATTATAAAGAGAAGAAAATTTAGTTGGGTCCAATCAAATATGTTCATAAAAATACCCTGCTAGAGACATTGGTATGTTGGGTGTGTGTGTCTGAGTGTGCATATGTTTTGGTGGTAGAGGAATGTCAACGAAAAGTAGAATATGAGGGAAATGGCCTCATTCAATCAACCTCAATTATCTAACATAATTTCATAGCAAGTAGAAAGAAATGGACTTGCACATAGGCAAAGAGACTTTAAGGTCTTGAAAGACTTGACATGGTTTTTAAAGAGTAATTATGTAAATGACAAGTTCCATAAAGCTCCAGATAAGCACTTGGATTTCTCTCTTTATTTAGTTTCTTCCCTAAAACATAATACAAAGACCAAGGAAGCCCCAAATTTCCCAGTTAGTTTCATCAAAAGTTGATGACTTTTTTTCAAAAGTCATCAGGCCTGAGATGTTAGGTCCTTAACCATAAACTTTACATGGCCTGCATGACTTCCTTTGAATTTATAAAATATATTCTCTCTCCATACTAAAGAAACATTTCATGAGAGACCACTGGGTTCCAGGCACCATGGTAACTGCTGTGGGGTATTTTTTGCTTATTTTTGGCAGAGATGGCAATTCCTGGAAAGCTCTTCCCATAAATTCTAGCATATTCTCCTTTTAATTATCAATTTTCTTCTTTAATCATCAACCTTGTGGGAGTGACTAAGCACATCAGAAATTTAAGGTCTCAGACAACATTTCTATCTCTATTCAGATCACCCCCAAGCACCCACAGTGTTGCAATCTGATTGGAATTCAAAAGATAGAAAGTAATTTTGCCACAGACTTAATTAAGTAAAATGGAGGTAGAAGGCTACATATCTGCATAATATCCTTGGGGATATTTGATGAAGAAATATACCCTTTGAGTGGTTGTTTGCAGTTTTGTTGTATCTGGCCTAAGCTTTCTTTTATTGGTATGTATACCTGAGATGTCTCCTCCTTGGGAATGAATCACATCCTGCTTCAGTAACATGGTAGAATGTTTTGAAGAATATGAATAAATATATATATATATATATATAAAATATATATAATACACAGTGGAATATTATTCAGCCTTAAAGAGGAAGGAAATCCTGCCATTTGGGACAAGATGAATGGATCTTGAGGACATTATGCTAAGTGAAATAAGTCAGACAGAGAAAGACAAATACCATATGGTCTCACTTATATGTGGAAAAACAATAAAGAAAAGAACTCATAGATACAGAGAACAGATTGGTGGTTGCCAGAGGCAGGGATGGGTGGTGGGTAAAATGGGTGAAAGTAGTCAAAAGGTACAAACTTCCAGTTATGATATAAGTAAGTCCTGGAGATGTAATATACAGTGTGGTGACTAAAGTTAGTAATACTTATCTTAAAAGTTTTCATCACAAGGAAAAAATATTTAAGTATGTGTAGCAATGGATGTTAACTAAACTTATTGTATTACTACAATAAGTATTATATTGCATTATTATCTTGTACATTTGAAACGAATATAAAAACATTATAACTGTGGTCCAGCTCAAGACTGTTCTGAGCTAATGCATTTACTTCCCAATCACCATTGAGTGACTGTATCAGAACAAGGGAAGGAAGCATCTGCGTCCCCAAAAGGTCAAGGAACTTTAGGCAGATATGGTAGAGCACGAACTCGATGGTACAAGCATTGACAAACTGAGTTTCAAAGCCCCTCTGGCAAGTAAGTGGAGGTGATGCTGAGCGGAATGCCCCTAATGCTTCCAACTTAAAGGTCTAACTGAAGTAGTACAGGAGGAGAAGCTTCTAGTTCCAGCACATAGACCTATAGCTATGTGCTCCTGCTAACTGCATCTTTACTGCATAAAGCAAGCTAAGGAACCATAAGGACAGACTCTGACTCACAGGGACTCACCCAGCTGCATAGTGAGATATATTATAAGGTTGTAAAAGCTCTATGACATAATTAAGGAAGATACCAAAAAAGAGAATAGAAATAAACTGAAGGATATGGAAAAAAATTAGAGAGACAGGCTAGGGTAGTATGTACTTGAAGAGTCTGGGCTCTGACTCTGGAAAACCTTATGGAGGTTCCTCAAAAAGTTGAAAATAGAGCTACCCTATGACCCAGCAATTGCACTACTGGGTATTTACCCCAAAGATACAAATGTAGTGATCCCAAGGGGCACCTGCACTCCAATGTTTATAGCAGCAATGTCCACAATAGCCAAACTATGGAAAGAGCCTAGATGTCCATCAACAGATGAGTGGATAAAGATGTGGTATACACACACACACACACACACACACACACACACACACACACACACACACAATGGAATATTATGCAGCTATCAAAAAAATGAAATCTTGCCATTTGCAATGATGTGGATGGAACTAGAGGGTATTATGCTAAGCGAAATAAGTCAATCAGAGAAAGACAAGTATCATATGATCTCACTGATATGAGGAAGTTGAGAAACAAGACAGAGGATCATAGGGGAAGGGAGGGAAAAATGAAACAAAATGAAACCAGAGAGAAAAAGACAAACCATAAGAGACTCTTAATCTCAGGAAACAAACTGAGGGTTGCTGGAATGGTGGAGGGGAGTGGGAGGGATGGGGTGGCTGGGTGAGGGACACTGGGGAGGGTATGTACTATGGTGAGCGCTGTGAATTGTGTAAGATTGATGAATCACGGGCCTGTACCCCTGAAACAAATAATACATTATATGTTAATAAAAAAAAATCAAAAAAAAAAAAAAGAGTCTGGGCTCTGGTGCTAGCCTGATTGGGTTTGAGTCCTGGCTTGCTATGTGACCTTGTTTAAGTCACAAAATGCTTCTGTACCTCTTTCTCAGTGAAATGAAGACAATAATAGAACTCCTGGGGTGGGGAGGAAAGGGTTAATACATGAAAAGCACTAGCATAGTTCCTGGAACACAATTACCCTTCCCCCAGGGTGAGCTATCATTATCTGGTGGAAAAAAGTAGCACTTTCAGCAAGAGAACGTAATGATTTGTTTGGAGAAAGGTGTTGTGACCACGGCTAAGTATATGGGAATAAACATTAGATCCTGTCTTTATAGTCTACACCAAAATAAAGTCCAGCTGCATTAGGAACCATAAGAGTTGGAGAAGAATATATAGGTCAATATTTAAATGATCTGTGGTAGAGTGGGCCTTTCTAAAAAAATAAAAATAAGAAATAAAATAAAAAAACAGGAAGAAAACTAGAAGGGAAAGGAATATGGATAGAGTTGATTATATTTCAAAAATTGAAACTTCAAAACACAATAAACAAAGCAAAAGGAAAACCAACCTACCCTAAACAATAATAGAAGATAAAAAAAAACTAAGAAAATACTTGCAATTTCTAAGGCAGACCAAGGTGTATTATACTCTTATTATATCTCTTATACTATCATATATTATCTATGTAGTAGAGCAAGAATATATTATAATCTCAATGCTGTTATTATACAATAAACAAATCTGGTATGTGAGTAAATGTAAATCAATAAATAAAACTTTAACACCTCTGCCAGAAAAATAGGCATAGGGCATTACGGAGAAGTCCCTCATAAAGAAAAAAAATATAAACGGCCAAAAACTAGGAAGAAGGTGATGAATCTAATGAGTAATCAAAGGGATGTGATTTAAAATGAGACAGCATTTTTCCACATCTCAAATTGGCAATGATTTTTATTTGTTTTGTTTGTTTTACATTTCAAGTTTTTATTTAAATTCTAGTTAGTTAACATATAGTGTAATATGGGTTTCAGGAGCAGAATTTAGTGATTCATCACTTACATACGACACTCAGTGCTCATCACAATCAGTGCCCCTCCCCCGCCCCCCTCCCCTCCAGCCACCCTCAGCTTGTTCTCTATAGTTAAGAGTCTCTTATGGTGTGCCTCCTTCTTTCTCTCTCTCTCTCTTTTTTTCCTTCCCCATGTTCATGATTTTTAAATGACCATACCAGTATGGGAAACAGGCCCTCTCCCAAACTATCGGCAGAAGTATAAATTGACTCCACCTGCAAATTTTTAATATCTATTTGATGTACAAAACCTTTGACCTTGCTTTTATACTTCCGGGAATTTAATTTAAAAAGATATTCCATGATGTGAAAAGAAAATAAATTTAACTCGAGAGATATTTTTACAGCATTTTTAATAAGAACAAACAATTCACCCACCTTATGTATCACCTTACTGCTTAAATAAATGTTTATACATCATTGCTGGCCTTGAGAATGAACTTCACAATTCTCTGACTCCAGGGAGTGTAGTTGACCAAGGCCCCCAGCCGCGACACTCTGAAATGCATCCTCTGCTTATGGAGAGCTGGAGAAATCCAACATCCGTACAGTATTTTATGAAATAGGCATTCAGATGATATGGCAGAAGCACATGTCATGACTTAGATGTTCCACCTATATAGAGTGATGTGTGTACACACACACACACACACAGGTTAACAAATGATATGTACAGTATGATCTCATTAGGAGAAGAGGCCAGTGTAAATATATGCAAAGACACAAAATATTAATGTTATTCCTTCAAAGTGAAATCAGGAGTTCTTTTTGTTTTCTTTTTCTCACCTATCCAAATTTAGTTTTTGCCCTGTGAAAGATACGCATCACTTTATAAAGAAAAAAATGTTTAAGATTTAAAAATGTTAACTGTTTCTTTTTGTTCTTTAACTTGACTTTTATTTTGCAATTTAGTCATAATCTAATATTCGTTTCTTCTTTTGCGACTTAACCTTAGATGTGGAAAGTGAGATATTTAAAAAAATAACTAAATAAAATCTTTAAAAAAATTAAAAAAATAACTAATTTCTGAATCAGAATAAGGGTTTGATGTCTATTAAGCATGAATGTTGGTCCTCAAAAGAGTCATTCCCAAAGACTTCATTCATTAAGCAGTTACATTAGGTGGGTGGTGTTATGGGTGCATATTTTCCTTTAAAAATTCTTTTAATGTTGTTGTAAAGTTGTCTTGACAATAAACAACATGGCGTTCATCAGGGAGCCAATGAGATGACATTGACCAGACTCTGGGATTTTCCTGCCTGGCCTGGGGGATTTGAGCTGAAGCACAGACTGTTCTCCTTTTTTTTTTTTTTTTTTTTAAGATTTTATTCATTTATTTGAGACAGAGAGAATGAGAGAGACAGCGAGCACATGGGAGGGGGGGAGGGTCAGAGGGAGAAGCAGACTCCCCGCTGAGCAGGGAGGCCGATGTGGGACTCGATCCAGGGACTCCAGGATCATGACCTGAGCCGAAGGCAGTCGCGCAACCAACTGAGCCACCCAGGCGCCCCAGACTGTTCTCCTCTCCAGGACAGAGCTCTGATCTTTGGCTTCCTCTTGTTACCTGGAATCAAGTCACTTCCTACTAACGGCCTTGAGAGGCTTTTGCTTTTGCTCAGAGCCCTAAGGCCACAGCGTGGGTGTCCTCCCAGCTCACCCAATAGAATGCATCCTGCCTTCTCCCCTCCCACCCTGACTCTCGCCCTAAGGTGCTTCTCAGAGGGGATTTTACTCTTGATGGTGGGAACTAGACCTTCCATCCACCTATGTTATTTTCTGCCAAAGTAGTTTTCTAAAAATTCTTTCTTAGCTGACAACAGCTGTGACAAGGTATAAACAGTCCATCTGGATAACCTCAGTTGACATGTCTTTCTTTAACCTTCTGAGGACAGATTCCATGTGACCTTGAGATGCCTTGCAAATGGCCCCTTACACTATTAAGAACACCTAAGAGCCCATGCTGATCGGTGGATGCATATGCCTCTAGCCTTGAGCCTCCACTTCCTACTAGAAAGGAGGGGATTTTTTTTTCTTTCTGCTCCCTCTCACTGGCTTCCCACAAACCCCTGCTTACCACTCTCTGACCTTTCAACTTTGTGTGTCCTATCCCCTCCAGGCTCTAGTCAGTGAACCCTTATGTCTCAAGTAGGCAAACCCAAGGTTTGGTGCCCATCAGAATTACACAGCAAAGAAAAGACAGTTGCTTCTACCCACCCATAAAAATTCTAATTCGGTAGGTCTGGATAGTTCTAGAAATGAGGGCTTCGGTGAGTCTTTATGGTTCAGTGCACATCAAAATAACAGGAGTTTTAATAAACACACATGCCCAGATGTCATCCTGGCCTTCCTGCAGGTGTGCAGTAAATAAAGAAGGGCAAAGATTTGTTTCCTTAGTTGCTGTTATATCTCAGTGTCTAACATGCATCAGCAGAGTGGTCTCACTTGTTCGTATAGACTGAACAGCATCCGTGGGGATATCATTGACATAGGTTAGTGCTTTGTGCAACATGGAAATCTCGCCAAATGGGCATCTGAAAAAAATATTGAGCAAATGAATGGGTGATTGGGAAAGTCTGAGGTATCTTACTTCTTCTCAAGTAGCCAAAAGTGTTAGATATTAAAATAGAGCCAAGTGAGGGAAGCCTCTTGTGGTAGGCTGAAGGAGGACCTCCAAAGATGTCCTTACCCTAATCCCTGGAAACAGTGAATACCTTACATGGCAAAAGGAAATTTGCAGATGTAATTAGGATTTTTTTTTGAAGTACAGTCAACATACAATATTAACTCAGTCTCAGGTATACAAACAACATAGCGGTTCAACAACTGTATACATTACAAGACGCTCACCGGGATAAGTGTATTACAATATTATTGACTATATTCCCATGCTGTATTTTTCACTCCTGTGACTTATTTATGTGATAACTGGAAGTTCGTGCCTCTTAATCCCCTTCACCCATTTTGCCTATCCCTCCATCCTTTCCGCTTTGGCACCCACCACTTTGCTCTCTATATTCATGAGTTTCTCTCTTTTGTTGTTGTTGTTTATTCACTTGCTTTGTCTTTTAGATTCCACATATAAGTGAAATCTTTAACTGGCTTTTTCACTTAGCATCATGCCCTGCAGTTCCATCCATGGTTTTAAAACTTTAGCTTTGGGCGCCTGGGTGGCTCAGTAGTTAAGCGTCTGCCTTCGGCTCAGGTCATGATGTCAGGGTCCTGGGATCGAGTCCCACGTCGGGCTCCTTGCTCTGCAGGAAGCCTGCTTCTCCCTCTCCCACTCCCCCTGCTTGTGTTCCTGCTCTCGCTGTCTCTCTCTTTGTCAAATAAATAAATAAAATCTTTAAAAAAAATAAAACTTTAGCTTTATTAAGGTATAATTGACATTTAAAATAGGAAGGTAATTTAAGAATATATCATGGTGTATTGATACAAGCATTCATGTGAGAGATTAACTAATGTCAAGTTAACTAATACACCCATCACCTCACATAGATTCCTTTTCTGTGAGCAGCTGGAGAAAGTTCTGCTTTCAAAGGGCTCACGTGATTGGGTCCGGTCCACGGCACAGCCTTCCTTGGCCATAAATGGAATAGTCACGGGGTGACACTTCATCATACTCACAGCTTCCCCCACACTCAAAGGGAAAAGGATAATACAAGGACAACGGTTTTGGGGAGTCACTCTTAGAATTCTGCCTGCCGGAGGGGGAGACGAACCATGAGAGACGATGGACTCTGAGAAACAAACTGAGGGTTCTAGAGGGGAGGGGGGTGGGGGGATGGGTTAGCCTGGTGATGGGTATTAAAGAGGGCACGTTCTGTATGGAGCACTGGGTGTTATACGCACACAGTGAATCATGGAACACTACATCAAAAACTAATGTTGTAAGGTATGGTGATTAACATAACAATAAAAAAAGAATTCTGCCTGCCACAGGGAGCTTTGAGTATAGCCTTGGTCAGCATTAAAAGTGACTGTCTTCCCAATCCAGGCCTGTCCTGAGGACTACAGGCAAGCAACCATGGGAGTTCCATGTCAGAATGGGCCATATCCTACATTATCTGTGCATGAACAAATAAAGGGACCATGGGTTAAACCGGGGTGGGATGTGGGAGGTTGAAATTAAAAGGAAAATTAACGTCATCCACTGATTTTAATCATTAGGACTTTCTGTTTTATATTTCCTTGGTTTTTAGATGACCAAATTCCATTAGTATTCACTGCATCTTGCAAAAATGCCTGCCCTCACTTTCCTCCCTCCTTGCTCTTCTGCCCTCTCCTGGGTCTGACCACTCCCTTATCAGCAGACTAAAGGGATGTACGTATTAGCCCCAAATATAATCAAAGTCCCATTGTGAGATCAGATTACCATGCAAAACAAAGCACTATAAAGAAAACAGGAAGAAGACCGAAGAACAGAACATACGAAATCTTTCCTAAGCAAGTTCTTTATTTTCTCTAAGTAGTGGATTTTTTACTCATTTGATGAGGCTGATTCATTTTTGTTTTTTTTTTTTTAAATCATTGAACTTTAAAAAGTCTATCCATTTTCATGTGGCTTAGAAATCTTCTGAGAGCCAGCTACTTCTTCAATCTTCTCCCTGAAGTAATTCTTATTCTATTTCTAATCTACAGGGTTTTCTGACTTTGTGCCTTCAAAGTGATTTGGTAGATAGGGGTCACAGAAACCTCTTCTCACCTCATTTTATCCCCAAGTTCGGCCGCCCACCCAGAGCCTTTGCTGGAAGTTAAGGCTATTTTTGTCCTCTCTGGTTAATGCTAAAGAACAACGCTGTGGTCTCCCTGCTGAAGCTCTCAGGAGCATCTGCTAAGTTACTTTTCTATTCTTCATTTCCTGTTATTTCCTGTGCTGTCTTGCATCTTCCCGAGGTCATCCAGTTTGGAATTCCTGACATGTTTTCTGATATTTGTCCATTCTCTGAATAGAGATGTGTGGCTCCTTGCTCTCAAAAGCAAATTGATTGCTGATTGCTGATTTAACATGCCTCCCAACCCCTCACCTTCCCCAGGGATGCCCGGACTTATGAATGGGGATTGTTACATCACGTCTCATCCATGGTCTGCCAAGTACACCTTTTAAAAAAGAAGCATTCTGGAAATGTTCATATTTGTAAACACATGAAACAAGCTGTTGAGAATTTAATTCCCATGTACAAGCGTGTAAGGCAAGCTCAGGAAATTTGTACATGACGCACTTGAGGTAGGAATTAGATGATACTCTTTTCCCGTTACCCCTTTGTGCCCCTTGTTCTAAGCTTGTGGTGTTCATTGGATATAAACATTTTATCAATCATTTCCCAACTTCACATGGCAAGCACTGGTGGTGGGTATTTGATAGTATCTGAAGAATCTGCTGAATTCTCTTTGCTTCTTAAGCATGCCTTTTCCCACAGGGTTCTCCAGGGAACAAGACAGATGAGAACCTATTTACCATTTTACAAATTGTCCCAGGGCTCAATTTCTCCACAATGAAGTGCTCTGGAAAGGCTCAGAAGTCACCCCTCCCTGCCCCTGAGTGCAGAGGTGGGGAAGGCCAGAGCACAAGATGGCTAGTTCTGTTCAAGGACTCGGGCTCTGCCTCTCCTGACCCAGCTAGCTGCAATAAGAAAGGAAACAGGGGGTACACGATTTTGTGATCCATCTTCCTCCAGCCTGCTGCTTTTTCACTGCCGGCCTTCTCTCCATCTGTAAAATAGGCCAAGTTCTTCCCTCTCTTTGGATCTTACATTTGTTCATAATGATCTTCCCCGACAAAGTCGCTTCCTCCTCAACTTCAGGTCATAACTCAGATGTCACCTCCTCCGAAAGCTCTTCTTCACCCATCCTTGCCAAAGCCTCATTCCTGGCCCTCTCCACACAGGAGCTTATTTCATATTCTTGGTAGCACTCATTCACGAAGTGGGTATTCATTGCCTGCCTCCTCTCATTAGAACATCAGGGGTTCTGTCTTATTCATTGCGGTATCTCCAGAACCTAAAACAGTGCTTGGCTCCTGATAGAAGCTCAGCAAGTACTAGCTAAGCAGTTGCCAGTGACCACATTCACCAGTGAACATAATCTAATTAATGTCTTGAAATCTGGCCAATCATATTAGCATTACTTCTTCTGAGAGAGGAATGAGGAAGATGGTGGAAAGTCTTTTATATTAGTTATCTATTGTTGCACACATAGCAAATTACCCCCCAAAGTCATGGCTTAAGACAATGAACATTGATTATCTCAGTTTTGGGGGTCAGGAATTCAGAACTGGCTCAGCTGGATGGTTCTTGTTCTCAGTCTCTCGTGAGGTTGCAGTCAAGAGGTTGGCTAGAGCTAGAGCCATTTAAAGGTTCAAGGGAGCTGGATGATGTGCTTCCAGGAAAGCTCATTTCTGTGGCTGTTGGCAAGAGGCCTCAGTTCTTCCCCACACAGACCTTGCCATAGGGCTATTAAAGTGTCTTAAAAACCCGGAAGCTGGCTTCCCTGGAGCCTATGATACAGAGAGAAGAAGCTGAAGCCACAAAGTCTTTTGATGACATAGCTTTGAAAGTGACATACCATCACTTCCCCCATACTCTGTGGTCCCTCATTTTAATTCTGGTATAATATGGGAGGGGACTACACAAAGGTGTGAATACCAAGAGGTGAGGATCATTAGGGACTTTCTTAGAAATTATGTACCACACTTTTATTCACCCATTGCTTACATTTTTCTGTCTGCAGAACCAACTTGCTGTGGTAGACTGATTGACTCAGACCAGGGGAAGTGAAGACTGGAACTTAATCACTGACTGTCAGGTTGTGGGTGGAGTGAGCCTGTGTGCAAGGTGAAGAGAAACTTCAAGTTTGGCAGGAAGAGCAAAATGTCTGGAGGAGATGACAACAGACAACAGTGTCAGCTGTAGAATATTGTCAACAAGACATGGAGGAGGTCACACAATGGACAAAGGGGCACCAGTAAGTGGATAGAGCCCAGCGACGGATCCATGAGCAAACTATATTTGAAGACTGAGGCGGAAAGACACTGAAATCCCGAAAGTGGAGTATCAAGTTTGAACTCCATTCTTTTTTTTTTTTTAAGATTTTATTTATTTATTTTAGAGAGAGACAGAGGGTGCAAGCAGGAGGAGGGGCAGAAGCAGAAGGAGACAGAGGATCCCAAGCAGACTCCACATGGAGCATGCAGCCAGACCCGGGACTCGATCCCAGGAGTCTGAGATCATGACCTGAACCGAAATCAAGAGTTGAATGCTTAACCAACTGAGCCACCCAGGCACCCCTCGAATTCCATTCTTAAGGTATCAGAATAGGACTCTGATCCCAGAGAGAGTGCCATCAACTCCTTTACTGGTTTTGGTCATCCTCCATTCTGTTCCCCTCAAAAATGATTCCAACGGTCACTGCTCACTTCCATTTCCTGAATCACAGATTTCCTGCCTCTTACTTTACTGAGAAATTTGAAATCAAGGTTCTTTCTTTATTGGCTCCCTTCCTGCAGCCAAGAGAAACGTGCAAATCTCTCTGATCCTAAACAAAAACAATAAAACTTTCCTTTACATTGTAAAACCGCTAGGAACTGTCCAACATCTTTACTCCACACAGAAGTCAGAACCCAGCATTTCCCTTCTTCCTGCCCCATTTACTCTGAGATGTGGCTCATTTCCTGCTATTTTGATATAACTCTCATTGAGGTCACCAACAGCATCCCTATTTTACCACAAAAGCTGTCTGAGTACTATTTATCTAGGGTCTCTCTGTTATATCCAACAGGACACCATGGACCACACCCTCTTACTGAGCTCTTTCAACTTTTGATGTTCATGGCATCCCTCCACCGTGGTGCTCCTCCTTCTGGAAAAGCTCCTTAATGCTTTGCTTTTGGATCACTGCTCTTTTCACTCTACAAGCCCTATCTGGGTGATCTGCTACATTTTCATGGTTGAAACTGAGACTTATATGCTTATGATGGCCACCTAGATCTCCCAGGCCAGAAGCTTCAGATTCCTAGAACAATCTATCTGACTTCTCCACCTGGATATCTCCAGACAGAGCACCCTTAATTGTCTACAACATAACATCAGTGTCCTCCCTAAATCTGTTTCTCATACACATTTGCTCTCATTGATTGGCAGGACCAGCTAGCTAAGTCCATACTAGAAAGCAAAGTGTCATCTGTGGTAGCTTTCTTTCCATCCTTCTCCCATTCAATCAGGCATCACACCTGTCAGGTTTACTTCTTTGATGTTTCTCTCCATTTCCATCTCCCTTCCCCTACCCCAGTTCAAGCTATCGTTATCTGTCTCTTGATTGATGTAGTAGGCTCCTATTTGGTCTCCCCACATCTCTTTAACCCTCCTTGAAACTTTCTTTCACAGAGTTGCCAGAGTATTCTATCTACAAACACAAAGTTGACTGTGCCATGGGCTGAAGCCCTTTGATGGTTTCCCCATTGTCATGAATCTGAAATGAAACTTATCTCACATTACATACAGGATTGTCTGGGAGTTGGGTACCTGCCTCCCTGCCTTTCTAATTCCCTCTTCTTGCATTTCCATTAATGCCAAATAGCATGTACTTGGCATGAGCACACCACCCTCTTTTCTTTCTCCTTCCTTTTGGTAATGCTAAGACTTTTTGTGGAACACATGTTCGCATTTTTCCTGATTAATCCCTATTCCTCCTCTAAAGTCTCTCTCCTCTAAAGCCTCCTTCTGCCCTGACAGTCCAGGTAACCTCACCCAGAGCTCCCTGAATACCCTCCCTTCTGACGTCACATTTATGCCTGTCTCCCCAGAGGCCTCGCAGCTTCTTGAGGGCAGAGACTGGGCCTCTTGTCACTGCATCTTCAATACCTTACCCAGTACTTGGCACATCAGAGGGCTCATTAACATCTTTGTTGATTAATGGAATGAACTGTCTGAGGGGCTTTTCCCCACTTTCCGCTACAGTGTCAACAGAGAATGTCTTCTGCCATGCCTTAGAGCAATTAATAAAAGATGAATGTTTCCAGGGACTCAGTCCCAGATCATCCCCTAGATGTGCCATGACCTTGCAGGTGCCATAAGAGCTGAGGCAGGAAAACAGCATTATGCCTCAGGAAGCAGCATCTCTTGGCAGTGACATGCATGTGGATGCTGCCAGGGCTAAGGTACATGGAAGTCAGGAGGGCTGAGGAAAACCCACAATAACCTAGAAGTGAAAACACATCTGGATAAAATGCTGCACTTCACAGCCTTCTTTGCAAAAAGGTGTGGTCATATGATTGAACTCTGTTCAGCAGGATTTCAGTGGAAACTGTGTGTTAAATTTGTGTCAAGTGTCCTTAAGTAGAGTGTGTGCTCTTCCCTTTTCTCCTTTTTTCTGGCTGGAATGTGAACATGTTGACTGGAACTGGGGCCACCATCTTGGACCACGAACTAACAATGAATGTAGGCCACTGAGGGAAGCACAAGGAGACAGAAAGTCAGGGTCAGTGACACTTGTAACTCCATACTGGTCTTGGGACACCTATTTCAGACTTTTATATGAGAGAGAATTAGAGTTCTTGTTGAAACTATTTTTTTGGTCATATGTAACCAAACCTAGTCATAAGAAATATAGGCAGTTTATACAACATTCCTCCCAAATTATGAGATTCTTAGTATCTTAACCTTATTCCTGGACTTGAAAGTATAACCTTTTTACTTATTCAAGATTTTACTCATTTAAGATTTGTGGAATAAAAGATCTCCAAACAGCAAAGTGAACTTAAGAATAGGGGCGCCTGGGTGGCTCAGTTGGTTAAGCGACTGCCTTCGGCTCAGGTCATGGTCCTGGAGTCCCAGGATCGAGTCCCGCATTGGGCTCCCTGCTCAGCGGGAGTCTGCTTCTCCCTCTGACCCTCTTCCCTCTCGTGCTCTCTATCTCTCATTCTCTCCCTCTCAAATAAATAAAAAATCTAAAATAAATAAATAAATAAAATCTTAAAAAAAAAACCTTTAAAAAAAAAAGAATAGAAAGCATTTTCAGGGTGCCTGGGTGGCACAGTTGGTTGAGTGACTGACTCTTGGTTTTGGCTCAGGTCAGGATCTCAGCGTCATGAGATAGAGCTTCAGGTGGGGGAGTCTGCTTAAGATTCTCTTTCTCCCTGTCCCTCTGCCCCTCCCTCCACTTGTTCTGTCTCTAAAATAAATAAATAAAATCTTTATTTAAAAAGACAGCATTTTCAGACAAATATCATAGGAAGACTCTGACATTTGAAGATAAAGAATGCTGGCGAATGCTCTCATGGCTTCTGATGGGGTCACACATTCTTTACGCTGGCCAACACTCTCTCCTCCCAGGAGTGTCTACATATTTAACTCAGTTTGGTGTGGTGTAGAGGCAAAACTGACGAGTGAAGGGACTGGGGTGGCAAATCTGAGGCTGCCAGATCTGTCTTGGAGTGAGGAGCCTCTTGGAATAGTCAAGGAGCCCAGAAGAGCCTCCAGACCATAACAATCCATCTCCTGAAAACATTTTACCACTCAGAGATGTGTCTGAATTAACAAACACTCCCTGAAAAGTTGCAAATGCATCCATCATCCATACAATATAGACGGTGATAATTGCTTTAATCAGACCCAAAATTAGCAGTGGCCAGTTGCAATGGAATGCAGTTTACAAGAAGATAGTAGTGGGGAGGAAAAAGATAGGGGTTCATTTGGGAGAAGGCAGGCTTGAATGGGACTTGGCAGCTACGAGTCTGCAAAACTGGGAGGAGAAGCATGTAAGAGGACTGGGAAAGACTGGGCCCATTCCCAGTTTGGCTCAAGGCTCCATCAGGGCCAGCGTGTACTTAAAATCCCCTCAAAAGTGCCTTGGCATGTCTTTGGTGCCTGCGAATGCCAGAGCTGCCATGTCAGGATTTGTTTGGAGGCTCTAAATCATGACCTACCCTGGATTAGCCCCCAGGCCCATTAGCTGATGATGGTGGCCATTTACTGAGTCCTATTGGTTGAGGAAACTGAGGCTCGGTTAGTTTAGGTAGTTCAGGAAGTTCACAAATAGCCAGTCTGACCCCACTTGTTATGGCCCCCCCAAATGCAGATATCCTTAGTACAGGGCAGCCAAAGGTCTTCCCATCCAGCTTCCCCTCATTCTTTCCAGCAGCTAGTGGGAAGACAAGAAGCAACAAGGGACAAGAAGTACTAGTTTTCTGTTGCAGAAGAAAGCAGAGAGACAGCCAGGGTCCTCTTCCCACATGACCTCTGCCCCCTGGTCCCCTCACCTCTTCTCCTTCCATCTTTTCTATTGTTCTTGGGAATTTTCAGTGCTTCCCAAACCCGGCTGCCCAGGGAAATTTTGAAAATATGGTTTCTAGGCCCCAACCCAGGAGATTCTAGTTCTGACAGCTTTGGTGGTTGTGATCTGCAGCCCAGGCTGAGGATTGAAGGGGATAGGGGGAGGGAGAAGCCCCAGATATCTCCTTCTCAGATGCAAAGGCCTCCAGTGTGTGCAAATGCTTTATGATCCAAAAAAACACCACCCCTGTGTAAAACCAATGAGATGAGTTGAGAGAAACCTCATTCTCTGTTTGATGGCTGATGTTGAAAATTTAATTATTTCAACAGACCAGGAAACTAGATTAAAAACCAAGCATTCCTTAAAATGCTTCCTGGTTTCTTTAAAATTTTATTCCCCTTGCATAATAGGGAAGCAATCGTGCTAAATTAGGAAAACATAGAAAAGCAGGTAAAATTGTCTTGGTCTTCCTTCACGTTCGCTTTCCTCTGAACAGGTACCCAGGATTCTCATTTTGCTCCACAGATGCTCCAGATACTGCCTCTGTATCCCTTCCTAACCTGATGCTTTACAGGCAATGTATCCTTCTCCTACCTCCACCTTCTTC
The DNA here is from genome assembly GCF_009762305.2 of Zalophus californianus. NCBI lineage: Eukaryota > Metazoa > Chordata > Mammalia > Carnivora > Otariidae > Zalophus > Zalophus californianus. The sequence continues at coordinate 181,027,295 of NC_045597.1, forward strand.
ACCCTAGACCCAAGTCAAATTCAAATATCCTCATGTTCACTTAGGCCAAGAGAGCAGTCTCTTGCAAAGCAAGCTAATAAGTGGATGCCCTTTGTGGCACTGGTTACTTCATACGTTCCCTGTAGAGTGCCACACTTCCTGAGCTCTTTGCCACCCACTCTGTTGGTTGATGATCTTAGTAAGAGGCCAGATGCAAAGGAACTCAATAATTTCCCTTAAGAAGAATGAAGAATTGGGCGCCTGGGTGGCTCAGTTGGTTAAGCGACTGCCTTCGGCTCAGGTCATGATCCTGGAGTCCCGGGATCGAGTCCCGCATCGGGCTCCCTGCTCAGCAGGGAGTCTGCTTCTCCCTCTGACCCTCTCCCCTCTCATGCTCTCTCTCTATCTCATTCTCTCTCAAATAAATAAATAAAATCTTTAAAAAAAAAAAAGAATGAAGAATTGATGAAAGACTCTAACCCCAGAAGCTTGGTATGTTCAAAGTCTAACTCCTGGTGAATAAAGATGAAAGTGCCGATGAGGACAGCAAGTCAGTTTTTCAGTGTCACCTTGAATCTATCATCTCAAAGTGTTTTCGGAAAAAATAATTGCATACCATATTCTGTTTAAGCAAAGTGGCAGTCATCTGTTCTTGAATGAACGTTCACGGATGGTGGAGAGATGGGTAGAGTGGCCTCTTGATCATTCCTACTCAGAAAGAGAGAGGTGTGACATGGGTCATTCAAAGTCAAATCCAACCTAATTTAAAGATACACACTCTGATTGGGGGTACCAGGAGGTTTGTTTTATGATCACAGAATGTTAGGGTCAGAAGTAATTTTTCAGAGTGTATTTTTCTTGGACTGATAGCAAAATTGGTTTGCCATCTCTGAGCACCCCTGCCAATTCACAGAAGAAGGAGGTAGCTCTGATGATTGCTGTGTGTTAAGGGCTGAGGAGAGGGCTTAAACACCATGAGGCAAATGGAGAAGAACTGGTGCTGGTGTCCCCCAGATCCCACTTCTGGTGCCCTTCAGTAATCAGCAAAATGGAACCAATTTTTGATGACTGAGAACACTACTGGTATTCCCACAGTTATTCGTTGTTCAGGATACACCACCCTAGATGAAGACCAGACTTACAGGATGGTACATTATACCCATTACATAGTGAGCAGCATCAACTAAAAGGCCCCAGAATATCCTGACAGCAGAAATGCAGGAATCACAAGTTAACCCACACGGTTGCGTAAGGCCTCTTTGTGAATATTAGGTAACAGTAAGATGCCCTTTCAATTCTTGCCCCACTGGGCTCCTCAATCCCTGGACGTCCACAGCCTTTTCTCTCTTTGGCTATTGTGACTTCAACATAATATAAAACCCCAAAGACCTCTGGCAACTCACTTCCCCACTGCCTCAGCTTTACCTGCCGACATGTACTTGCGGTGACACTCTCTTTGAAAGGTTGATCCTGCCATGCAGGTTTCTATTCTTAATTCAAACATTTCCATAAATCACATGGTGCTAGATATTTCCCCCATGATCCACACTTTGACTGGGTCTCTGTGTTTATAATAAAGCTATTATTTTAGGAGCATATTGAAAACGGGCCCAAAGCACCAAACCTGCAAAGTTTAAGGTCAACCCCCTGAACATGACAGGAGCTCAGTCTCTTCTTGGACCTTCTTGGTGTTGGCCAGAGATGTGGGTTTTGAAAGATGGTGCTCTAACTTCTCAGCAGGCAGGCTCCAGCCTGCAGTGGGAGTTGTTGGAGGCCTGACAGCCATTGCAGACTTCTGGGGTGGATGCCTAGCTATGCTGCTGTGAAATCCAACCATGGCAAGAAATTCTTTTCTCTTATGTATCGCTTTTTTATCAGATGAACATGTAATCTTTTCCTTTTTGCATCATGTATCACAAAGCACATTCACACTCAGTGGCCCTTTTCCTTCTGCTGCCATGAGCAGGATGAAGAGGATGAAGGCATGAAGGACTTTCTTGGGTGTCTAGAGCATGATGACCCCCACTCACCTCCCAAACCTCACAACTTCTTTACTACCATCTGCCAGGAGGCCATCGGAACAAATTTCATCAGCCACCATTCGGAAGCTAGGGCTCTCCCCCACATACGGCACTATTCGTCCTCTCTGTGGCCTCATCTCCCACTCCCTCCAACAAAGCAAACCCTACTCATGGAAGCCCCTGGAACTCACCTCCCTCATCCTCTTATGCTCTCTGAATCCCAGATGCACCCCAAGGGCACCGCGTGCCCCATAGCTCTCTGGGGTGATGGCTGTTCTCGCTCATTCGGCCCTTCGTGCCAGTGAGCCCGGAGTGGGCGCCTGGCGTTGTTCTTGTTCCTATTATTCCTCTTCCAAACCATCACCTTATCTCTTCCCTCCACTTCTCCCATTTGGAAGGTTCATTCCATCAGACTAACTCACTCGCTAATGCTTTTTTCTACAGTCACCTATAAACTCCAGAGTTGCTCACCCTCGTTTCTAGAAGGGTTTGGCTTCTAGAGCACTGTCACTCTCCAATGCTGCATTTATCACGATCCTTGAGGATTTTGTTCCCCACTTAGGTAATTCTTCTAACCCCTAGTCTCTGAGGCCCTTGGTCTCTTCTCAAATGACTGTGCCTTACTACACCTCATCTACAAATCTCATGGTCTTAGCCTTGTCACCTGGTCACAGCCGCTCACTGTACAATCCCATATGCTCAACTCAGGTACCTCCTCTGCTGATCACATACTCCTAGCTTTGCACTCGCTCCCTCGAGTATCTCAGCTTCAACCATTCTTCAATTCTGTTGGGATTGCAATAGGCTCCAATTGCTGTTGTAACAAATTACCACACATTTAGTGGCTTAAAACAACACAAATGTATTACTTTGCAGTTCCAGAGCACAGAAGTCAGAACCAGTTTCACTGGGTTAAAGTCATGGTGTCATCAGAACTAGTTCCTTCCAGAGGCTCTGAGGGGAGAGTGCATTTCCATGATGTCTTCAGCTTCTAGTAGTCACCCATGTTCCTTGGCTTGTGGCCTCTTCCTCCATCTTCAAAGTACATCCTTCCAATCTCTGCCCCTGACATCATTACATTGCTTCCCTCTCTGGCACTGACCCTCCTGTTTCCTTATTTAAGGACTCTGTGATTACACTGTGTCCACGTGGATACTCTAGGATAATCTCCCCATCTCAAGATCCTTAACTCAACCACATCTACCAAGTCCGTTTTGCCACAGAAGGCAACATTCACAGGCTCCTGAGGTTAGGATAGGGACATTGTTGGGGGATGGGCATTATTCAGCCTACCATGAGGACCTATAATTCAACGGTCCTACCACATTTTACTCATTCTCCTGCTTCCTCATACCTTTCTTAACCTGGGCTTAGATTCCATGACAAGCGTCATGACCAATCCCCTGCATATATCCTAGACTATCTTGTGTCTCTCTTCTTTCATTGTACTTGCCTGAAAACTCCCAATTTGCCTAATACAACTCTCTGAATTTTGAAAGCTAAACCTGATGATTTAAAATTCCTAGCCAATAAATTCATATGACTCAAGCCAGCCCACCCTATTTCTCTGGTCTTTCACTCACCCTCACTCCTAGATGATTATTACACTTTCTCTCTTTTTGCCTGATATACTTGCTTTTTATTTCACCGAAAGATGGAGCAATCAGGAGTCTCCCACCAGTCAGCAACCAACTGGCCTCTCTCTGTGCACATAGAGGACACTTTGCCTTCCCTCTAGTACTATGGAAGGATGAGGTTGTTCTTGCGGAAGACTAAACCCACTCCTCCTCATATCTCCTGAGTCCCATCCCTCTTCCCAGGCCATTATATTATGATTATTCTCCCTGTAGCAGACACTTCTATCTCTCCTGTGCTATTGTGTCCTTCCTGTCAGTATTTAATACTATAATATTTCCCAACTTAAAACAAAACAGCACTGTTTTGACCCCCTCCTCTATATATCATCAGTTCTCTGTTCTCTCTTTAGCAACACATTGAAAGATTTGTCTACACCGGCTTTCTCTGCTTCCTCTCCTTTAGGGCTGCTACTGGCACTTATGGTGTGAATTTTAAAGAGATTGTAAAAACAGTACAAATGAATTATCTCACAGTTTATGTAGGTCAGAAATTCAGGCATAGCATGGCTGGATTTGCTGTTCAGAGGGTCACTGGGATGAAATCAAGGTATTGGCCAGGACTGTGGTCTCATCTGGGCTTAGAGTTCTCTTCCAAGCTCACTGATTGTTGGTAGAATTAGGATTTTTGTGGTCACAGGACTGAGATCCTATTTCCTTTCTAGCCATTATTGGAGGACCTCTCTCAGCTCCTAGAGGTACCCACAGTTCCTTCCCTGTGGCCCCGATAAGCAGTTTGCTTTATGTGGACAAGTTGGAGCGTGTCTCTCTGATTTCTTCTTTTCTATTAATGGGAGAAAACTCTTACTTTTAAGGAGCTTAAGTGATTAAGCAGGGTCCACCCAAATACTCTCCCTAAAGGCCAACTGATGTGAGAACTTACTTACAACCGCAAATTTCACAGTAGTACCTTAATATTTAGTACTTATACCAGTGATTGAGTGAATAACTGGGAGAACATAGTAGTGTGCCCAGGAACAGAATTTGGGTGGCAGTCTTAGAATTCTGTCTACTCCAGGCAGACAAATTACAGAAAAAAATCATCCTTTCTTCTGGGCTGACACCCCATCCAGCGTGGAGGACTTGACCAGTGAAGCTCCGCTGGAAAGTTTGATCTTCACTTGCCCCAGAGTGGGGTGACTTTGTGCATTCTCTTCATGGCGGCCCTGCTTTCTCCCATGTGCTCTAATTGGGTGTGTCTCACCATGCCACAAAAATTACCCTTTTCAACATTAACGGTGACTTCCATGTTGCCAAACCCAATGCTCAGTTCTTCACATTATGCCTGTTATGGACTGAATGTGTCTCCCCAAAATTTATAAGTTGAAGTCCTAACCACCAATGTAATGATATTAAGAGGTGGGAACTTTGAGAGGCAATTAGCTTTATATGAGACCATACAAGTGGAGCCCTCATGATGGAATTAGGGACCTTACAAGAGGAGGAAGAGACACCATCATTTCTTTTGTGCCATCTGAGGTCAAAGTAAGAAGGTGGCCATCTGCAAGCTGGGAAGTGGGCTCTCAGCAGGAACTGAATATGCTTGCACCTTGATCTTGGAGTTCCCAGCCTCCAGAACTGTGAGAAATAAATGTCTGTTGTTTAAGCCACCAGCCTGCGGTATTTTGGTATAGCAGCCTGAGCTGACTGAGATAATACTTGACCTACAGCATCATTTAACAGTCTACCACTCTCTCCATCAGGACACACTTTCTTCTCTTAATTTTCTCTTAACACTATTCTTTGATTCTTCTTCCCCATGATTAGCTATGCTTTGTCAGTCTTATTTCTAGATTTCTGTTCACTCTTTCTGAAAACCTTTGGGGCTCCTTAGGTCTCAGTCCTTAGATTTCCTCTCTTCTCCATCTAGACTTACTCTGACTCTAGACTTGCTCTATCCCTAGTGTGTATCTTCTGCTCACATTTGTACATCCAATTGGCTCCTAGACATGTTGGACATTTCCAACCAGTCTATCTTGAGTGTAGCATGTCCCAAATCAAGCTTATGCATCAATCCCATGGCAAAAACCAATCACAAAAACAACTAAAAAAAACCTATTCTTGAAATGTTCCTTTTAAATAAATGACATTTTTGCAGGCTAAACACCTCAAAATCATCCCTGAGTGTGCTCTTCTGTCATTTCCACATCCAATCTATGAGCAAATCCCACTGACTCTATCTTCATAAATAAGTCCAGAATCTAACCCTTTCTCCCCTGGACCCAAGTCACCACCATCTTAGCCTGGATTACTGCATTAGACTTCTAAATGTTCTTCTTGTTTGTACTCATGCCTCTCTATGATCATTTTTCCACATAGCAAACAGAGTTAACCTTTTAATCAGAACATCACATCTACTCAAGGCCTGCAATAGTTTCCCACTCAGAGGAAAAGATAAATCCTTACAAAGACCTCCATGGCCCTAGATCTCTGTCACCTCATTGCCGACCATTCCTCCCCCAACTCCCTCTGCTCTGGTTCTGCTGGTCCTTGTGCTGTTCACGAATCCTCCAACTGAAATCTTTCTCAAGATCTTTACTCCTACTGATACCCCTGCTTGAACCATCTTTCCTGCCAGATTACTGCATAGCATATTCTCTCTCTTTAGGATCTTGTTCAAAAGCTACCCTCTCTGGCACATTTTGTCCCTCATCTTGCTTTTTCTTGGTTTATCACCATTGGATGTATAGACTTTTGTTTATCTGGTTTGTATCATCCAGCCATCACTCTACAATGTTCATGAAGGTAGAGAGTTATTTGTTTTGTTCATTGATATATCTTTAGTGACTTAACAGAGTAGGTTCCAGTAAACATTTGTTGCCTAAGTAAATACATTTTAATCATATCACAACTTTTTTGAAGTTAATACAAGTAATAGAAATTAATAACTGGAATAAGGTTGTCATATCATTTTAACAAAACACTAGATGGAAACAATTTATCAGGTAAAAATATTTGTATTACGGAACATTTAATGATGACAATCTGCAATACATTCTTTCTTACCAAGTAAGTAAAAGTATTTTAAAAACCTCCAATGAACCAACTTTTGGTTTCTACTGACTCATAACTGGTTCTGTTATAGCCATTAAACCAAGATTACTCATAGCCCCCAAAATTATTTTCAATCTGGTATTTAGTACAGAAGTTAGAGCAATTATCAAAACTAGTTTTTACACAGAGCAGCAGGTTCCCTTTGGAAAACACATTCCCACTTATCAAAGAATGACGTTTTCTCAAGGGATTTGAACATCATGTCCCTAATACCAACTCTCTTCCTAAAGGGAATTTGGAAAGAGCCCTTTTTTCATGTTGACAACCTCCAGATTTGAATTACTCATCAAAAGATTGATCACGATTAGCCAAATGCAAAAGATTCAGAGCATGAAATCATGAATTCTAACTACTCCTTCTAGAATTTGAGACTCTTTAAATTCACATTGGTGTCTTGGCAGTCAATTTATGATATGCATAAACAAGAACTCATTTTTCTGTAATTTGAATATGGCCTTCATGCCAAAAAATCGTAGCATAAATTTTTGAAAGGCACTCTGGAACTAAATTAAATCTTTAAAATTCTTGGTTCAAGCTTAATGAAGTTACCAAAAGTGTCTCGCTTTTAAAAAGTTTGGCAATAAGTAACCCTGGAAAACAGTATGGAGGTTCCTCAAAAAGTTGAAAATAGAGCTACCATACGATCCCAAAATTGCACTACTGGGTATTTACCCAAAAGATACATATATAGGGGCCCGAGGGGGTATGTGCACCCCGATGTTTATAGCAGTGATGTCCACAATAGCCAAACTGTGGAAAGAGCCAAGATGTCCATTGACAGATGAATGGATAAAGAAGATGTGGTATATATATACAATGGAATATTATGCAGTCATCAAAAGGAATGAAATCTTGCCATTTGTGAAGATGTGGATGGAACTGGAGGGTGTTATGCTGAGCAAAATAAGTCAGTCAAAGAAAGACATGTATCATATGACCTCACTGATATGAGGAATTCTTAACCTTAGGAAACAAACTGAGGGTTTGTTGGTGGGAGGGAGGGGGTGGCTGGGTGATAGACATTGGGGAGGGTATGTGCTATGATGAGCGCTGTGAATTGTGTAAGACTGTTGAATCATAGATCTGTACTTCTGAAACAAATAATACATTATATGTTAAAAAAAAAAAGAAGAAGAAGATAGCAGGAGGGGAAGAATGAAGAGGGGTGGAAATCGGAGGGGGAGACGAACCATGAGAGACTATGGACTCTGAGAAACAAACTGAGGGTTCTAGAGGGGAGGGGGCTGGGGGGATGGGTTAACCTGGTGTTGCGTATTAAAGAGGGCACATACTGAATGGAGCACTGGGTGTTATACGCAAACAATGAATCATGGAACACTGTATCAAAAACTAATGATGGAATGCATGGTGATTAACATAACATAATAACAAAGAAAAGTAAAAAAAAAGAAGTAAAAATTTAGCAATTAGTAATTTAAAGTTTTGCATGTCCTGTGATTTATAAACTTTGCTTCTAGAACTTTCTCCTAAGGAAATAGTTCTGTAAATAGAATTTAAATGGAAAATGTACAGACTTTGTGAACAGACAGACCTGCGTTCGGACTCTGGCACCAATATTAATACCATATGCACTTGTATAACATCCTCTGTATCCATGTTTCCCTCTGTAAAAAGATCATACATCTTCCAGGATTGTTGTGAGAATTGGAGTTGTTAGAAATATAGTCCCTTAGGCAGGTCTATGTGTGGTATATACACAAATGGAGTATTATTCAATCAGATAAAAGAATGAAGTATTGATACATGCTACAATACAGATGAACCTTGAAAACATTTTGCTAAGTGAGAGATGCCACTCACAACATCACATATTTATGATTCTATTTCTATGACACATCTAGAATAGGTAAATCCACAGAGACAGAAAGCAGATGAGTGGTTTCCATGTACTGGGAGGAGAGAGGAATGGGGAGTGATTGCTTAATGGGTATGGGATTTCCTTCTGGGGTTTTAAGAAGGTTCTAGAATCAGACAGTGCTTATGGTTGCACAACATTGCAAATGTGCTTCAGGACACTGAGTTGTACACTTTAAAATGCTAAAATGGTAAATTCTATGTTATGTATATTTTGCTACAGTAAGAAAAATGTTACCTGAAGGAAAATAAATTGCAACATTCTGTTCACAGTAAAATTGTATTTATAGTCATCTGTATCTACACACACACACACACACACACACACACAGGAATCTATACAACCAAATATTAGTGGTGGTTATCTCTGACATCACAGTTTTTTAAAAAAAAGTCATCTGTATTTTTTAATTTTAAAAATTAAGCGTCTGCCTTCGGCTCAGGTCATGATCCCAGGGTCCTGGGATCGAGCCCCGCATCAGGGTCCCTGCTCAGTGGGAAGCCTGCTTCTCCCTCTCACGCTCCCCCACTTGTGTTCCCTCTTTCGCTGTCTCTCTCTTTGTCAAATAAATAAATAAAAATCTTAAAAAAAATAAGAAATGAAGTTTAAGGGGCAGGAGGTGGGGGGGAGAGGGAAATAGGTGATGGGGATTAAGGGGCGCTTGTCGTGATGAGCACCGGGTGATGTATGGAAGTGTTGGATCACTCTGTTGTACACCTGACACTAATATTACACTGTATGTTAACTAACTGGAATTAAAGTAAGAACTTAAACAAATTTAAAGAGAAATGGAGTTTAAGGACAATGACTCAAGAAAATAAAAGTGCTGAATAAATAACATGAAAGTAAACCCAAGACTGACTTGCACTGTAAGTTTATAAAATAAAAGTGTTCAGCATTATTTCATAATTGCTACCTGCCTGATCACAGCTCTGAACTGCGCTTGGCTGCATAGAGCCATTCTGCCTTGTGCACCAGAATTTATAAAGAATCAAGTCCCGTACTTAACATCTAATTTGCAAATCAGCAGAGTGGGCATAAGTCTAGAGAGTAAGCAGGAATAATGGCCCCTAAATCACAGCATGACAAGATAGCTGTAACGCTTACCATTACAGTATATATAACTATAAAAACCTCATTAAAAAAAAAAAATGTCCCTGTTCACCTCCCTCCAAAGGAGAGCTCAAATACCAGATGGTGAGATTCCAAGCAAGATATTTGGCAACTCTACTTATAATTGCCTTTATTTCTCTCAATAGCCCCATGAGAAAGAGATCATTATTTGTATTTTACATACAATAAAATTTGGACTCAGGTGAGTCACCTCTTTGGGTTCAGAATGCTAGCAGATGGTGGACCCAGAATTCAGACCCATGCTCGTGGGAGCCTGCAGCTCATGCTCTGCCCACAGTGACATACAGCCTCTTGTCATCTGATGGAGGGGGAGGCACATGCTCCAAAAGGTAACACGACTGGACTGAGGTCACAGCAAATGTGTGATAAACTTGGGATTTGATCCCAAGTTTCCCAGTTGAGTGAATTTCCATAAAGCTCATCTGCCTCCCAGGCATTTCTCAAGGGTGCTGACTACATAGATGCCATTGCTTCAAGAGAGGCATCAAGAAGACCACAATGCAATACAACCTCGAAGAATTAGTGAAAAGATAACTGGCACTTTAGAATAAGTGTATCTCATGGGCCAAGGGAATAATGGCTCAACTAGGAATGAAGTTCTGACATGAAGTTATAAAACGTTCCAAGTTGAAGCAGATGCAAAAATTTTATTTCAAATGGTATGATGATGTAGGGATAACGCTGATAGGAGATCTACATAAAAATCTGAGCTGTCATACAAAATGAATGAGCCCTCTTAAAGACCGAACAAGACAAAACACGGTACGAGCCTTGCAGGCAGACCCCACTGCCGGCCTGGTGAGCTATCCGGAGCCTTTGTTCCAAGGATGCAATCCACGTGTGAGCAGATTTTGATATACGAACCACATCCCCCTTGGCCTCCATGGTAGGCAAAAGGTGACACTTATTTAGATCATGTTCTCTAAACACATTCATAAGAATGTGTTCAGTGTGGAACTTCTTAGCCTAAAGAGAGAACATTAATCATTTTTCTTCATTTGCAACCATTCTAACATAGCTGATTATTCTCCCCAAGGACCCTACCCTGGGTTGTGTTTTGCATGCTCCCTCATGCTTCTGAATACCTTTAGAACCCTGCTTGGAGCCCATCTGGGGGCTCTGCAAAGCCACATGTCAACCAGGTGGCCTTCTTTACCCTCGATGCCTTATTGCAAGCATTGACACTAAAATTACATTCCATTACCACGTCTCTGACCATGTTGCCCCTTCTTTAAATATCTGACCTGCTCTTTTTCTTCAGTACATTCTAAATGAATTCAGATTCAGTGACTTGACCTCCCAACTCTTCCATGTGTCACTTCCCTGCTTCTGCCAGCCTGTGCCTCCCGTTCTTGTTTCATATCACACCTCCCCCCCCTTTTGATCAGTCCCTCCCTTGGCTCCTTCTCGGCTGCCCTTGTAGATTTGTGCTCGGATTTTTTCAGGTGCTTCCAGTCATGACAACCCTTATGGCAGAAACACTTTCCATCTCAGACGCCAGCCTCTCTCTCTATCCTACACTTGCAATTTCAGTAACACTCACTTCCTTGGTGAAACCCTCCTACACGCCTCCCAGGTGGTGCGTTGTCCTCTTAGAACCTCCTTGGGTTCCATTCCCTTACCCCCAAACCTTTTCACGGGATGCTGGGATTCGGTCAACTAAGGGGGTGCCACAATGATTTGAGTAACTTCACTACACTTCCAAGCATGAGAACGTAGGCCAGAGAAGCATGGCTTCCCCATTCATTCATTCATTCATTCATTCATTCATTCATTCTTCAACACATTTGCTGAGAAATTATTATACATCAGACATTATGGGTGTGTGGGTATGTGATTATGTTTATGGGTATGTCATAAAGGGTCATGGCAGAGATTCTCAAACTTCCTTGTTCGTGGCACTCTTAATGTCTCAGTAATATTTTCATGACATCCCTGGACTTGTGAAAGTACTAACTAATAGTTCTTTGTTTAATTAATAGATAAAAACAACTTCATAAATGCTTATTTTAATCTCATTTCTAAATAACCACAATTACATATTAATGAGATGTGTGTGCCTTTTGAGCGCTGCACAAATTCTCAATCCTTGGAATCAGATTGGACACTGCTTCATTTCCCATCCCATACTGATCTCATGTTTACTTGCCTTTCGTGACAGTAAACGGTAAATGTGAAGCTGAACTACTTCAAGCTATAAGTTCGTGTCATGCCTGATGATATGTTGCTGTGTTTCTCTCAAAATTTAAAATATACCACAGGACAGGGTGCCTTGGTGCACAGCTGGGGAACCATGGGGACATGGCTTCCATTCTCCTGGTCTTTATAGTCTGACAGAGGAGAGAAGTCATATAAATAAGGGAGAATGGATTAAGTGCTATGGGAAAAGTCAGTAGGGTAGAGCAGAGTTTCTCTTTGTGATTTCGTGGGCTGACATAATGTCAAAATAAATTCTGGTATATATGTGAGATTGCTTACTTTTTATGTTACCAAAAAGGACTTTAAAGTCAAAATATATATCACCTTCTACTATTATAATTATTTTAATTATTTTTTAAATTGAAGTATAACTTCCATATGGTAAAATGCATACATCTTAAGTGTTCAGTTTGGTGAAATTTTACATATATAAACACCCACGTAACCATCACCCAGATCAAGAAATAGAATCACCTAAGAGGTTCCCTTAGGCTCTTTCCCAGTGAATTTTTCAGTTAATACCTCAAACTCCCATTCACCACCCCAACCCTCCACAGTGAGGTAACCATTATATTGATTTTTATCCCTATAGACTAGTTTTACCTGTTCTTGAATTAATTGTAAGTGGAATCATACAGTGCACAAGTTTCTTTCTCAGAATAATGTCTGTGAGATTCATTCACATTGTTGCAAGCATCAGTAATTGGTTCCTTTCTCTTGCCAAATTATATTCCATTGTATGAATATATCACACCATTTCTTATTTATTTTATTTTTATTTTTTAGAGAGAGGGAAAGAGGGGTGGGGAGGGAGAGAGGGAGAGGAAGAGAGAGAGAATCTTAAGCAGGCTCCACACCCAGAGAGGAGCTGGATGCAGGGCTCGATCTCATGACCCTGAGATCATGACCTGAGCCAAAATCAAGAGTTCAACGCTTAACCAACTGAGCCACCCAGGCACCACACCATTTAATTTTTTTAAATAAAAGATTTCTCAAACTGGAAAAAAATCATCCTTTTTACTTTCTTTATAGATGTGTTGCATTATGAATGCTTCCTTAAGCAATATATTATTTAGTTTTGTTTGCTTGTGAATTTAAGGAAATTGTATTATACCATTTTATAAGAATTACATTTTTTTTGCAAGTTCCTTTTTTCACTTCACATTAGATTTCTAAGGGTCATCCATATTCAAAACAAAACTACTGTTGATTCATTTTTAGTGCTGCATATTATTTCATTTAAGAAAATGTCACAATCTATATGTATTCTCCTGTTGGTGGTCATGGATGGGTCATTTGTATCCTAAATATGCAGAGACTTTTTTTTCCATTGGACAGTTTTAACTTTGCAAATTAATATGAAACATTTGCCATGATTTTTAAATCACCTTTCTCCTTTAAATATGTTTTAACCCCATCTCACTGAGGATTATTTTAGGTTCAGTCTGCAAACCTAAAGCAGTCCTAGTGTAGCTGCTATGCAGTATGTTCAAAATGGCTGGTCTTAGTTCATGGAGGACTCTCTCTCTGGCCTGTGGGTTAATGGTCCCATGGCTCCAAACAGGCACTGACCTTCCTATTAATGGTACCCAAACTTAAGAATCTTTCGCAAGAGCTTGTCACAAGAAGAGAAATAAGTAAAAGGCAAGTAAAAGGTGCCAAGTGAGGAACCTGCCATTTTTGTTGATGTCAAACACAGATCCCTTTAAGAGCGTAGTCAAGGAGCACCGTGATGACCAGCGGGAAAAAGTGGGAAGATTTTTCAGCTACAGGAGAAAAGTGTTAAGAAATGGAATGAGCTCTGAAATTAAAGAAGTCTATATGCCTTCAAACCCTCCTGGTTTCTTTATCTAATGGGAACGGTTTTGACTTTAGGCTTTACAAATTACTAATCCCCCAAAGGCTTACTGACAGAAAATAATAAGAGCTAAGCTAACCCAACTGTTATTGAATGTTTCCCAAGTAACAGGCATTCACGGAGCTAAGAGCTTTACATGGTTTATCTCATAGACAGCTACTGTCATTATCGGTCTCATTTTCTTGATGAAGTGGAAATAATTTGCCCAAAGTCCTATAGCTAGTATATAGCAACACTGAGTTTAAATCCAGCTCATCCTGACTCCAGAATTTGTGTTTTTAGCCAGACACTACTGTGCCCCTGTGCACCTGCTTGCCCAGCTGCCAAGAAGTCTCTGTGTCCCATTGATATTGTGGATATGGGGACTGGAGACTGAACAAGGCCCTGTTCAGGGGACAGTTCACCTCTCTTTAGTGTGGTGGGCCTATGTTTCGGTGCTATGATGAAGTCTTGACTTGTGTTCAAACACTTTAGCTTAAGAACAAACGGCCAATGCAGAGGATTCGAATATAAGTCACAGTTACGGAAGAACAAATTCTGGACATTCTATTAGGAGCTTTCACGAGTATTATTTTATTTTATCATAACACCAACCCTGTGAGCTTGAGCGTAAAATCCCCATTTTATGGCTGAGAAAACTGATGTTCAGATATATTACTTGAGGCATATGTTTCGGAGACAGGATTAAACCCATGGCTCAGCATCTATATCCAGAGCTTTTTCTGTGAACCCGCAAGGCCAGAGGAAATCTTTAGAATAGGACTCATCACTAACTAGCTCTTCCTGAAATTTTGAACTCTTTCAAAAACTCAATATTTGGGACTTTTCAGTCTGTTGGAAACCAGGTTTTATTTAGTCTTTTTAAAATCTGTGTTTAGAGTAGCTTTAGGATCTGGCTAGATCTAGAAGAGGAAGATGAGGGCTCCAAGGTAAATCACATGTGCCATATCTTAGGGTACCAATGAGTTTGTACTGTCTTTCCTAAAAAGTATCACCTCCCTGTTTCCTGCTAAGATCGAATGGGAAAATGCAAAAGCCCAATATTAACACTGGTTTACTGAGAACCATTTTGAGGGCACCTTTTGACTTTACAACTACAACCAACAATAACTAAAGTAAGTGGACAAACTTTGGAGTTTCAAAGACCTGGGAAGTAACTTCCTACTAAACCTTTGACCTGAATTGGGGAGAAGGGCTACCGATTTGTGCAACATGGCCCTGCCTTCTTCCACAGCTGTTGAACAAGGGAGGACACACGACGGAACCAATTAGTCTTCCTTCTCTGGGAATTTATAATTGGGATTAAGAGAGATTCTCTCTCCTCGGGTGGCTGAACCTGCAATATCTACACTGTAGAGTCATGGGGTAAGGCCCCTTCTTTTCTGTAGAAAAAGAAGGATGAAGTAAATGTGTGTGTCTATCAGTCCGCCAAGTTTAGTCAAGAAAACAGAAACCACACCAGTTATTTTAACAAAAGATTAATACAGGCATACCTTGTTTTATTGCACTTCGCAGACACTGCCATTTTTTTTTTCAAGTTGAAGGTTTGTAGCAACCCTGCATTGAGCAAGTCTCTTAGTGTTATTTTTCTTCTTTTTTCTTTCTTTAATTTGATTTTATTTATTTTTTTGGTTAAGTTTTTTACTTTAGTTCCAGTATAGTTAACATACAGCATTATAGTAGTTCCAGGCATACAACATAGTGATTCAACACTTCCACATGTCACCCGATGCTCATCACAAGTGCCCTCCTTTATCCCTGTCACCTATTTCACCCACCCCCCCACACCCACCTCCCCTCTGGTAACCAACAGTTTATTCTCTGTAGCTAAGAGTCTGTTTCCTGATTTCTCTTCTTTCTCTTTTTCTCCTTTGCTCATTTGCTTTGTTTCCTAAATTCCACGTATGAGTGAAATCAAATGGTATTTGTCTTTCTCTGACTGACTTATTTCGCCTAGCATAATACTCTCTAGCTCCAACCATGTCACTGAAAATGGCAAGAATTCATTCTTTTTATGGCTGAATAATATTCCATTGTGTGTGTGTATGTGTGTGTGTGTGTGTATATATATATATATCACATCCTTATCCATTCATCAATCAATGGACACTGGGCTGCTTCCATAATTTGTATCAGCACCATTTTTTCCAGCAGCATTTGCTCACTTGGTCTCTGTGTTACATTTGGATAATTCTCACAATATTTCCAAAATTTTCTTTATTCTATTTGCTGTGGTGATCTGTGATCAATAATTACAACTCACTGAAAGATGATAGCATTTTTAGCGATAAAGTATTTTTTATTTACGGTAGTACTTTTTTTAGCATAATGCTATTGCACACTTAATAAACTACAGCATAGTATAAATATAACTTTTATGTGCACTGGGAAGCCAAAAAATGCATTTGACTTACTTTATTGCGATATTTGCTTTATTGTGGTAGGCTGGAACTGAACCTGCAAGATCTCCAAGGTCTGCCTGTAATGAGCATTGGCTAAAAGATATCTGGAGGCTCTAGAGGCAAAAAGGGAACGCTGAAATCAGATGACGAGAATAATGTCGGGAAGTAGCTGACATCCTTAGGGCTGAGGGAACAAATGGAAGAAGTTGAATTATCAGAACCTACAAGTTTGGAAGAGGGCCGTGCATAGCTGTGACTCAGACCTCTAAAGGGGGATTGTCCTGTTAGTGCTGGTGCCTCTAGAATTCACGAGAAGTCTCCATGGGCTGACCTCAGGGAGAGGGCACTAGCTGTCTGGCACTGATATCTCTGAGCGGTCACCATGAGGCAGGTTACAGGTGTGCAAAACAAAGCTAGAAACTGGAACTACTGGACCCAGCTGGGTGCTGGGGTAAAAACAGCCCAGAGCAGCAAGCCACCTGGCAGGGCCAAGCTCCTTCCCCCGCGGACTCTAGCAATCCCTGCCTTTGACAGAGCCTGACATGGCAGCAAAGCAGAAATGTGACTTGCAGAGACTCAACCCCAGCATCACAAAGAAGAGGGGAGAGGAGAGCTTGGTGCCAGGAGACAAAAACTTAAAGGCCAGGACACATCAACCTTGATTCACCTCCTGGTCACTCCCCAGCTCTTGGACGGGGGTTTCTCAATCACAACACTGTTGACATTTGGGACCAGAAAATTCTTTTTTCTTTTTTTCTTTTAAGATTTATTTGTTTGAAAGAGCGAGAATGAGAGAGAGAGAGAGAGTACATGAGAGAGGGGAGGGTTAGAGGGAGAAGCAGGCTCCTCGCTGAGCAGGGAGCCCGATGCAAGACTCGATCCAGGGACTCCAGGATCATGACCTGAGCCAAAGGCTGTCACTTAACCAACTGAGCCACCCAGGCATCCCCAGAAAATTCTTTGTTGTGGGGCTGTTCTGGGGTTCGTAGGATGTTGAATGGCATCTCTTGCTTCTACCCACTAGATGCCAGTACCACCTCTATAGTTGTGACAACGAAAAATATCTCTAGACATTGCCAAATATCCCCCGAAGGGCAAAACCACCCCCATTAGATAACCACCGGGCTAAGTTCTTTGCTTGTGTTCTCTGAGGCACCGTGTCCTTTTAACAATCCTCTTTTTCTCCTTAAGCTATTTTGATTTAGCTCTTATTGCCTGCATCACGGGGAGTCCTTAAAGCTATCCTAACACGTATTGAGCTCTCTGAATATATCCCAGGCCCTGTGCTAAGTACTTATAGGCATCATCTACTTTTAATCTCCCAACAATCATGTGAAGTAGGTATAAGTTTTTGTCCTTGTTTCACAGAAGAAGAAACTGAAGGTGTGAGAGGAAACGTGTCTTCAGTCACAGAGTGGGGTGGGTACTTTGTGACCATGAGGCTCTATCACAGTGTGTCATCACTCATCAGTGTGACAGGGAGCCACACTCTTGCTCCAGGCCCATTGCTAATATTGGGCTGAACCATATGAAATTGTCACCCATATGGTCCAGAAGAGGTCAGGTACCAGCAACTTCATCCAAATTCAATGAGTTCAAATGAGTATCTCCTACCCCGTGCTAGGAATTCCCATTCCCATCTACAGATCTTACCTGTCCTTCAAGCCCATTTCCATTTTTCCATCCTCCGTGGATCTTCTTGCAGGGCTCCCGCTGAGGGAGATGTACTGGTTTGCTAGGGCTGCCTGGACAAAGGACCATTGGCTGGGTGGCTTAAGCAATAGAATTTTATGTTCTCATGGTTCTAGAGGCTGGAGGTCCGAGAAGAAGAAGTCAGCAGAGTTGGTTCTTCTGAAGCTTCTCTCTCTCTCCTTGGCTTGTGGGTGGCTATCTTCCCACCCAACCACCCACCAGTGTCTTCACCTGGCCTTTCCCTGTGCCTCAATGTCTGTGCCCTAATTTCCTCTTCGTACTGAATTACAGCCCACCTGTATGACCTCATTTTGTCTTAATTACCACTTTAAAGGCCCTATCTCTGAACAGGGTCACATTCTGAGGTACAAGATATAAAGGTTTCAACAAATGAACTTGGTGTGGGACACAACTCAGCCCGTAAACAGGAGATCTCTCCCTCCTGGAACCACCTCCCACTCACTGTGAGATTCACTTGTCTCTCAAGCATGTCTATCTTATGTGGCCTTATGTTTTGCTTCACATATGTGTGCATCACTGGCCCCTTCAAGAAGTCCATATGCTTATTAAAAGCACTTCTTTCTTCAAACCCACCACAGTGCTGGGCACGCATCAATAAGATATTATACAAAGTCATCATAGTTTGAATATTCATGCTGTATTAAAGCAGGAACACTGAGGGTAAAAAATCCAAAAATCTCTTCCAGCTTAAAGATCCTATGGCTCACTGTTCTTTAAAACCAATTTTTATGCAGTTAAAACACACTTTGAGGTCTCTTGAAAATCTTTATTATCACCTTAATTTTCTTCATGATGAGCCAGCACCAATGCTATCAAGAACTGAGCTTTAAAAACACTTGAAACTGATTTTGCCTGCTGGAGGCCCTCGAGATTTTCAGTTCAAACTGCTGATGAAGTAAACATGGGCTCCAAGACTGGGTGAGGGGAGAGAAAAATATCAAGACCTAAACAGAATATGTAAATATGTAAATATGTCTGCAAACCCCAACCCACAGGCCAGCTACAAATAGAGCTCCAGCATGACCACTCTCTTACTTCAGCAAGAGTGACTTTGAAGAGTGGCTGATGGATGTCCTTGCTTGGAAAGAAAGCACAAGTTTATGGAATAAATGTAAATATATTCATTCGAGGGAGTTCTTTTCAGATTCACATTGGCTTTTGGCTCTGGTCCATCACATGTCTGGACACAGAAGGATTTAGGGCTCTGTGCTCAGAACAGTCATTGTTTCTTCTAGAATATGCAAAAATGTCTGACTTATCACATGTTTATTTGACTGGAGAATATGATGAACAGCCCCCAAACCATTTCCTTGATGAATTGCCCCCGTGTGTGGTTTTATTAACCATAATTTTTGCGTTTGTTCATTTGCCTTCTTTCAGCAAGTATTTATTGGGTGGCTGCTCTGTGCTGGCTTATGATAGGACTCAGTTGCACTGCACTGTTGTCAGCTACTTTGGGTCTAGGGTGAGCCACAAGATGTAGGGAGGTTTTAGGAGTGGTGGTTAAAAGTGGATCCTGGGGCCAGACGGCCTGGGCTCCAAACAGACTCCAACACCTGTGGGCTCCATGGGTCTACACAACCTTGCCTGCACCTCATTTATAACACAAGGATAACAATTTGACTTAACTACGTGGGTTGTTGTGACAATAAATTTATGTAAGGCATATGAATTACTCTTTGTAGTTCCTGGCACATTGTAAGAACTAAGAACTAATTAGCTGCTATTGCTATGACTGTTCGTCAATAATATTTTTGAAATTTATTTTGTTGGTATTTTCTGTTACTCTCCCTCTTTTCCTCTTTCGGCCATTACCATTACAAACTACTGCTTTGGGGAGAAGTTGCAGCAGCAGAAGGAAATGAAAAGGCTTTGAGGCAAAAAGAGCTTATGGTGAGTTCAACAGCCTTCTACCTTGTGAAGGGAAATTCTTCCCTCAGTGTGGGGAAGGGTGGCCAAGACGTTCTCAGAGCCTGAGAAAGAGGAACGCCTGTGCCTTAGGGTGGAGGGTGGGGATGATCCAGAGGGTATGGTGCATGACAAGAACACACACACAATAGATTTAGGGGGGCTTAAGAGCAGCTACCACATGCCCTATAGAGGCCAGAGGTAGACAAGGTGTTGGTCAGCCTCTCAAATCTTCCTGGGGCAGAGCAGGGTGGGTGGGCTGGGAGAGAAGAATGAATCTTTGTGCAAAGCACTAGCTATAAGGACACAGAAGGTCTGACTTCAAGGAGCCTTCCAGACAAGACTCTTCAGAGCAATGTGTTGGGGTCCTTCGTGGACAGTAATGGAAGATGAGATGCCCCCTTCCCTGCCCAACAACCCAATACTGCAGCACAAAATAGGACCCCAAGAACCTAGATGCAGTCATGGTGGGGGGAAGGAGGGAAATGAACAGGGGGAACTTGCAACAATTATCATCATTATTGAAAGTTTTTGAGGGCAGAGACTATTACTGTATACCCATAGTGTGCTGCAAGGGCCTGCTACATTGTTAGGAGCTCAATGACATTTATATTTGAAAAGCAGGTACTGAATTAGATGCTAGGGTTGTATAGATAAGAAAGCATGATCCTTGTTTTCAGGAACACACACACACACACACACACGCACGTACACACACACACACACACACACACTATGGCAAAGGTCTAACAGAGTTCAATGAAAGCACAGTGGAAAGAGTCCCTGGACCTGATTGCAAAGCTTCACAGAGAGGGAATGTTGCCCCTAACTTACGCAAGGGCATCCCCAGCAGAAAGAGTAAATGAAAAGGCAGGGGGCAGCATGGTATGTTTGAGGGGTGACCGAGGATCAGACAGAACCAAAGCCAGCTGACATTTTACTTGCTGTCAATGTGAAGCGGACACAACAAAGAGCAAGATGCCCCAAAGGGCTCTTCAGCAGGTTCTTGCTCTGTTAAAATTTAAAGCCTTCTCTAAAGGTACTGACTTTTCAGGCAAGTCCCTCCTAAAACAAGGGATTTTTCTCAACAAATGACTTTGGAAGCAAGAAGGTTAGAGCCTGGAGCCTGGACAAATGGATACTGGTTCTGGCTCCACCACTTACTAGCTCTGTGATTTTGACCAAGTAATTTAACCTCCTCCTGCCTCTGAAACAGATTGCTCATCTATTACCTGAGACTGAACAGAAAAACTGCAAAGCTTGCCTGAGATTTCATTTTGGTGTTGTTCAGAGTGGGTCTGAACAGCGGGTTTGAAGAGGCAATGGAGGGATGGAGTAGAGTTGCTCTCAATAGAAAGCACCTCATCGGGTCCTACATGCTCACTCAACCTGTTAGAATAAGTCCATAAGCCTTGAGGCAGGAAAAGGCAGAATGTACTAGAAAGGCTGAAGGGAGACCAGGAGAGATTGGTGAATTAAAGTTTACTTCAATTACTTTGTACCAGGCATTATTAGGGAGGACTGAGAAATATAGACCCACAAGCCAGTTACAATTCTTAAGAAAAATCACAATCATACATGGGAGAAAAGTCTATGGAAACCAGCAGCGATGTTGCAACGGGCTGCCTGTGTACCAGACTTTGAGAACAAGTAGATGGGAACGTTCCCCTCATCTGCCTTAGGGGAAGCGGTGACAGGGAGCCCCGTCAAGGAGATGGTATTTGGATTGGATCTTGAAGACTCTTTCACAGATGTGAAATAAAGAGAAGACTGTTTACAATCAAGCGTTAAATAATATTTTAGTAGATATTTAGCCCTAAGGTATGACAGTAATCTGATAAAACACGAGTGATTCATCATTTAGAAGAAATTCCTGTATATTATGGCTTTTTTTCTTCTTCTTTGTTTTAGTGCCACATGTTGTTTTTTTTTTTTTTTGTGGAAAATTGTTTTCTGGTGTTCAGTGGGCATTTGTTCTCTGCCTCAGTGAAGAATATTACACACTGCCTTCTATCTAAATTAGGAAATCTGAATCTAGTTCTTGCTTCCAATTGGGAGCTGGTAGTTGAATAGAATAGAAATAGCAGTAGAAACTGCTAGAAGAAGTGGAGAAAGATCAGAGGAAGTGCTTTGGGCTTGTAGTAGGGGCAAAAAGTATTTCACCTCAGTGCCTGACCCTCACCAAAGCCTTCCATCTGTCAGTCATCCTACAGTATGGGGAAGAAGGGCAAAGAAGGAAAAGGGGAGAAGAGAGAACTAGGCAGGTATGGTGGGTAGCAGTTGAGTGGCTAGATCTGGAGCTAGCCAGTCTGGGCTCAAATATTGCCTCTTCTCTTCACCAATTATGTGACCTTGGGTAGACTACTTCCTAACTGAATATTCAAACTCCCTCCTCTTCTGGATAATGGTGACAATAATGGAACCTACAGCTGAGCCTTTTGGCAAGATTAAACAAATCATATACCCAAAACAGATATAACCCTTTTTCTGGTTGAAAGGGGTTGGGCAGGACCAGAGGATTATCTATGGTATCATCTCCATCCCACTGGCCTCTGTAACTGGCTGGGGGATGGACTTCTGACACAAATGGCCCAGAATCTTAGTGAGGTCTTCCTACTGTACTGAACTCTCCTCTTACAGCTCAGACCAATGTACTCCTGGGATGGACAGCTGCTGTGTCCCTCCCAATGGAGATGGAGAAGGCCGGTCTGGGGTTGTAGAGGATGAAGCCAGTTGAACAGGCAGAATAAAGTAGCATATGCTGGATCCAGACCCTGAGGTCCCTCGGGATTCCATAGGTTCTCGGTATTTCTTTGTATTTGGAGTTCTATCCCCATCATTCTTACAATAAACTCCCTTGTCACTACAGCCAGTGTGAACTTGGAGGAAGTCAGACCTGAAGAGTCTTGGCTGATGCACAGGGGCAAAGGAAGGAACCAAAACAGACAGGAGAGGCCCCCAAGTAGCTTGACTTTGCTTAGAAGAGGACCAGGTAAGTGAAGCCCCCATAGTGGGGAGTGAAACAACATTCCCAAACCTCTCATGCTGATCACCAAGGAGACCAAGAGGTTGAGGTTGCTGGCTAGCTTTCCATAAAGGGCTCATAAGCCTATTCTACTTTAAGCTTTTTAGAGTGACAGAGCCTATTTTTAATCCTGGATTCAAAATTTCTATCCCAGGAAGTCTTTCTCTATTGCTATGCTGTCTTTGGCTACTTGTTCTGAGGACTAAAGTTGGTTGTGGTCATGATGTAGTTTTCCTAATGAATCAAATATAGAACAATGATCTCATGACCCCTATATTTTGGTTGTAGTTAAACCTTGATTGAGTTAGTTCATGCTGTGTGTATATCAAATGTATTATACAAAAGCAGAGTGAAGTATTAAAATAATTCTTGAGAAACCTTTGTTTCTTAAACGTAATGTTATCCATTACGCTTAATTTAACGAAAACTAGTAAAGATGTAGTTTCAGTTAATGCCCCTTGTGACTTAGTCTCATATGCCTTGTCTTTTGAAACCAAGAAATGCATTTGCAGTAGCAAGAAGATTTGCTTTTATAGGACCTCAGGTTCTTTTTGTTCAATCTTCCTTAAGTCAGGAAACTTCAGGCCACCAAAAGGACAAATGATCTCAGCCCAGAAGAGACCTAATCTACCACACCAACTTAGCAATGAGGGAACCACCCTAAAGACATGCACTCAGGACTCAAGAGAGAGACAGGCATCACAGTGCCCAGCTGTGGGTGCTGGGGAGGGAGTATGAAGTATGTACAAGCTAAATGAGGCCATTAAGCCCATCAAGCCCATCTGCCCCCCACAGTCAAGACAAGGGAAATAGGTATTTAGTCTGGCCATCTATAAATACTATCAGGTTGAATTTTGAAAGAGTATGGCATGGGTGTCTTTCTGTGCAATGCAATTTTTAACATTAAAAACAGGTACCATTCTCATGTCATTAAAATTACAAAGAAAAGAAAGAAAGAAAGAAAGAAAGAAAGAAAGAAAGAAAGAAAGAAAGAAAGAAAGAAAGAAAGAAAGAAAGAAAGAAAAGTCTACTTCTGTTGTGTTGGTATACTCTCATAAGGATGGGGACAGGTAAATTACTTCAGGACTAAAATTAATTACTTGGGGACTAAAAATATGAATTTCATCCATGCAGGAAAGTAACCATTTAGTGATGGAAGTTTTAACCTTGTTAATGCTACTTTTTTAGTTTTAAGGGTGAAAATAAGGCTAAGTTGTTGAAAATAAAGATCTGAGTAAAGTAAAAGGAAGCTTTGTTACTCCCTCTGTTGCCTTGGACCCTGTCTGGGAGAAGTGCAAGAGTCCCTGCTGGCTTGGCCACTGTCGCAGGCAGATACACTGGGGTGATGAAAGGAAGGGGCAGGAGGTGAAGGACAGCATGGCTTAGATTCAGATAAAGGAGATAAGGAGTATTTGAGACAGGGAAGAGATGGGGCCAGCCACTCTGGTTTAAGAAATAGCTGATGTTGAGTTTTTTGGGATTTCCTCCGCTGTTTCTTGGAGACTTCTCTAAAGACGTTACCATGTTATCTGCATATCAGTGCTCTGTTGGGTGCCAAGATGGATCCTGAGGGGCCTCGTTCTATCTGGTGACACTTGCATTTCCTAGATCTTGATTGATTACACAGGGTATTTGAATTCCCTCTTAGTTAACTGTCATCATTAATAGTCATTTCCCAGAATACATTTGTGTGATCTTGTAGGGGACAGCATCTCAGATAAATCTGAAAACATATGAGCACCTCATTTCTTTCTTTTTTTTTTAAAGATTTTATTTATTATTTATTTGACAGAGAGAGAACACAAGCAGGGGGGAGTGGCAGGCAGAGGGAGAAGCAGATTCCCTGCTGAGCAAGGAGCCCGATGCGGGACTTGATCTTAGGCCCCTGAGATCATGACCTGAGCAGAAGGTAGATGCTTAACTGACTAACCGACTGAGCCACCCAGGCACCCCGACAACCTCATTTCAAATATTGCCTGCCCTAGTCAAGGAAACCAGATATAAACTCAAACATGCCTGGTTTTACTCTAATCTTCGTAAGCTAATTAACTATGTCTTCCTGGAAACCAAAGCCAAATTGCCAGCTGAGAGTTTGCTTTAAAATGACAAGAGACTGCTTGATTGTTCAAAAACAGGAAACTTGATACACCTTATACTGAAGTGTGATAAAGTAAATTTGCTCAGTAAAGAAAGAAGGCCAGAGAGAGCTAGAAATGAAAAGACAAATCCATATCCACAAAACTGGCATCCATGCCCAGGCTGCTACTTTTCATCTAAATTCATTTCCTTAAAGCTCATGACCATGTATGCTGGGCTTTACTATTTATTTTGACTTTGTCTTTTATCCGGGTCATATATTTTAATACTCAAGCAAATCACATATACTGAGAAAAGACCAGAGGAGAATTGTTAAATGTTATGACTTTTAAAGCTAATAGAATTATGTTATTATATTGAAACTACTAAAGAGTTATAATGAGATTTAAAATATGGGCAATTTTAATGCTTTCATACTTGCAGTTGTGGGATTCAGACATCAATAATGTGAAATACACTGTGTAAACGGCATTTTAGCCCATTGGGTATGAGAACGAATTTGCCTGGGAGGGAGAAGCTCTGTTGTTTGGGAGAAAGGGTAAAGTAGGCCAAGGAGAGCTTGGGTGTGAGCTGTATTCCCTTGCCCAGGGAGTGGAAACCCCTGGAGACAAGGAAAACCTGATTGGAGGATGTTTATCAAGGGGTAACCTGTGGTTTGAGGTCACCGAGATAAATCGTGAATTTTATCAACAAAAAAGAGTATCTGGCCTCATTTTCTGAGCTTAAAAGTAAATGTGCATAAACATCACCTGAGAAAGTTAAATTATTAAAATGCAAATTCCCTGGTGGCACCCCACCCCCCACCCCAGATTCCAATCCAGTCAATTTTAGGTGACTTCAAATAATCTGAATTCAAAACAAGCATCCCCATTCCCCACCCATTTCAGCGGGATGAGGCAGGGGCTCTGAGGCTTCCTTTCCGGAGACACTGAATTCTTTCATAAAGGCCACACAATGGGACCGATGTCCAGATTAGTCATATAAAAATGGATTATTATATGATTACACCCATTGGCCATTCTAATGATTTAGCTCTTCCACACTTGATCAGCGAGTGAGAGAATAGAAAAAAAGGGTGGTGTGAAAGAGATTTGCTGTGACGTGGGCCCTCAAAACACTGTGTTAATGACCTTAAAATATTGTTAGGGGCTCTGGAGTACAGCTACTGTTTGATTTCCCAAAGTAGATTTTTTTTTTTCTACTTCTCTTTCTAGTGCCCAAAGAGGTTCCTGGGATCCGTCTCTTCACAAGTCTTGCTTCTAAAAAAAATCTCTCCTCCAAACCCTGCCCCCATGATCTGCCTCATTCTTTTTCCTGTTCTGCACTGAGAATGGGGTGTGTCCTTGCTTCGAAGCACCAGCTTTCCTGCCTCTTCTTTAATATGTGTCAATTCCTTTCAAGGAAGACCGGGCTTCCACACCTCCCTAACCTCCTCCTCTGAGTTGTCATTTTCACAAAACACGCCAGTGCTGCCTTAGAAAATTATTCAGAACAATGTTCTGTTGACATCAAAGGATGTTCCGACTTTCCCTGTGAGCTTTAAATCCACTGAGGATGAACTTAATACTCATTTTTGGCTTATTGCGCTGAACGAAGGAAACAAAGACAGTGGTGAAGTGGCGTGGAGCCTCTCTGATCAATTACATGTTCATGACTTAAACACATTTCTTAGTCTAAAAGGGCAAAACGACCTGGAGCCCCTTATGAAATGACGGACATTGAATCCCCTTGGGCAATCTGGCCAAGAATATGTTCTAATCATCTATTTCTGTGACAGTGAGTTGAAGAATCTTTGCTTTATTGTGAAAACAACTGGCTGAGGCTACTGAGTTCCTGACAACCATTCTGGAGTACTAAGTAAGCTGACCAAGGGTGTCCTTGAGGCCAGTGACCTGGCCAGCTCTTAAATCCTGAAGTTCCTGGTAGTTTGTACACCAATTCATAACACCTTCTCATCTTGGAAAGTCTCACACACACACACACACACACACACACACACACACACACACACGTATTTTTAGAGCATCTCTGAAGTATAAGAAGATGATTTCCATTAAGTATTTAAGATCTTGCCCATCTCACCACTGAGAAAATCCCATCTTTGTCACATTTGGAGATAAGTTTTTACATCAACAAATTATTAAGTTAGCTTGTTTCTGCAGTAACGGGACACATCAATAAATAAAAACCAATGATGAGAACGAGGAAGCAAAAGCCACATTTTAAGAGTAGTTTCAGAATACTGTAATTTATGTAGAAATCAGACAAAAAAAATGAGAAAATATCCAAGCTTGGCAACCCACTTAGAAAGTCTATAATACTTAACTCTCAGCTCTCCCAAATATCCATTTTATTTTGATATTAAGAAACTGAAGTTTCAAAAGTGATATATATGTGCATTTCACCATATATATGTAATCTATGTCTTCGGGGCCGGGCTTCCTGAGTTCCAATCCTGGCTACACCATAAAGGCTGTGCAATCTTAGATAAGTTACTCTCTGTGCCTCCCTTTCTTTCCTCTATAAGGTACCTACTTTACAGAAATGTTGTGAGGACTGAATGAGCTAATTTATATAAAATGCCTGGTACCTAATAACCAACCAATAGTTAACCAAGATTATTTTGTGTTAATGGTGTGGGAATCAGGTACAGAGGAAGACAGAAGCTCTGCCCTCTTGGGATTTACAATCAAATAGAAGAGACCTATGTTAACTAGTCACATAATAATTATTTCTAGAACTTTCATTTGTGCTGTGAAAGAAAAAATGTCTTAGAGTGCTGTGATCATGGTCAATGAAGGAACCATGAGGGATAAGAGAGATGTCCCCAGTGAGGTGATTTTAGACTGAAGCTTAAGGAAAAGAAAGAAGATTTCCCCAAGGAGAAGGATCAGCCTATGGGGAAGGGCTTGGGTACACAGAGAAAGCAGTAATGGTATGAGAGGAAGAGAGAGGCACATTCATATGGAAGGACAACCCTCTACCTGTAGGATGAGCCTTGGGGATGAGTCCTGTCAACTTCAAAGAAGAAGTTTCGTCTTGTAGCCGAGAATCAGGATGGGGGCAAACTCCTATAGCAAAATAAGCTCAAACTTGAGTGTAGAGGACAAAGAGAAATAGGAAAGAGTCAGTAAGATCTTTGGGAAGACATTAATCTTCACAGGGAGAAATGTGGGGGTTTTTTTGAGGTTTTTTTTGTTTTGTTCTTTTGTTTTCTTTTTTGCTTGTTTTTGGTGTGTCTGTTTTGTAGATTCGTGGAGAAAACTACAAAATGCAGTCCAGATGTTCTTCTTTCCCAACTTTGAGGATCTGAAGCTGATCTTTCTCTCTACCCAGGAGCAGAGAAGCCAATGATGTTCACTCACCGCAGACCCTGGAAGTCCTCAAAAATAAACCCAAGGATATGGGACCTTGCTGACTCCTGAGGGAGGTCGGCATTCCCAAGAAAATGAGGGGGCAGAGATTTCAGTAAGAGAGAAGAGTATAGCAGAAAAGCAGAGGAAGAGGGAACAAGAACAGTGTTAGGGCTTGTATGGGGGCTACACCCTGGAGGTCTGGGCAGGATGCGACCTTGCTTTTTGATTGGACTACGGGAATGAGGAGCCCGGAGTAGAAAAGTAAGTCAGAATTCTCAGTATTACATCTTTCTCCAGTGTTGACTCTATTTGGATTTATTACCAAAGTCCTTGTGTGATGAATGACTTTGGCTTTTCCAGGTTCTTGCTTCTAGAACAGAGGACAAAGGGATATCCAGAATAGAGAAGAGAATCATCATGGGCAAGTACAAGAGACACTTTCCTCATGAGCTATATCAGGGGCAAAGGGTCCATCTGTAGATAGTACTTGGCTGGAATAACCATATGTTTACTCCCAAATGTCCCAAATGTGAATGTGCTTGTAGGGTTCCCTCTGCATGGTCACCCTTCTGCCTACCATCCCACCCTCTTGGCTACCTTCCATCCCTTAAACTCACCATGTTCTGTTAGTCACAGGGCCTTTGCATCAACTGTTTGCTCTGGCTGGAATAATACTCCCTCCATCTATCATCTAGTTAACTCCTCCTCAGACTTTCTAAAACCTCGGCTCAAATTTCTCTTACTCCAAACAGGCTCACCTGACCTCCCTAACTGGTCAATCCTCTTCTATGGCTGAACATCCCCTTCTCTGGACATTCATCAGAGTTATCATTTCATAGTGTTCATAGGATTGTTTGGTCACTGTCCCTTTCTTCCATAAGACTCTAAGTTCTCTGAGGGCAAGAACCACATTTGTTCTTTAGGCAAACTATCTTCCACAGCAAAGCACAGTGTCTGGCATTTAGTCCCGATTTCAGTAAGTACTCACCTCATGGATGAGAAGAGTGGTCTTCACTGGCCGTGTGATGATGTGGTGTGTGTGAGGGTGAGGGTGCTGCTGGCCAAGTCCCTGTACCCTGTGGGGAGCACCATCATAGCAGTCACAGGACTGGCTCTTCTCCTGGCCTCCCGCTGGCAGTGGGGGTGCCAGTAGGGATGGGAGCCAGGCTCCAAAAACTCCAGTGTCCCTTTAAGTGATTTACCCATTCCTTTAAAAAAGCTTTCTGAGGCAATTTTAGCAGCTGATTATTGTGGGTTGGCTGTGGTTCAGTAATTTTCCTGAAAGACAAGGGCTCTGGGCCATTTCCCTGTGAAGAGGCAATCCCATCCCTCTTGGATAAGAGCACATTGTCTATTCACAAGGGGCCTTCAGAGCTCTGCTTCTTGGGGGAGAGTCCAGGAGATGCAACAGCTGCAGACTCAGTGCTCCCGGGGTGCCAAAGGTCAAAAGGTCAAGGGTCACTTTTGGTTGAAGGATACCCAATCCATGAAGTCTAGCCAAATAATTGTCCCCTTCTCAACTCCTAACCCCAGCTTCCTGCCCAGGCTGTGGGTGCTGCTTGCTTCTGAGGTTGCACATGGTACAATTTATGGCATAAATGAACGTAAGCTTGGAGCTCTCTCATCTCTCAGGGTGACTTGGGCGAGGGACTCTCCTCGCTCAGTGACCAGTGAACTCTGTGCTTCTTTCAATATGTGCTGCTCAGCGTCCAAAGGGCTAATCGTCTTGGAGAAACAGTCTGTTCCTCTGCCAGGAACCTGAATTCCCTACAAGTAGGACCCTTGTCCTGGCTTCTGTGCTGAGTCACCACACGAATAGGTCACCAACCATACCAGGCACAAACAGAGTTGCTGGGCAGGACCCTATTCTCCACTGGGTCCCCATAAGCTTTTTGATCCAAATAACTGGATTCCAAGGTGGTACACAATAATCGTAAAGAACAAATGCACTCACAGGAGAAAAAAATGAGTAATGGCTATCTGAATGATCCCTTAGCCAGCAGGGCCTCCAAATGAGAGGCAACATAGAAAGCAAACATGGCACACAATATGGAGATGTATAGCCTCCAAGAAAAGCCATTTTCTCTGTAGGAGCTGACAACAGGCCCTCTCTGGCCTCCAGAAAACCATGGTAGAGAGCCATGGATTCTGACACAAATACCGGTTTTCTAGTTGGCTCTCTGGGGGTCATCTGTCAAAAGGTGGTGGGTCAGATGAATTCTTTATAAAAAACAAAGTAGATAAAATAACACACACACACACACACTGAGCCACCTTGTTTCGGAGTTCTCCATTCATACACACAGAGAATAGCTCATTTTATTCACTCATTCCCTCCCTCATTCATTCATTCCCTTATTCAATGATAATTCACTGAGTGATCGAAATTGCGTGGATCACTATGCCAGGTGCAAGATATAGTAGGCAGAGCTTTTCCACTCCTCCACACTTGCTTTTCCCAGTCATTTCAGATTTGTTCACATTATTGATGGGTTCGAGACAAAAATTAATTACTTTCCTAATTTGTTCTGAGAATAACTAAGATTAATGAAAAGAGAGAGTAATGAAAGAGAAAGTGTGAAAGAGAAACCTTGGATGGTTATTTGAATCTTCAGATTTCAGTTTTTTCATCTGTAAAATATGGAGATCAATTACACTTATGTAACATCTATTCTGTTTTATATACATGAAGTGAAACCAAAAATTTTTAAGAGATCTGATTGATCACTATCACACAAGCCTTACTGGGGCACATCTCCTCTCCATGTTGTGTTGACAAGATCCACTTAGTTGTATTTAACTGGCAGATGCACTGGTCTGGAAGCACCAAGACGGAAATCCCACGTCTGGTGCCTCGGGTAGGATGCCCAGAGGGTCTGCACTTGGCTGAAACGGTCATCGGAGGACCTAAACTTTACTTTTCCAGCATGGCAGTCACAAGTAATTGGATCTCTTCCATGGTAGCTCAGCACTCCCAGAGTTTTACAAGACACCAAAGACAGATCTCCTGACACAGGGCTTATTTTGAGATAGCCTTGAAGTCCCAGAACACCACTTCTGCCATATTTTATTGTTCAAACAATTTACTAGAGCCAGCCCAGATTCAAGGGAGGGGAAGAAGTAGACCCAATCTCTCAATGGGCAAATTGCATGAGTCACATGAATGAAAGTCCTTAATGGCAGCTATCTTGGAGGCCGGCTATGGTAGTCACCATGAGAATTTAAATGTTAGAGGGCTTCAGACCTGGCAGCTAATAATGCTAAATTTCCTTATGATCTTTGATTTTTCCTTCTCTTCTTGTAAACTGGTTCCTGAAGAAGTTAGATAAGATGCCTTAATATTATGAGTGATTTTTTAATCTGATTTAAAAATACTTAGATAAGCTTCAAGTTGATTAATAAAGATCTAGGAAAATTAAGAGAAGTGCAGAAGACACATAAGACATGAGGTTTCCTAACTGCTGCATGGGTTCCTTCTAGTTTGAAACCTCTGATAAAAGGGATTGAACTTCCATCTAGATGCCCACGACACTAGACTCCAACCCTGCAGGTTTGATTCCTCTGTTTCTCCCACAAAGCATTAAGAGGTTTTCAATCACTATTTGCTAAATGAACACACTCTGGTGGGGTTTTCAGGAATGCTGGAAGCAGCACAAAGAGTAGGGTGATATCAACTCCTGGTATTAGAAGGAGGTAATTCCATTATCTCTAACAGCTAATGTTCAGCAGCTCGTCGATGCTTTCTAATGGGCAATAAAAGTGAAAACATCCACTGGGGGTTTGGTTTCTGGCCCGTGTCTTAGCAAATTAAATAACTCATGCTTCATGGCAGGAGACAGGAAGGGTTTGTGCTGTTCGTTTTCACAAGGAAAAAACCTTGACCTCTTTGTCTGCACACAAACCACTCCTGGCCCCAGGTGTGGCCTTCCGAGATCGCGTTGGCACAGGGTAGGACTGCTGCACAACGCAGAGTGGGGAGGGTGGCTGGTGGCCAACGAAGATGAATGATTCCCCTGATGATGCATTTAATTAGTGTGAAAATGGACGAACATGGGGAAAAATTAGAGGTTTCCTTATTTATGTCCTACTGGGGAATCAATTTCAAGATCATAAATAAGATGTGAATTGCAGACCCAGAAAAGATAAGGGCTGCTTGTTTTTCCATAAAATGTGGATACCACTTAAGCAAGAGCCTACTTATATTATGTCTTCTGATTCTAACTAGAGTCTTTCATTCCTTTTCTATTATACGAGAAGTATTTTAAAGACAATGGCTTCAGAACCCTTCTACAAGGAACCACAAAATATTCTTATGACCATATAATATCATTTATATATATAACTATATAATAACCAATGCTCCTGTTTTTTGTTTCTCACTTTTTACTTCCTCAATTGAAATCCTGACTCAATCTCTCACTTGCTGTGTGTCCTTAGGCAAGTTACTTAGTGTCTCTGTTCTTTAATTTTCTCAGTGTTAAAATGCAGTTAATAATAATACACAATCGTACAGCAGCCTTGAAGATTAAATTAGCTAACATATGCTTAGAACAATGCCTGGCACATACCAGGTGCTCAATAAGTATACTCTGAAGTTAAGAAGCATTTTGCCCACATTTTCTCTTTGAATCCTCCAAACAATCTAAACATTAGAGAAACATTAGGATTTAAAGGCCAACATTTGGAAGTCAGACTAAGGAGGACCTACCCCTAACTAGCTGCAAAATCTTTTTTTTTTTTTAAGATTTTATTTATTTATTTGAGAGAAAGAGAGAGAGTGCACACACAGAGGGAGAGGGAGAGGGAGAAGCAAACTCCCCACTGAGCAGGGAGCCTGATGTGGGGCTCGATCCCAGGACCCTGGGATCATGACCTGAGCCGAAGGCAGACACTCAACGGACTGAGCCACCCAGGCACCTCTCTAGCTGCACAATCTAAGCAAGTTACTAAAGCCACCTGGGCCTTGGTTTCCTTATCTACAAAATGAGGATAGTGGTAATACCTATGTTATCAGTTACATCTGACAATAC
The DNA here is from genome assembly GCF_009762305.2 of Zalophus californianus. Taxonomy (NCBI): domain Eukaryota; kingdom Metazoa; phylum Chordata; class Mammalia; order Carnivora; family Otariidae; genus Zalophus; species Zalophus californianus. Next base: position 181,060,581 of record NC_045597.1, read on the forward strand.
ACACAAGAGACTTCGGGGAATGCCTGGCACAGGGCAGGTGCCACTGTTATATTTGCCATTGCCAAGGGACGATAGATTGTGTTGGGCTAGCATCAAAGTCCGCTGTCTGCAGCATAGGCGGTGATGTATACCAGGCCCCCATTCAGGGCTGATTTCATGGATCGAATAGGGCCCCATGCCCAGAAGCTCCTCACACTTGGTTTAATTCTCTCCTGTCACCGTCTCGAAATTCTTAATAATTTTCACACAAGGAGCCCTGCATTTTCATTTTGTCCTGAGTCCTGCAAATTATGTAGCTGGTCCTCCCCCACATTTTGGAATCAAGTCAAGAGCCCAGCAACCCAGAGGCCGCTATCATGCCAACTCTCGTAGGTAGTTTGCATTGACTTTGGGACAAGCTTAATGTCTGAGCTTCTGTAATAGAAGTTATAAACGTATTTCTCTATATTGAGCTCTGTCCCTTTGATCAGAGTAATGGAGCAGGGGTGCGGGGTTCAGCTGGGTTCTGTTCCAGTCCCTCGCTTCTCCTCAGCTCCATAGGTATAACATGGGGATGGCATTATCACAAGGTTATGGCAAATCTACACTTACGTCTCCCACTGTACTGAAGAGGTGAAGTGTTTCAGACACACAATTACTGTTATGTCGTACTATTACATAGAAGTCATTGCATTAATTTAAAAAATGCATAAAAGTATTACTGAATGTATAATAGCTTCTTGTCATTACATAGTTCCTCAATGAATGACTATTAAATACACTAAAGTATTATTAGGCAGGAAATTGAGATTTTTTTTTTATGGTAAAAGAGGCTTGCATACTTGAAACAATTGGGAAACTCTGTATTGGGCCGGCAGTTCCTGAACTGCCAGGTCCATTTCAATTCCCATGTGAGCCTTTTGGGTCCTTGTTCAGAACCGTGCGTGCCACAATTATACGGTACACGTATGTCCTGTGAATGATACGTGTTTGCTGGTTTGACCACACTCCTCTCTCAATGTGGGAAATGCATTCTGTTACCAGAGTGAAAAGGGACAGTGAATTCAGAGGAGATACTGGGAAATGTGAGAGATTAAGAAGGGGAGACCACAGAATGTTTCTATTCTTGGAAGCAGAAGAAATGCTGAGTTGGGGTGATGCAAAGGCATGGCTGGAGCCCAGCTCCCACAGAAGGTCGGACATGGACGCAGGCGGACCCCATGCCCAGGGCTCTGGGATGGCACACCGCACTCTAGAGTTGTATTTGTGTCATTCCCCTGCTCAGAATGTTCCGGTGACTTCCCAGCCTACAAAGTCCTACATAATCTGGCTCCCCATCTGCCTCCAGCCTCGTTCCTTCCTACTCTCCCCACCTTCTCTGTTCCATTCACCTTGTTTCTCAAGCTGCTCCTGGAACAGGCCTCGCACATCATCCCGCCTAACTGATGTTCCCTTGCACTGGAACACTTGGCTACCATTTTCTTCGTTCCTCACTTCATTCAGGTCTTTTCTCAAAGGTAGTATCCTCGAGCTAACTTGCCCAACCACCATAGGTGAGGTAGACAGCATTCCGGTCATTCTCAAGCCCTTTATCTTGCTTTATCTTTTTAAAAACATCACCTGCATAACATCGCCTGCATTATCCTTTGTATTTCTATGGTGTCGGCTGTTATTTCTCCCCCTTCAGGTCTGCTTTACCGATTTATTTGTCCAATTGCTTATTGGTTATTTTTTTCCTCCACCAGAATGTAAATGCCATGAGAGGACAGACACATTTTTCTGTTCTGTTCACTGCACTATCTATAGATGTGAACGTATTGCCTGGCAGAGTCAATCCTCACTCCATATTAGTTGAATGAATAAGTGAATGGATGAGTGAATGATTTAAAAACCCTCTTCAGGGACGCCTGGCTGGCTCAGTCGGTTAAGCATCTGCCTTTGGCTCAGATCATGATCTCAGGGTCATGGGATCCAGTCCTGCATTGGGCTCCCTGCTCAGCGGGGAGTCTGCTTCTCCCTCTCCCTCTGCTCTTGCTCTCTTTCTCTGTAAAATAAATAAATGAAATCTTAAGAAAAATAAAATACATAAAACCCCTCTGCAAACCAAGAAAACAGTAATTAGAAGAGGTGCAATGCAAGGCCTACTAGTTTTGCCTTGCTAGAAGGTCTGAGGAGGGGTTGGGGAGTTGACAAAGAATGAGATGACAAGGGGCCGAAGTTGGCTTGGAAGTTGTCAAGATTGTCCCGAGCCTGCAAGCCTCTTGACATCTAGGATCCTATGAGCCCATGTCTCCTCTCCCGCTATAGTCCTAGGTAGTGTCACTCAACTGGGAGTTTTGGCAAACCCACAGTGATTCCCTGCTCTCTATGATGGCTGTTGCTGTGTGGAAGTAGATCCTAGGATTCTCCAGGCTTATTCTCCTTGCATAGTGCCTTTGTGATTTGGTCTGGGTTACTAGAAACTGAAGCAACTTGATCCCACGAGTGCTCTGTCTGTTCCTTGCTGTTACTAAGGAGAGTTGATTCCATCTGCAGAAGTTAGGATAAGCAGGAAGAGGAAGGAGAATCTACCAGCTGAAGAAAAGGATTAACTCACTCCCCAAGAAAGTATTACCCTAAGCAAATCCATGGAGTTTTAAGTATAGATATGATAGCTGTGATTATTGTTCCAAACTCTTCACTCCCTCCCAGTAACAAATTAAATATGCATAGTCTTGGCCATGTGACTCTTCGGTGCCTCCGTGTTGGGATGATAGGTTGGAAAGAGAAGAGAGGAAGCAGAAGGAAAGAGGAGCTCTATAATCCCCTTCCACCTCTGGTTTAGACATAGATAATATTTATAAACTCTCACCTGATATGTTAGGTTTTTTTTCTTTTTTCGTTTTGCTGACTCTTGTAGAAACCCACAGTTTAGCAACCACATTCACCAATACATGGATATGCGCATGTGGTTTTTCCAGAGTGTGTCTCAACAGAACAACGATATTTCAGTTCATCTCCCAAACACCTGGCATGTATCAAACCGGATACTTGTAAATTGTTGAACTGCAACCCCTCCAAAACAAAGAAACCAAAAGAACGACAGAAAAACAGTGCATTCAGTGCTAAGTTGGCACTCCTGGCCCCAGTTCGGTCGCAGTAATGGCGAGCATCGTACTCGTCTCCACAAGATTTGTGAAGCTATACTGGCAAAGACTCAGCAAATGGAAGGCAACAGAGCATGGGCTACATCAACAATTTATCTGAGGCTGGATACCAAGAAACAAAGCGAGATTCATTAGGTAAGCCAGCTACAGGTGTGTCAGTTCCATTCCACAGATTCCCAACATGTTTTCATTTATTTCTACATTTAGTGGCACCGGCAACCTTAATATTTAAGAAACACTGCACTCATTTTTTTTTTTTTAACAGTACTTGGAAAAGAAAATTCCCAAGAGGAACTTTTCAAAGGATTTTTCGGATCAGTTTGTCTTCTAGGGAAGTTTTACATTTGAAGTGATACAATCCGTTCTCAAAATAGAGTGAAAAGTCTTCACGTCTGGTTATCGAGGCCAATCCGTTGACTTGTTAGTACTCAGGCTTCCTTCATTAGTGAAAGTCCCTGGACTCTGTCCCCAGTAGCTGCCCTACACAATACCCACAACTCTTCACCCGAGACATTCCACTCTTCTAAACTCTTGTACCTCAACCTTATGATGGTCAGATTTTTCTAGACTTTTTAGAATTTCTATGGCAACATAGAGACCGCCAATCCAGGGACCCCAGCACTTTCTCATTGTTTTATTTTCTCTTCTTAGTGTCTGTGTCCTGGTCCATTATTATAATTACTACCTTCCAAATACTCTTACATTCCATGCCCCTCTCTCTGATGTACCTTCTAAAGAAAACTCTGAACAACTGGGTTTTACTTTGTTATTAGCTTTCTCTACACTGCTGACTGAATGGCTGAGTAGGTCAACTCCATTGCGCATTCGACACCGCCCATCATTTCTACCACCATTTCTACCATATTTCTGCCTTTTAAGAGAATTCCAACTCCTCCCATCTCTCCCCAAACCACCTCTCTGTCCCCTTCAAATTCCAGTGATGGCTTTGCCTCTTCCCTCATTAAGACAATAGAAACCCCTGGATGGAAACCCTCATCATCCCACCAACACATCTGCAAACCTACTTCCACACATGCTCATCTTCTGTTTCTTCTCTCCCTGCATCGAGGAAGGTCACTCTCACAATTGCTTCTTACAATGTCCTAAGGACTCCAGTCTTTTGGTCTATCCCTCTTTGGTCTTATAAATCAGTATTTATCTCTCTGCAGAATTATTCTTAACATCCTAAGATCTTCCATATTAGAAGGAAAAAGGAGCTTATGTCCACATCTTCCTCATGCTACCACTCTCCCTCTTCACTTTCCCAGTTCAACCTTTTGAAACAGTTGTCTGCACATCATTTCTATCTTTTCATCTCCTGTTCACTCTTCCACCACTGCACTCTTACCAAACACTACATTTCCCTGGTAACTTCTTTGTTGTGGTTATCTAAGATTGCATGACCAAGCACCCCACTCAGTGGCTGAAAACAATAACCGCTCATTAATCTAATCAGGTCTTTGGGTGGACTCATTAGGGATAGTTGTCTCTGCTCCCCTTTATGTCAGCTGGGCAGTTTGAAGCTGGGAACTAGAATCATCTGGAGGTTCACTTATTCGCAGGTCTGGCAGTAGGTGCTGGGGATATGGGGCTTTCTCAAAACATGATGGTTTCCAAGGGCAAGCATCGAGAGAAAAAGAGAAAGAAAGAGAAGGAGAGAGGCTGAGACAGACCCAGGCTAAAGCATTTTATGACTGAGCTTTAGAAGACTGTACATGAAGGTTCTGTCTTGGGATTTCTCTCCCACGTTAGACTCCCTTGCAGGACAAACCTATCCATTAATAGGGTTAAAATGTCATATTGATGCTGATGGCTCTAAGACTTAGTCCAGTTCCAAAGCATTTTCTGAAGCTTTGACATTTCCACCTGGATATCTGATAGGGTTTTCAAATTTAGCAAGTTCAAAAACATAACTCTTGATTTCCCCTATTTTCCTCTAGCCTTCCCCACTTTAGTCAATAATTTCTTCAGGCTAAAATCCTAAATATCATACTTGTATTTCCCATTTCCCTCAGTTCTCCCCCCTCAATCCTTTAGCAAATCCTGTTGGTTGCACCTGCAAAATACACCTCTAATTTCTCTACTTCTCATCTGTTCATTCACCTTCATCTAAAACTCTAATATCTTTTCCCTGGAATACCATGTAGCCACCTGACTTGTAGACAGCAAAAGGAACTATGACTTCTGTGGACATTTGACTCTTTCATACCACTTAACCTCTATTCCTGCAAATATCATCTAAGAATACCCCTGGGACTATGCTGAGGTAAAGCTCCTGGCCTGGGTACACCAGCGGCTTCCACCTTGCAATGACTCTCTGATGACAGGAGCCCAAGGAAATGGCTCTCTTTTATATTTGCCTCAAAAGAATTGTATTGTACTCTCAGTAAAGAACATTAACCTTGTCTAGAGAAATGTGACAGAATGGAAGTCGCTGCACCTTTTTCTCTGTTGAGCTAACAATTGTATTCCAGATGCACAGGTCTTCTTAATAAGGTACAGTCCTGTGATTCAATAATTTTCGAAAAATCTGAGTTGATTGTCTATCCTGTGCCAGGCTTTGTTCTAGTTGCTGAGGAAACAGGTAAATAAAACAGAGCTTCTAATAAAGAAAGTCAACAAGAGAAAGCAAACGTGAAATAGGTCAGGAGATGATAAAAGCTGTGAAGGGAAATGAAGCAGGGTGAGGAAAATGGAAAGGATGGACAGATCGCAGAGCCTCCATGTTTCTCTATCTGCTGGTCAAGGAAGGCATCCCTCTGAGACCATGTTTGAGGAGGGAACTGAATGACTGAAAGGAGCAGCCATGTGGGTATCCGAGGAAAAGCATTCTAGGCAAAGGGAAGAGCAGGTTCAAGAGCCTTGAGGCTTTTTGTGTTTGGCATTTTTTAAAGATCTGAAAGGAGGCCAGTACAGGGAGGGGTTAGGAGATGAGGCTGGAGAGGTAGAGTACATCATTGATGGCCGGTTGGACAGCTTGTGTGGTGAGACTGGGAAAATTTGGGGAGAAAGCGTGGTCTTGTGAGAAGTATATGCCAAAGGTAGAGAGGGCATGCTATCAGAAACAAAGAAAGCTCTAGGGGAATGAATGTCTGTGTGATGTAGGTTTCCCTTACAAACCCCAACATCTATTCAATATATGCAGAGAACCTTGCACAATATAAATGTTCACTGTTACCATTTCTATCAAATTTGCTGTTAATTGAAAAGGTTCAGGTCCTAAGTCCAGCATTTACTGGCTTGTCTCTGTGACCTCTGGCCAATCACCTAACTTCTCTGGGACTCCCTTATGCTGTGTTATTGTGTGGATGAATGGATTGATTGAGAAGCTGCATGAGAAATGCTTAGCAGAATGCTTATCGCGTATTAAGGGCTTAATAAATGTTGCTTATCATCATCATCATCAGGGAATTTCTAAGCCCCTCCATTTGTTGTAACAATATGGAGATGAGAGACGGGGTTAATATTATTTTATGCCTGTTTCTAGCCTCTCTTCCCCGTGGTTGTCTTCCTTGCTTGCATCACGTCTCTGTTCCCCTGACCCCCACCAGTCTGCAGTCCCTCTCCCTGCTTTATTTATCCCCCATCACAGTGACCAACCTGTGAGCTGTTCCATGTTCACTTTATCACTGTCTTTCTCTGCCAGCTAGAATGTAAGCTCCTTGAGGGCAGGGATCTTTTCCTTCAGTTCACTGATGTCTCTCTAGGGCTGAGAACAGTGCCCAGTCCACTGTGAATTCACAATTAACATGTGTTGAATAAATTAATGAAAAAGAAATTTCAGGGGAGGACTTCAGCTGTCAGCAAGAATGGGTACTGCCGCAAATCACATGCCTCTGTGTTGGAATTTAGAGCATTGAACTTGGTAACATAGAGCATTGGCCCTTTACCTTACTATCATGAACATTCAGGAACTGCATATCCTGGATTTTAGCCCTGACAATTCGGAGAGCTCCAGAAGTTAGACCAATTTACTTTCCAAGGAACAAGCAGCCAGCGTTGTTTCAAGTCCATTGGGACCTCATCCCTCTGGCCATTCGGCAAAGCGAGACCAGGTAGCTGAGTTCTGTAAACTTCTTCTATTAATAACTGCCAGACAACCTTTCCTTGACTGGCTCGGCTTCTCACTTAAGTCACCTATTTTGACTTGTAATTTCTCCGAAGGGCCATTTCAGACATTTCACTTCCTGAAATTATAGTGATTGTAAATTTTAGGCCATTTGCAGCATTGTCTTATCCACGGGAATTTGGGTATAGAAAGATGGAAGAGGCATAAGAGTTCCTTTGGACACATTTGGTTTAATCAGGATGAACTTCATAAAGAACACCTTGCTCATTTCCCCAGCGCAACAAGACTTGTGGAGGCTGTTCTACAAAATAGTGATTGTATTTTATTCGTCATCCCTGTATTTTCTTGGGAAAGCGTGTCCTGCAGTTAATTTTGTGTTGGGTGGCAGGTTTGACCTAAATCTCCACATAAACTTCCTGGGGGTAAGGATCTCATGCAGCAAGTAGCAAAGAGCGAGTCTCTAACAATTATTATGGTAAAAACTTTCACATTGGAAATTTGAGGGGGTTCTGGTATTCTGGTTTAACTAAGATACATAGTATCGCCCCAGCTATTCAGCTCTGTTTTTTCTCTCTAAGGCTTTGAAGTCAACCACTGAGAGACAAATATGGAAATTATCACTGTTTGCAAAATGTCTCTGTGAAAGAATTCTTACCTTTTAATTCCTCCGGAAATTAAAAGAATGACCTTATTTCCACTCACACGTTGTCAGAGTATGAAAACCCAGGGGAGCAAAATGCAGATCTTCACTCTGGTGGGATCAGACTTTATGCCAGGGGCCACCCCAGGAAAACTGTGTTGGAGGGACTCCGGCTGGCAAACTGTTGAAGAACACCAGAATGTTCTGCTCCCTTCCTCCCTTCCTCCAGGGAGGCTGGGGTTTGGGGGATGAGATCAGCTTTCCTGAATAGAGGTCTAATTGACCTAATGGCGGGTTTAAATGATAGCAAATTCATTAGCTCCTCTAGATGGAGGCTGCTAGCAATTGCACGGGTGAGGTTTGCATTTATAAGGAGGCTGGGGGTAGGGTTGGGAGGTGGGGGGTGGTAGGGGTCATTTCCATGGAAAGAAATGTCACACATCCCAGGATCGGAAACGTGGGCATCCCTTGGGATTGAAAAGGAGAGGGACTTCTTCTGCTCTCTTATTAGCTCAGGGAAAGAGGTCACGGGATGGGGTCATAGTCTTGATCAGAGAAACATCCAGACAAGTTGGAGATGTAGCTCAGGGAAAGTGGCAGTGAACCAGTGTATGGAAGTTTAAAAAAGTCACGTATATAAAACAATATGACACTGGCCCAGGCCCAAGGTGGTAGGAAGCAAGCGTGGAGGGGTCTAGTGATGCATGAGAGACTTGCTTTGGTACCTCTTCCCAGAGAAGTGATTGGTGAGGTGATCCAGGGACGTCGGAAAGGACTGGAGACACGGGAGCACCATCACTGAGCTACTCTCATCCCCGGGCATTTCCTTCCTGATTCCCCAAAGTGGCTTAAGGGCAAAGCATGTCCGGGATAATTTGTTTATATATAGGTCGGCAGGCAGAAGATAATAAAAGGATTCAGTTAGCCATGAAGTCGTGTGTGTGTGTGTGTGTGTGTGTGTGTGTGTGTGTGTGTGTGTGTCAGAGATAAGGTGATCAAAACACAGCCATGGGGCAGCTGAGGGGATCTACTGGGCTTCTCGACATGCTGGAGAGGTGAAATCACCTTCAGAGAATCCCAGATATGGGTTCTTCCTATGTGGAAGGGCCCAGTACAACCTCAGAAATTGCGTTAGTTCTCAGAACAGATGCCTCCCCCAAGCTGAGACCGAGATTAGTAGCCTGCAGCTAATACTGGATCTTTTATGCTGTTCTAAATTAAATTCAGAGCAATTCAGCCCATGCCACAAGTACTATTATGTGGGCTTCCTTGCACTAAATCTATGTTTATGGGAACATAAAATACATGTTGTTCCTGTCATCGGATTTTATTATTGACAATGATTTCTAATACTTGCCCATCAGCCACCCTTTTAATCACTGTCAATCTTTCTTTCTTATTGCAGTCAGATTTAAAACATCGATGATGGTTTTAAAATAAGGCCCTTCCTCTGCTCAATTGTATTTAGGGCTAATTAAGAGTAAATAACTATTCCCAGCAAGGAAGGCAGAATCCAAGCAAATCTTTGACAAATGCAGCCTTCCCTTTAGAGAAACATATTCTTGTCTGCTGCCAGTAAATATTTCCATTACAACCATAAGAGACTCCATTCCCTCCCCACCCCATCCCCCACATTGAGAATGTCATGCTGCTCTGATACAAGAAGAGAAAAATAAATACCAGTCAAGGCCAGGAAGGAAAACACGAGAAGCATTTAATTAAGACAAGAACTGTATAATTCCCTGTTTCTTTCAGTGGATCCCCAGTTCCATTTGGTTGCTGTCTTCAGCTGTGTGAAGCAAATGAATGCAATCACTGGCTCAGCTCCCACTCAAGGCTGACATTTCCCCTAAATCCTCAACCACCCCCCCACTCCCACACCCTCTGTGATGCAACACAATTCATTCACTATAATTTGAAGGTTACAGTCAATGGCTCCAAGACAAGAATTCAGACGGGACCCGATCAGACTTCCTGCCTTACGAAGGCTCATCTTGATTTCAGTTCCAGAGGCTCTCCTGCAACGTATCACCTAAGGGACTTCTCTCTTCCATGTTGCTTTGACTGGGCCTTTTGATTTCCCCTTTCATCTAAAGATGAGAGTTACTCTTACTTTGCAAATTATAGATTTTAATATTTCTTGTATTTTCCCTTTCCCCTGGAATCTGACAGTCGTTTTTGTGAATTTCTTCTTACTGGAGAAAGTTAAAATGAAATGTTTTCCCAGCCCAGGGAAGGAGAAAGAAGTGCATTGAAAGATACAGAAGCTGCACAGGGTGTGGAAAGTCAACTTTGAGCTATTCATCTGGAAATATAAGAAATAGATTTTTTATGTTTATCCCAATGTATAGAAATACAAGAAAATTCTATTACAAAATAGAGTTGAAACAAGTTACCATAATGAAGAAACAAACAAGGGTATAGTTTATTTTTAATATAAACACACATAAACAAGAAACTCTTATATGCATTCAGCAAAGAGTAGTTGAACATCAGCAATGTCATGCACGGTTCAATCCTCCTTACTGATTTCCCCCAGCTACAGTTTTTAAACTCCAGTGTTTGTGGATTCTCCAAAGGGACTGGACACATAAACAGTCCTCAAAATTAATTTTATTTAATCCACTTAAGAATTATAAACATACGCCAGCTTACTAATTGCTAGTGGGCTACAAAGTACTAAGTTTTGCTCTATATTGACTATGACAACTGAGTTCATTTATTTTTCCCACAACTACTTGTTGAGTCCCTATCAAATATCAGATATAGTTCTAGGGGCTGAGAATACTCTTGTATCCTGTAACAGATGAACGCAGCCCCTGGGTCTGCAGGAATTACATTCTAATAAGCTAAATATTCAATAACAAATGAATACATCATATTTCAGGAGTGATACATGCTGTGAATGAGGAGTTAGATATTATCAGATGGGGCCAGTTATTTTAGGAGAGTCATCAAGGAAGGCCTCTCTGAGGAGGTGACTCTTGAACAGATTATAATGCACAAGCTGGAGGGTACTAAGAGCAGGCTGGAAAAATGAGCATAAGCTGGCCTTGTAGGCCATGGCAAGGACTTAGAACTCTAGTTTGAGGCAGACTAGAAGCATTAGCTCAGAGAAGTAGTTTGATCTGGTTTACATTTTACAAATATCTCTCTGGCTATATGGAGAATTGACTTTTGGATAAAGTTGCCAGATGAAACACAGGATGCCCAGGTAAATTCTTTTTAAGTAGGTTCCAGTCCAATATGGGCTCAAACTCACAACTTCGAGAACAAGAGTCGTGCATTCTACCAACTGAGCCATCCAGGCACCCCATGCCCAGTTAAATTTAAATCTCAGATAAACAACAAATAATTCTGGCATAAATATGTCTCAAATATTGCATGGGACATACTTATACTAAAAAGATTGCAGTGAGACCAGAACCCCTGAAATAAAATGCTGCCACTAACCTTCTTGAGGGTATTTCTCACCTTGGTCACTTTTTTGTTCTCCTATTCTCTTTGCTTTCCACTTTCAAAGTAAACTCCCCAGACCTGTTGCTCCTGGATTTCTACCCTGGCTCAGAAGCCAACAGCAGTGAAAGAGGAGCAGGGATGAAAAAGCAATGGGCCTTTGGCCAGTGGCTCTTTTCCCTGACTGGCCCTGCTCACTTCCTCTTTCCACAGCTTACCAATGACTGTCCTCCCTGAACCCACTTCAGAACATGCTAAAATCTCAATATATTGAGACTGTTCTTTTATCCCTAAGGCAATGCCACTGGAAGTTTGTTAGGAGACACACACACACACACACACACACACACACACACACACACACACACACACACAATGATTAGACAGCCAGTCATTGTTTCCTAAACACTGTGGTAAGTGTGCTTGGGTTTACTTAAGCCTTGACTCTTTCTCCCCATCATTAGGAACTCTGAGAACAAGATGATCCTCCACCCAACAGCAATATGCTTTGATCAATGAAATGGTCACAAACACTTGCCAACAATGGGTCATCCCTGGAGACTATGAAAATAATGGAGACCTAAGAAAACGTTGCCAATGAGGAACAAAAGAGGCACTTTTTTGTTTCTTAACATTCAAGAAAGCCAAAAATTATAGACAGCTGAGGAACTAGAGCTGTTTTTCTAGAGTGATCTATTCATTGGCTCTGGCTGCCATAACAAAATACCACAGACTGGGTGGCTTAAACAAAAGAAACTTATTTTCCTAAAGTTCTGGAGGCTGAAAGTCCAAGATCAAGGTATCTGCAGGGTTGGTTTCTCCTGACGCCTCTCTTTTAGGTTTGCTGACAGCTGCCTTCTTGCCATGTCCTATGTGGTCTTTCCTCAGTGTGCACACATCCCTGGCGTCTCTCTATGTGTCCAAATTTCCTCTTCTTGTAAAGACACCAGTCAGGTTGGATTAGGGACCACCTTAAAGGACTCATTTTAACTTAATCACCTCTTTATAGGCCCTATCTCCAAATAGAGTCACATTCTGAGGTATTGGGGCTTCAATGTACAAGTTTTGCCGGGACACAACTCAGCCCGTAACAAGTGAGTAGACATTTGTGATAGCCGTTGAAGTCATTGCCAGCTGAAGGACTGAAGGAACAATCTGGGTTCCCAGAAGAGTGGAATAGTGGGGCTCTGCCAGCAGTTGTCAGGGTGAGAAACACACGAATGGAACACGGGGCCAGACCACTAACTGGCTCCAGCCTCCCTATTACCTGGAATGTGAAATACCAGCCTTCTCATTAGATAGGCTGTTTTTTCTAAATGGGAATAAATTGGACCATAAAGAATATAGAAGGATTATGAAAGTGTGTCTAATGCTTTATTAAAAAATTACTGTAAGGGGCACCTGGGTGGCTCAGTTGGTTAAGCATCCAACTCTTGATTTCGGCTCAGGTCATGATCTCAAGGTCTTGAGCTCGAGCTCCACATTGGGCTCCATGTTCATTGTGGAGTCTAATTGAGATTCTCTCTCTTTCTCCTTTTACCGCCCCCCACCCCTGCTCATGAGCTTTCTCTCTCTCTCTTTTTCTCAAATAAATAAATAAATCTTTAAAAACATTAATGCTAAATAACCCCTGATTTGTAAAGTTTGATAATCATCAAACACAGATTATGTTTAAAAGGTTTAAAATGTCTCTTTGAGGGCGCCTGGGTGGCTCAGATGGTTAAGCGTCTGCCTTCGGCTCAGGTCATGATCCCGGGGTCCTGGGATCGAGTCCCGCATCGGGCTCCCTGCTCCTTGGGAGCCTGCTTCTCCCTCTGCTTCTCTCTCTCTCTCTCTCTCTCTCTATCCCTCTGTCTCTCATGAATGAATAAATAAAATCTTTCAAAAAATAAAAAAAATGTCTCTTTGACACGGCAAGGACATAATAAAACTTTTGATAATGGCAGAATAATAAACACAAAAGAAGAATTTGGAAACCACTGCCCAGAGTAGTGCTTTTCAAACTTTTCAAAAAATATGAATCTGATGTCAAAGGAGAGTGAACCCCTGGCTGGGAGAGGAGAGAGAAATGGATGGTTGTGTTTTATCAAAAAAAAAAAAAAAAAAGTACTGGAAACTTACATTCTGTTCTAGGATATATTTCTTTTTTTTTTTTTCTTTCAAGATTTCATTTAAATTCAAGTTAGTTCTCATATAGTGTAGTGTTAGTTTCAGGGGTAGAGTTTAGTGATTCATTACTTTTATATAACACCCAGTGCTCACCACAACAAGTGTCCTCCTTAACACCCATCACCCGTTTATCTCCCACCCTTTGATTTTATTTTATTTTTTGATAAGCTTTTATTTATTTATTTGAAAGAGATTGAGAGAGCACCAGCAGGGGGAGTGGCAGAGGGAGAGCGAGAGGCAGACTCCCCACAGAGCAAGGATAGCCCGACATGGGGCTTGATCCCAGGACCCTGAGACCATGACCTGAGCTGAAGGCAGCTGCCCAACTGACCAAGCCACCCGGGTGCCCCACCCACCCTTTGATTTTAAAAGTAGGTTTCATTTGTCCCCCAAGTCCTCAAGATAATTCACATTCCAGTGAGATACATGATGCATAGTGGGTAGCTTTTCCTGACCCCTGGCATTACAGTTCCACGTTTGGATTATTTGTGCCCCAGCTTGAGAATCCAGGCCTCCAAGTCTTGACCGCCCTCTCATACAACAGAGTTGCCCTCTGGACAAAAAGGTTGACCACATCCTCATTAAGCCTCAACCACAGGACTTGCTGCAGGCATACTAGCAGGAAATGAAGGTCTAGCATCTAGTACAGATTAAACCAGAATCTCTCCTTTTCTGCCACAAGCAGCAAATCTTGGCCAGTCCAGGAACTTCCACGATTAGTATAGGATGGTCTTGGCCGAGATGACTGGCTTTGCTCCATATGGTCTCTCATCCTCCAGGAGGCTAGCCCAGGCTCCCTCTCATGGTGCAGGCATGAGAGAGTAGAGGTGTGCCAGACCTCATGAGGCCTGGCCTGGGTCAGAGGTGAGGCCCCATTTCATTGCCCAAAGTACATAAAAGTACAGCTCAGATTCAAGAGACAGGAAAATAGATCATACTTTTGACAAGAAAAGTGGTAAAATCACATTGCAAAGGGCAGAGATTCAAGGGAGGTTGGAGAACTGAGGCATTTTCTCAATCACTTTACCACAGGAGGCATTCTAAGTCACCTTTCTGTAAGCAGAGCTCTGGATTCCTATTATCCTTTTCCATATTGCTTCCGTGGAGAGCTCAGGGAATGTTATGAGAACCGGGATCCAATGTTATTGGAACTCAGATGCTCGGATGGAATCCTGGCTGTGACAGATTTTAAGCCCTCCTTGGACATCAGTTTTGGCTACTTACACATACCCCTTGTTGGGAGAAGAAAGGGGAATGCGGGTTTTCCCTAATAACGACTTTATTGAAGTCCAGCGGTTGACTGGTGATAGGATTGCTCTATTAGATTAAGCCAAGTCCTTGATCAAAGTGAGGTATATTAATGGGGACTTTATTTAGACCTATGACAATCTGGCATCCACTTGAGCAAAGATTTCAATCATGTAGAGAAAGAAAGTCTGTCAAAAATGTGGAGGAGAAAAATTATATAAGTCAGTAATGCTTAGAAGTGTATAGAGGAAAAATAAATTATATTTTTGAAGCTAGTTCAAGAAACTTCAGTAATTTCGAGCCAGATGTATATCGCATAAAACATAGCTTTTCCATGAAAGCACATCTCGTAGTTAAAAGAGAATATACAAAAAAAAGCTTAGCTCTTCATTTTTAAAGCGTAGCATTATCCTGCTCAGATATTCACTTCTCTTTTATCCATGACTCAGGATGAATATTAGGGGAAGGAGAAGGAGGGCTCGGATAGTTTCGGGAAGGGCCATGCAGAACGAAGGGATCTAGAGAACTACATTGATTGGACCCTCTGACAGGCGCATTATCTCATTTAATCTCCACCATAACATTGTTGGATTGGCATTAACAGCCCCTGACTTTATAGGTGAGGAGGCTGAGGCTCAGAGAGATAAAGCAACTTGCCCAAAATCACACAACTAGTGAGAGTGAAAGCCAAAATGGAGCCCTGATCTGGTTTCCATGTTTTTCTGGCTGTGATTGTTTCACTACAAGAGATCACTGCCAACTTGGGTAACCTCATCTTTGTATTTGAAAATAAAAAAGTACTGACCTGGTTTTTATTCTTCAGGGTTTGGTTTGTTTGTTCTTTTTTCCCCTCAAAGGCAGAGAAAGAAAGCCTACATAATGTCATATGAATGCCTCACTCTTTGTTCATCGTCTTCCTTGGAATGATCTTTGTCAAACTGAAGACCGAGAGACTAGTCTTCAGGGGGTAAAAACCAGCCGAAAGGGTAAACAGAAACAATACAGTGACCCCAAAGTTGACAAATTTGAGGAAGAACTCTGCTCCAGGTCAAGCTTGAGGGAGAGGGGAGACAGCCACCCACACTAGATGCATACCCAGCACTCTGCTGCTGTGGGTACCCATGCCAGCATCCATGGTGAGGTAATTCTAGAGAACAGCAGGACTCATTCATTCGACATGCCTTCTCAGACAGTTAGGGTAAACAACTTTCAGATGCATTTCCTGTTAGCTTAAAAAATTTTTTTTCCATAGTTGTACTAGTCAAATAGTATTTGAAAATTCCCTTTTTATGTTTCCTCTAAAAGTACTTTCTTTTGCAAGAGGTTTGCCGGATATGGTATCATTGTAATTATTCCTTGACCAATTTTATCACCAACTATTTCAAATATAGACAGTTTATCCAGCTTTACAAGGTGGTTAGTGTCACTCTGGGAATGTCCAAAGTAGTGGTGATGGAAACATTTCAATTCCACAGCCAGATCCTTCAGTGGGAGTAATGTGTGACCTCTCTGCCTGATGAACATTTACTGTGTAGCTTGGAGACAGAACTAATTGGTTGTATGTGGAGTCATGAGAAACACTTATAAAGTGGCTTTAAAAATCTGCAATTGAAAACATGAAGAAAATAACTACTTGATAGCTAGTTCTTACACTGAGTTCTTCAGAGCAAACTGTTCAACATTGTCGCAAATGATGACACCTCCAAAATTATCCCTTGAGTCCCTAAATAGAGTTCAGAGTTCAGGGCTTCCCGTTTCCCTGTCCTGGGCTTTTCTCAATGATTCTCAACCAGAGGAAGCAATCCTTCTGGGCTTCCCAGAGGTAGGTGTAGACAGAAAAACCTGAATCCAGCTTTACAGAGATCTGCCCTTCTGTAAGATTCTTGCCTCAAAGATGAGAGAAAAGAAGAGAGAAATGTTGGCATCTTGGGAATAAATCACTTGAGACAATGCTAAGTCATTCTGAGAAAGAGATAAGGAAATTGAAGTATTTCAATTTAGTATTGAAGTTTCAAGGTAGAGATAGTTCCAGAACTTAGTTGGAAAATGATATTTGCTGTAGATAAAGTTTATTGAAAGAGAGCACTTTCCTATCAGAATTTTTTCAGTCTCATGAAATTTGGTGGCTTCCATCTAAAGAAGTGGGGTAAAGGCCAGTACCCCTGGCCAAAGTGGCTAGTTATTGGTGAGTGTATTGAGGTGTGAGGGTCTCACCTTTGTTCAAAGCAAATTCGGTCTTGCCTGGCTCACTCATGGTACTCAAGAGCCCTCAGAGGTCCACGGAGGTGCCACTCATAAGCTTAACAGCAGAAGGATGAGCAGGGCACACCACATTATGTGGGCATAATTAGGGAATGGCATGCTGGAGCCTCTGGGATCCCTCAGCCCAGAAAACCTGGGAATCAGCCCCCTCCTGACCTAATCTAGACAACATGATAGAAAACATGAGGCAAGATTACAAAGGGCATTGGCATTAAACTGATGTAGGGGAAACAAGATGTGAGACCTTGGCTTTCTTGATGATAAAATTGGGGCTAGCCTCTGACCACCGAATGAATGTGACTGTTTGAAACAGAAGACTTCCCTTTGAGATGTGAGGTTGATTTGGTTCCAACACCCATTTCTTCCCTGATTATCGGGGTTGATGGGGTTGTCAGGTTGCTTAGGTGGCTCACCTGGCTGGCTATGAGAAGGCTCTTTCCTTCCCAAGCCAGCATCCTCTCTTCTATAACCCTTTGTGGCCTACAGATACAACTTCTCTTCTAAACCTTCCAGCTATGAGACTCCTCCTCCCCTCCTTCCCACTCTCACTTCCACAGAAAAGGCATCAAGATCAAACAGGGCCTCAGAGCCACATTTCAACTCTAAATGACTGTGGTTTGTTTTTACAATAAGGAGGAGGAGTGAGTGGGCACATATTCCTTTGGAATTTGAAAGAAATTTCCTTGCGTAGAGGGCGGATGACTTGGGCTTCAGTTCTCCCTTTCTTTCTAAACGTGCTTCTTAAGGAATAACTCAGAAAAACCATCCCTAGTCATCAGCAATCAATCGTGAAAATTGTGAGCTCATCTGTATCACCTTTCTAGTAAGGGCAGAACCAAGCAGAAGTCATTTTGAGGCAGCTGTTGAAGAATAGTAACTCTTGCCTTCAAGTGATCTTGAAGAGCTCATTTTCATTAGCATCGGAACAGAAGAGTACAGATTTTCCTTGACTTGCAATGGGTTTACACCCCGATAAACCCATAGGGAGTTGAAAATGCCATTGAGTCAAAAATGCATTTGATACACCTAAATAATCTGACACAAAGACCATTTTATGATAAAACATTGAATATCTCATGTAATTTACTGAATACTATACTGAAAGTGAAGAGCAGGGTGGTTGTATGGGGACAGAATGGTGGTGAGTGTATCAGTTGTTCACCTTTGTCATCATGAGGCTGATGAGGAGCTGCAGCCACTGTCACTTCCCAGCTTCACAAGAGTATCACATGGTGTATCACTAGCCTGCAAAAAGATCAAAATCCAAATTTTGAAACATGGTTTCTACGAAATGTATATTGCTTCTGCACCATCATAAAGTTGAAAAATCATAAGTTGAACAATCATGAGTCAGGAACCATCTGTATTAATAATCAAGGTGAACACAATAAGAAACAAAAGGAAAAACTAACATACAGGGATGGGGGGGAAAAGCAGAAGAAAAGTAAAAAATTAATAAGGTCTGAAAGCCTGATGTTACAGCTCAGTTTTTTAAAAAATTCATATTTTTATATGAAATTCCATTCACCAAAGATTTTCTGGGGGGTTTATTGTGTCCTAGGCAATCTGCTAAGTTCAGGAAATAGAAAGATGAGTAAGACCAACTCTCTCTCCCAGAAAAACTATGTTAAGCACACAGTAAACATTCAATAAATGTCAGTTCTCTTTTTTCTGCTAGTGAGAGAAATTCTGAACTAATGAATATTTATTGTGGATGGCTAAGGGTTTCTAAAAATAGTACACTCTGGAAGAGAAGGCTAGCTCTCCCCCAAATACAGCCTCATCTCCTATGACCAGGCACATTAATAGACTACATTTCCCAGCACCCTATGCAAAGAAGTGTGACCATGTGATTAAGTTCTAGGCAATGGCATGTGATCAGAAGTAATGGGTTGTTTCTGGGCTGAGGATTTTTAATAAATGGCTGTACCTTCTCTGACCAGTTTCTTGATTACCTCAGCATGTATAATAGACAATTTTATCACAGTTGAAAGTAGAAGATGCGACCCATCCCTGAAGAAGTTTTTAATAGGGGGCTGGACATGATCAAATTTGTTACAAGTTTTCCTGATGACACGTAGGAGATGGTTTGCCGCAGGGCAAGACCACAGGGCAAGAAGACAAGTTAACAGGCTACTGCAAAAATTCAGGTGAGAAATGATGCAGGTCTGAATTAAGCAATGCCTCTGGGTGTGAAGCAAAGGAGGCTAATTAAAAATTATATCATCAGACCTCAGTTGCTAGAGGTTGTTTGAAGGCAATTGGGATTGGGAAACATGCCTGTAACTCTGAGACACAGCCAGGAAGGAAGGCTCCTACCACTTTTTCCCCTTCTTCCTCTTCCTCTTGCTCCTCATTCTTCCCATATGCCTGATTATTTTCTATTTTTTTTTAAAGATTTTACCTATTTATTTGAGAGAGAGAGAATGAGAGATAGAGAGCACGAGAGGGAAGAGGGTCAGAGGGAGAAGCAGACTCCCCTCTGAGCAGGGAGCCCAATGCGGGACTCGATCCTGGGACTCCAGGATCACGACCTGAGCCGAAGGCAGTCGCTTAACCAACTGAGCCACCCAGGCGCCCTATTTTCCATTTTTCAAACATCAGCATACACCCCTGAGTGCACATACAAGGGAGTCAACGTTAATGAAAATTCCAAATCCTATGTTTGCACTCCAATCCAAACCATAGTCAAATACCACTAAAAATTATTTATAAAAATGTCTTTAGTCAGCAGCTCCTTAACTAGTCATTGGAAGGAATCTCACTAGAGAAAAAAACTAATAAATAGAAAACACCCAAAGGGAACGAGCATAAGGAAGTTTTAGTCTAGGATTGGGAAAAGCAGAACAGAAAAAGATAAGGAGGAAAATATTTAAACACATCACTTATAAAATTTTTTAATGAAAGGAAAATGGATGAAAAACAGATTTGAGGCTTAAGAACTGAGTTAGGCACCAGGATACTGCAAAGGGCTTGATGCCCTAAATCATTGCCAGGATACAGGAGAAACAGATTTACATCCTTGGTCTTAATTAAGCAATTGAAATCTTTTCAATAATCCACTATAGCAAAGCACACTAGCATTGTCAGTCTGAACAATCAGAAATTGAAATGATATCTCTTGACCTTGATTTTATAAATATGTTTTTCCTAAATCAAAGTAAGGAGTGCCTTTGCAAAAGTTCGGAAATATACCGTTTCCCGATTTAGCATCTTTCCTTTGACCTCACATTCAGCTGTACAACTGTGGTACTCCTTTAGGTATCTATTAATATTCGTAGCACTTACTATATGATTGATTTGTGAATCCTAAATTAGCTATTCAAACTTTTAAGAAAAACTACAAGCCCAGTGTATAACTCTTTAACAACATCAATTTAGGAAAGAGACAAATTATTTTGGCAGCCTGAGAGGGTCTAGCTTTGATTATAAGGAAAGGAAAATTTTTTTAAAATGCCTTTCTGTCTCATAGTGTTTTTAGTAGACAGAAAAATAGTTCATTCTTTGAAGATAAAATGTAGAGTCAGATTCAGAAGGAAAATATCTGCCAATAGAAACAGCAATGAGAATTAGTTACATATCCTGGAAAAATAAGATTTAGCCCAACTCTGTTGATATTACTTAGTAAAATTGGACACCAGAATTGGCAAAAAATATTTCTTATTCAACTATTTTATGGAAATCCTATGAAAATAATTGGAAACAGAAACGTTTAATTGCTTCACCAGAGAGAATGTGCATTCTTTCTCTCCTATCCTCAACATTCTCTAAATCTATAGAAAAGTTTTGGAAGGAGAATACATTTTAAAAATCCTCAATATGTGAAACAGATATGAAAGTTAACTGTGAAGCAAGGTTTTATATAGCAAACTTTTTTTTCCACTGACTTTCTTCTTAAAATGGAATCGATACATTCTACTGCTTCAAAACACAAATGACTTCCAAAAGGAAATAAAAATTGAACCCAAGAATGCCACGCATCTCCTCTATAGCATGAATTTGAAGTAAATTAAATTGGCTATGTTACTCATATCAACACAAAAATAAGAATGCCACAAGTGAAAGTTACCGAAATGTGAAGCCATTGGGCGAGGGTGTGGCATTTGCAAGCTCCCCAGGCTTACCAATATGGTCCTAATTCCCATGGATACGAGTCTGTCCCAATTCAACTTTCCAGTTTATGGCTTGTTTTAAGGCTTGCTGCCACTTACTAACCTCTATAAGCTGAATTTGCATGAATTTATTGCTCCATGATCATTAAATTGTTTAGGACTGGTCATTAGCACTAAGTGAATGAGCCACTGTGCAGTAATAACTACAGCAATGCCAGCAATGCTGCTTTAAAGGTGTGGTCTCAAAACTTTTGGTACCAGTCTTAGGCCAGAAACTCAGACTAACCATCAAGGAGCATCTTGTTCAACTACAAATAGACCAAAGTAATCAAAGGTGGATCAGAATTGCTTCTTTTTAAATTTATTTATTTATTTATTTATTTATTTATTTACTTACTTACTTACTTACTTACTTATTTATTTGAGAGATTGAGAGAGAGAAGGAGCACAAGCAGAAGCAGAGGGAGAAGCAGGCTTCCCGCTGAGCAGGGAGCCCAACGCGGGGCTCGATCCCAGGACCCCAGGATCATGACCTGAGCCGAAGGCAAATGCTTAACCGACGGCGCCACCCAGGCGCCCCCAGAATTGTTTTTTAAAAGTCTCTCACCATAAGTAATTGAAAAGCACTGGTCTACACTGAATCAGGAGATAGAATCCTCGTCCATGTGTCAGCAGGTGGGGACAGGAAGATGCCAGATGAAGAGGGAAGAAATACTTTGACGATCTCACAGTGTGCTTTTTTTTAAAACTAAAAAGTTTCTAAAGGGCAATGGGAACTTCTAAAACCACGGTCCACCTTCGGTATTTGGAATGTGGGGTCTAGTCAGAGGAAAGACAGGTAGCCTAATGGTCAGTCCGGCTGCTAATTTTCAAAATTGGTTACTAATGGTGAGTAGCACATAATACAAAGTCAATAAATCACCCCAAATCATATCGTCCACAGATAATCATGCTAATATTTTGAGGAAAGCTTTTCTAATTGTTTCCTGTATTGTGCAGTTCACTTAATACATCATGATTATCTCTCAAGGTCAATAAATACAGTTCTCTATCAGCACTGTTAATAACTACAGAATATTCCATTTTATGAATATTCTATAATTTGTTTAACCAATCTGCAACTGTTGTGTATTTAGATTATTTATATATATCATATCTTTCCATCTTTTTACTTTTAATCTCTTTGTGTCTTTATAAAGTGTGTTTTTTGTAGGCATATATATTTGATCTTACTTTTTAATCCAATCTACAATCTCTACCTTTTAATTGGAGTACTAGACAATTCATGTTTAATGTTACTATTGATATGGTTGAGGTTTAAATTTACCATCTTGCCTTTGTTTTCTATTTACCCCTCTGTGTTTTGTTTCCTTTCTCTTATTTTTCTCCCTTTTATTGTATTGAATATTTTCACAATTCCATTCAATCTCCTTTGTTGGCTTATTACCTCTGTTTGTTGTGTTATTATAGTAGTTCCTTAAGGTTTATAGTTTACGGGCGCCTGGGTGGCTCAGTCAGTTAAGCGGCTGCCTTCGGCTCAGGTCATGATCCCAGGCTCCTGGGATCAAGTCCCACACCAGGCCCCCTGCTCAGCGGGGAGTCTGCTTCTTCCTCTACCCCTCCCCCCTTCTGTGTGCACTCTCTCTCTCTCTCTCATGTTCTCTTTCTCAAATAAAATCTTTAAAAAATAAAGTTCATAGTTTTCATATTTTACTGCTCAAAGTGTACTTTCAAGTGATACTATGCCATTTCACATATAGTAAAAATTTCATATTTCTCTCCTGCGGGTCTTTATACCACTTTTGTCTATACATTTTGCTTCTATGTATGTCATAAACCCACATAGATAGTCATGATTTTTGCTTTGCACAATTATCTTTTGAAGAGACTTCAATGATAAAAAAAAAAGTCTCTTATGTTTATCCACATATATATGTTTCAGTGTTCTTTTGTTACCTTTTCTATTGTTCTTTGCTTAGATCACGATTTCCAGCTGGTATCATTTTTCTTCTGCCTAAGGGATCTACCTCAGCATCCCTTATAGCGTTTGTCTGATGGTGATCTCCCCTTTCTGTTTTTGTGCATCTCAAAATGTCTTTGTTTGGCCTTGGTTTGTGAAGGATAATTTTGCTGGGTATAGAATACGAGGTTGAAAGATTTTTTTTTTTCTTTCAGTACATTAAATACAATACACTATCTTTTGGCATGAATTGCTTCTGGTAAGAAATCTTCCATCATTCTTTTCCCTGTTTCTTTGTGTGTTATGTGTGTCTCTTCCTCTGACTGCTTTTTTTTTTTAAGATTTATTTATTTATTTATTTGACAGAGAGAGAGAGAGAGAGAGAGAGCACAAGCAGGTGGAGTAGCAGGTAGAGGGAGAGGGAAAAGAAGGCTCCCTGCTGAGCAAGGAGCCCGATGCGGGACTCAATCCCAGGACCCTGGGATCGTGACCTGAGCTGAAGGCAGTTGCTTAACCAACTGAGCCACCCAGGCGCCCCCCTCTGACTGCTTTTAAGACTGTTGAATCACAGATCTGTACCTCTGAAACAAATAATGCAATATATGTTAAGAAAAGAAAAAGAAGAAGAAGATAGCAGGAGGGGAAGAATAAAGGGGAGTAAATGGGAGGGGGAGACGAACCATGAGAGATGATGGACTCTGAAAAACAAACTGAGGGTTCTAGAGGGGACGGGGGTGGGGGGATGGGTTAGCCTGGTGATGGGTATTAAAGAGGGCCCATTCTGCGTGGAGCACTGGGTGTTATGCACAAACAATGAATCATGGAACACTACATCAAGAACTAAGGATGTAATGTATGGTGATTAACATAACAATAAAAAAATTAAAAAAAAGATTTATCTCTACCACTGTTTTTCAACAATATGGTTATGTTGGACCTTGTATTTTTCTTTATGTTATTGTGCTGGAGGTTTGTTGGGCTTCCAGTTTTTATCAGAGTTTCAGCTATTTCTTTTCAAATATGTTTCCTGTGCTCCCTTGTTCCCTTTCACAGACTCCAGTTCTACGTAGATATAGCTCCACTTAATCATGTCCCACAGGTCCCTGAGACTCTCTTTCCATTTTCAGGAAATTATTTTCTCTCTGTGTGTTTCCAGTAGTTTCCTTGGTGTGTTTTCAAGTTCACCAATTGTCTTAGCTGGGGCGGCCATAACAAAATGCCATAGACTGATTGGCTTAAATGACAAACATGTGTTTCTCCCAATTGGGAGGCCGAGAAGTTGATTTGATTCCTGCAGAGAGTCCTCCTCCTGGTGTGCGGCGGCCACCTTCTCACTGTGTCCTCACTTGGTGGAGAGGGAGTGATCCCTCTCTCATCCTCTTTTTATAAAGTCACAAATCCCATCATAGGGGCCCCACCCCATGACCTCACTTAACCCTAATTACCTCCCAAAGAGCCCATCTCCAAAAACCCTCACATCAGGGGTTAGAGCTTCAATATACAAATTTGGTGGTGGTGGTGGTGGTGGTGGTTGGTGAGGGGACACAAGTCAGTCCATGGCACTAATCATCGTCTGGGGGGCAATTTCTAATCTGCTATTAATCCCATCTAGTATGTTTTTAATCTCAGACATTATAGTTTTCATTAGAAATGAATGAGAAGTTTGGTTTGTGTCTTTTTTTGTACCTTATGTCTTTGTATCTTTATGTCTTCCAGGTGCAAATTTTTCTCTAGCTTCTTGAACTTACAAAATACAGTCATAACAACACTACCATCTGGTCATTTCTCGCTTGATGTACATTTTTTTTATCATTAGGGGTTGTATTTTCCTGCTTCTTAGTATGCCTTCATCAAATGCTTAACATTGCAATTTTTAACTTGTTGGGTTCTGGGTATTTTTGTATTCCTCTAAGTATTCCTGAGCTTTGTTCTGGAACACAGTTAAGGTACTTGAAGACAGTTTTAATCTTTTAGATCTTACTTTTAAGTTTTGTCAAGTAGGTCCAGAACAGTGTTTTGTCTGGCCATACCTTTTCTCTACTACCGAGGGCACATGCTATCCCAGTAGTGTTACTGAGACAAAGGCCTTCTGAGCACTCTACCATAATTCCATGAATTATGAGGTCTTCTACCTTGGCTTGTTGGAACATGAACTATTCCTAACTGTATGAGAACAGGCCGGCATTTCTTCTGTATCTTGTCAGTGGTTTTTTTCCAGGTCTCAGGTAATTTATTCACACACGTTCCCTAATCAGTATTCAGCTGAAGACTTAAGGCGGAGCCCTCTGCAGAACTCCCCTTCTGTGATTCTCTCTCCTCTTGGGGAATTTCCCCAGCATGCTCTAGGCACCTTGGCCTTCCCAGGCTCCTATTTCCAGTTCCTCAACTCAGGTCGACCTCTGAGCTCTGCCTCAGTTCCCCCTCCTGGGCTGCTTCCTGAAACCTCTATGTACACAGTAAGCTACAGAGACCATCACCCTCACATCCCTGCTTCCTGCTTTACAAGGATCTCCCTACTTTGTAAAGTCTTAGAAAGCTTTGTTTCCTATATGGTTTTCCAGTGATTTGGTTGTTTCAGGCTGGAGGCTAAATCCAGTTCCTGTCACTCCATCTTGACTGGAAGTGTCCTTTTTATTGATTTTTAAATTACTTTATATATTAAGAACCTCAACCTTTCATCTCTCTTATATATTGAGGGCTGGAGGCTATATTGAACTGTCTTTGTGGAGTCAGTCCCAGAGCCCAGGTCAAAAGGAAGAAAACCAAGAAAGTATAAAACTCATACGGGTCCAAAGTCTGAGCTAGACATAAGCTAGATTGGTTCTCTCATTGGGAAGTTGTATAACAGTGATAGGTCATGTACTCAATTGGATTTCTATGTAATAGGAGACCTTGATAAATATACACCGAGAAATAAACTCTCCTGGAAATAGGTCAGGTCTATATGTTCAAGCAAATTAAAAACAAAATAAAAGCAGCTAAATATGAAATAATTGCATTTAATTATTTAATTCATTTCCTCATCTAATAAAGACATTAAGCATTTACTATGTGCCTAGGGCTTTTTAAAACACAATTAATATCATTTGATATTAAATATGAATTACATACACTTCACTTGACACATGTCCAGAGGAAGGTACATCACTGACACTTGCTAAATTTCTCTAAACATGTATGTGGTAGCAAGCATCAGATCTTTCAACCCTGTGAAGCACAGACAGACCTGTTTTTAGTTACTGTTTGCCCTGAGAGGTTGAAGAAAAATAAAAGCAGATTGTTTTCAAATGAGGGCAAATAAGAGTTTATTGCAAATGTGTCACTTAACTATCAAAAGAAGGTGGGTGGGGAGAGGCGGTAACTGGGTGATGGGCATTAAGGAGGGCACTTGATGGAATGAGCACTGGGTGCTATATGCAACTCATGAATCACTAAAGTCCACCTCTGAAACTAATCATAAACTAAATGGTAATTAATTGATTTTAGATAAATAAATATAAAAAGAAATATGGAAATATTTTGCCCCTAGTAAGCTATGTATAGTGTTAGTGTATCAGATATCTGTATTAAGAAATTCAGTACTTCAAAGATGACTAATTCTGCCATTTAAATCTCCATAGTACTTTGTTCAGAATGAAAGTTATGACGTTTCCAAAGTTATAGATATTGCACCCGAGGGTAAAAACAGTCCAAAAATTGTACGTTTGGATTATTCCTTAGAATACACTTACATTTCAGTATGAAATCCCAAAGTACAGGCAGATTCCCCCAATTTCACCTAATTATTTTCATTGCCAACCCAACATAATCAATACAATGCATATCAGTATCCACTATAATCAAGTAATTTGCTACAATTAATGATCAAAAATTGCTTGTTACTAGACTCTTTAGTTTAGAATAATGTTACGTTTACAGAAAAATTGCAGACAATACAGAGTTCCCATATACCAGCCCCCCCCAAATAATTTCCCTTAATGTTAACCTTTTACATAAACTACTATGGTACATGCGCCAAAATAAGGAACAAAACATTGGCACGAAACTAGTAACTAAACGCCAATTATGCGGAAAAACTCAAAAATTATTCAAGTGGGTGTAAACCGATGCTTTTTTTAAGGAAAAACTACTGGCATGTTGGCTAATACCACCGTTGAGTTAAGTTCTAGAGATTAGCTCTTCATTGGGTTATCGGAAGAGTTGAAAGTAAATTGATTTTGACAGAATCTAAAATGAAATCTTGGATGAGAGCTGTTGTGCCTCTGTAGGCTAAATTTGAACTTAAGGGGCACAATAGCAGGTCACCCGGGTGGCTCAGTCTGTTAAAGCATCCAACTTTTGCTTTCAGCTCAGGTCATATCTCAGGGTGGGATCGAGCCCTGCATCAGGCTCCACACTCAGCTTGGAGTCTGCTTGTCCCTCTCCCACTGCTCCTTGCCCCGCTTGCTCTCTCTCAGATAAATAAAATCCTTAAAGAAAAAAAAAACAGGCACATCAGCACCCTTAAGTGCCAGAGGACTCCAGGAAAGTTGATTTTCCAGTTTTTCCAACTGGAAAGGATTTTCCAAGGATTTTGAAATGCTTTGGATTTACTTTTTTTTTTAATGCAATAAAAATTTGAGTAAACTGTAATTTGCTCAAATTGTACTTATCCTTACATTTTCTTAACAAAGACAAGGGTTCATTACTTGGCAAAACATTTTTTTGTTTATGTATTAATGCACACATAAAAGTAATCAAATCACACTTATATTTGCATTTTTGTGAATGGCCTTTATTGAAAAGAATAAGATTTCATGAAATAGAGACGGTGGTGGAAAATCTGGGATGTATAGCTTTTGTCTCCATGGCAACCAACTAACTGGTTGCACCTGGCCCTCCAGGGTAATTAATTTCTTGTGTGCTGGGATGGTCGGCCGCTCCTCAAGGCCAGCAAAAAAGAAACAAGATGACCTTTCTTTAAAACAAAACAAACTTAAATCTCACATAGAGGAATTAGACTTTGGGGTATGCTCTAATTTCACTCTTGCAGTGGGTTTTACATTTGAGCAATAAAATGAGAGGCCAGATTTTGCATTCTGTTGAGCTTTTTTTTTTTTTTTTTCAGAGAGATTGTCAGCCATAATTGTAGGGTCTAAAGGATTTTTTTTCCTGCTTGAATTAATTCAGCTAAATCAATACCTGTTTATGGGTATATACCGGCACAATGTGCTTCACCTAAAAAGAGAAAGGGAAATGTCAGAGATCTATTTACTAAGTATCCAAAAACTGGCTATCTTTAGCTATGATGACACCTTAGGACCACCTGAACTCTTTTAAAACAAACCAGTGTCTGAGCCCCCTCCTTCAGAAATTGTGATTTAATTCGTTTGGGGTGGGGCCCAGGTGCCAGTAGTTTTCAAAAGCTGATTCGAATGTGTAACCATAATTAAGAATCAGGATTAGATAGTATATATACTAACTTAGTTAGCTTTGACCCAATGAAGTAAATTCTTTGTAGATAAAGATGGGATTAATATATGATATTTATTAAAGTGAGTTACCGTTTGTTACTTAATATTCCTTCTGTGCTACAAACAAATGAAAGCTTCAGGGAATGCTTCAGGTAGTAGACTTAAAAGATTATGTTCTTTCCGGTCTGGGATTTTTTGTTTCAATCCAACTGCGATATAATTTAAATTTGGGGGATATACCTTCCATTTGAGGAAGTTATATGTCTGAATCTCAGTGAGCCTCATTTTAGAAAGTTTTCCTAGCCCTATGCTGGACCCAGAACATACTGGCTCCCAGCTCCGATTATAAAATTTTCAGAAATTTTGCTAGCTGGCCTTTAAATTGTTAGTAGCTTGAAATTGGCCCTGGTGGGAATATTTACACCATAGGAAATTAGCAAATTAGCAAATGTTTACAAATCAGGGCTTCATTTCTTCTGGAGAGCTGTTAAATATCTACCTGTAAACTACTGGTTTTCAACTATGAGGGTGAGATCAAAGGGTTAAAATTTGACTGGGCTTCAAATATTTGTCAACTTCTTGTTTTTGCAGATATGGAAACTGAGGCTCAGAGAGTTTAAGTGACTTGTTGGGAAAATTGTTGGTGGACCCAAGAATAGCAGTCAGTTCACTAGAGTGTCGATCTTATCTGTCTTGATTCCAGTCTATATAGCAAATGCTTTGAAATGTAAGCTCAGAATTTTACAAATAAGCATCCATCCACACAATATTATTTTAGGGGCACGAGGTATTTGTTGTTAAGAAGTCAAAATCCTAGAAAAACTATAATACATCTAGACAATGGGATACTATGCATCTGTAAAAAAGAAGGAGAGACTTCTGTGTACTCATATGGGAAGATCTCCTGTGTACATTTAGAAGAGAAGCAAGCAAGGTATAGAACAGTATAGTGATGTGCTATCTTTTGTTGACAATGGGAGAAATAAGAATGTACATGATTGTATTTGCAAAAAAAGAAATACTGAGGATAAGCAAGAACCTAATAAAAATGGCTCCTCAATAGGATGCTAAGGAAACAGGGCAGCAGAGAAAAGATGTCTCTGTGTTGAAAACCAAATGAAGGCTTTGACAACTAGCAGCTGGTGACAACCCACAGTGTTCCTTATAAACATAAACAATTTCACAGAATTTCAACACCAGATGAGGTCACACCATGACCATGATTGAACCAAGCCCAAATAAGACCATTCTGTATCATGTCTGAACATAGACAAAAAACAAGGACACCATGCAACCACAAAAGCAACAAAATATCCTTCTCTCCCCGCTAACATGAGTAACTAGTCTTTCTCTACCATGACAACTCTAGCTCCATTTCATTCCTCCTGCCTCCTAGATAAAAAGTCTCAATCACTGAATGGTCCCACTTGCCTTCTAGCTAGGTACCTAACTTGGCCATTGGTTAAGTTTGAACATCCCAAAGCATAATCATTCTCGAATGTATGGAACTTATGAATAAGTAATAATAAATTCATAAAAGAGAAAGCAGAGTTATACCAGCTTGATTTTATTATTATCTAACATAATGAGCCATATCACTCTATTTCAATAAGTACAAAGAAACTAAGTGAACACCATACCAATCAGAAATGGTGTAAGAGATGATGAAATGGAAGTAAATTGAGAAAGACATATCTGACTACAAAATTTAGCTCGTAGCTTGAAATGTTCTCTAGTTACAAATAAGTGGTCTTCTTTGGGGCCAATGTGAATAAGCTCAAAATAAGTATTTAACATTCCTGCCAGGCTCTTTTGACTTCATCTCTGCAATGAGGTGAGTAGTATTTTTCATTCAGCACCCAGTCTCTGAACATCAACTCTGTACCAAGCATGAAGAATTCAAAGATGAATAGGATCTGGTCCCAGAATTTGCCTCCTAAAAGGTGAGCCTTCCTTCTCCTTCCTCCTCCTCCTCAGTTCTGTTCAGACATCTACTACCCAGAAAAGCTTCTCTGCAGTTACTTAAACAGTGTCTGCCTTCTGTCTCCAAGCATGACTAGTGGCTCTCGGAAGAGAGGGACTACATGCGTCTTAATCACCATTACATTCCCAGTGCCCAGCAAAGCATCTGATACAAGTAGACTCTAGTACTGGGTTGAATAATGTCCCCCCACCCCCACCCCAGCGTTCACATCCACCAGGAACCTTAGAGTATGACCTTATTTGGAAATAGGGTCTTTCTTTACAGATGTAGTTAGTTAAGATAAGGTCATACTGAATTAGGTGAGCCTTAAATCCAATATGACTGGTGTCCTTATAAGAAGAGAAGATACACAGAGGCATGCATACAGAGGGAAGGAGTTCATGTGATGACAGGCAGAGAGTGGGGTGAAGATGCTGCAAGACAAAGAAAGCCAAGGATTGCCAGAAGCCACCAGAAGTCAGGAAGACTCAAAGAAGAAAAGAGAAGGAAAAATTTGCAATGGCTTTCTCAGGTTTTCAAGATCTTTTTGAAAGCATTAAGAACCTAGGTCTCCAAGCAACTTGGAAGGCATATGGCACAGTAGTTAAGGAATAGGCCTTCCAACCAGACTCTCTGGGCTTGAGTCCGGGTCCTACCACTTGCTATACTTGGAGTGTTAGGCCAGTGACTTAACCTCTCTGTGCTCAGTTTCCACATCTGTAAAATGAGGAAAGTGATAATCACTACCCTTCACTGTGAAGAGGATTTAATGAGAATAGACACGTAAAGTATGAATGAACCTGCACTATTGAACATATAGCCATGAGCCATACATGGCTATCGACCACTTGAAATAATGGCTCCTCCAAATTGCGATGTGCTTTAAGTAAAATTTGCACCAGATTTTGAATGCTTAGTATGAAGAAAAGAATACAAACATCTCATTAGTATTCCTTTTAAATTAATCACGTGTTGAAATGAGAATATTTTTAATGTATCGGATCCAAGAAAATACATTATTAAAGTTAACTTCATCTTTTGTTTGAATGAGGGTGTGTGTGTGTGTCTACTAGAAAGTTTAAAATCACATATATGGTTCAAATGCACAGCTCACATACTTTTATTGGACAGCCCTGGAAAAAATTATGTCTGGGTACAAACAAAATTACTTCCATTTAATATGTAGAATCATAAAATTTTAATGTTGGATACTGATTCAGAAGCAGGATATAGGGGCGCCTGGGTGGCTCAGTCGGTTAAGCGTCTGCCTTAGGCGCGGATCATGATCCTGGATTCCCAGATTGAGCCCCACATCAAGCCCCACATTGGGCCCCCTGCTCAGTGGGGAGTCTGCTTCTCCCTCTGCCCCCCTCCCGTTTGTGCTCTCTCTCTTGTGCACGTGTTCACTCTCTCTCAAATAAATAAAATCTTAAAAAAAAGAAGCAGGATGTAAAAGATTAATGTGGGGGCAGTGAAATAATTCTGTGCATAAGAAAGATGGCCCACTAGAGACACCTCTCTCATGTCATTTGTCTGTTCTCCCTCAGTTACCAGTAAGTTAGCACTTGCCACATGTCAGGCTCTATACTAAATATTTTGCACTTGCCGTTTCATTGAATAATACAGTCCTATGATTTGCAAATCACATATATAGCTTACGATACATAATGTGTTATTGATAGCTGATGTCAAGGTTTCTATTATGTTAGTATACATCACTTGCTCTTGAACGATGATACTCCCTCTGGAGTAGGAAAGAAATGGCAGTCACAGCAAATGTGTCCCTGTCAGAGCCCTAGTGAACACCTCTGATCCCAGTATGTCCTTGGGAATGTGATTCAGATCTGAACATTATCTGATTCATCTTAGTGGGAAAAGGGCAAAAATCTCTTCTGGAAAAAGAGCCAAAGACTCGAAAACCTTCTAAAGCCTGGCATTTCCTGGAAGCACCACTGACCGTTAAACCTTAAAGCTCCACGCCCTCCAGATCTGAAATAGAAACTGACTTAAAGAGTATTTCTTTTCTTTTGAGTTGAGGTGCTGAAAAAAATCCTCCCCACCCAGTTTCTTTTATATTTCAATTGAATTAATCCCTAAAGGAATTGTCATCTCCCATCAATAGGTGATATAAAGCCATGGCATCTACACAGAGTCAAGAAAGAGGGAAGGACCAAGTGTCAATCTTGTCTCTCTTGGGGTGACATCTAAGCTGTGTACTCTTTGCAGAAATAAGATGGGGCATTAGATTTTCTTGGCATTGAATTTGTAGTCCCTGAGCCAAAAGGAGCAAAACCATTGTGCGTTTTGGATAAGGCTTTATGGCGTTATCTCTGGAAGATACCAGAGTGATGGTACCTCTTTCCATTTTCACTGGACACCAGAACAACCTCTTCTTCCTTGTTGCAAGATAGAACGAGAATGAGAAAACTAGCTGGGGCTGCTGGAGTGAGAGTGGATGAGGGATACTGGTTAGGTACCTTTTTTTGCAGTGCCTCTGGAGAGGGCCCAGGTAAGTTCAAGAGCTGGATAGTAGGAATTTGAGAGTGTTTTTCATTTGGGCTGGATATTTGTAAGAATGGGAATATCTTACTGGGGAACTTTCTCAAATTCCTGCAACCAAGTCTATAGACTTGTTTCCTTTTCCTTCATCCTCAACATCTTCTCTTCTGTAGAATAGAGAGATGGCCCCTCCACCTCTGAAGGCCAGTCCTCCACGCTCAGATTGGCTTTGTTTCCTTCCAGTCTTCCCTTCACAGTCTGGTCCCTCTGGAACCCCACTTCCTCTCCCAGGATCATGCCCTTCATGACTGAGTTGTCTGTACTTGCTGTTTCCGCTTCCCCACCTGCTCTGTCCCCATGTAATACTACTTCTACTGAACAGTTCTCGGGGAGAGAGACCCAGATGGCCAAATCCAATGGCTGTTTTGCCATTTTTGTATTGCTTGGAATCCCAGTAATATTCCGATTGACTCCCGCCATCTTGAAATATTTCTTCCCCCATGACACAATAGTCTTTTGGCTTTCCAGTAACCTCCCTGCCCCACCTCAGACTTTTTTGTTGGACTTTTAATATTGGAAATAATACAGGGTTCACCACTAGGCCTAAATGTCTTCTTCCTTGATTCTTTTCCAAGGCGATCATACCCATGCCTGGGGCTCCACATGTCCAATTGGGCACTCCGAATTTTGTCTCCAGCTCAAATCTCTCTTCCAAGTCCAGGCAGATGGTATATCCAACTATCTACTCAGCTTTTCCACTTGACTATCTCAGAGTCCCCTCAAATCCCCAATCTCTCTCCATGCCCTTCTCCCCATGCCAACCCAGCCCTGGACCTGCTGAGATGGCATACACTGGTTCTCTCCCAGCACATGCCATCTAAGGGATGGTTCCACTGTCCACCCAAAACACAAGTAGAAACCCAAGCCTCATATTTTGTATTTCTTTCTTCCTCACCCTTTCTATCCAATCAATCACCAATTTCCACTTTATCTGAACAACCCTACTGGGCTCATGCAAAAAGCCTTTTTACTGGTGTCCCCCACCCACACTCCTCCAAATAAAATCCCACAGTACAGCCAAGACGAATCTCAACATTCACACACATTAAGATCTCAACATTCACACACATTAATTCATCCCCTTATGTAAAATTCTAAAATTGCCTTTTATTTCTGTTTGGATATGTCCCCAATCCTTAAAAGAGCTCACAAGCCCCTACATTATCTGGCCCACTGTCCACTAGCCTCCCTCATGCCCATCTCCCCCTACCTCCTCTCTCTCCCACCACACCCATTTGGGGGCTCATCCACAAATCCACACTCATTACTGCTCAGAATTGTCACACATTTAATCCTCCCTTTCTTCCTACTCCTCTCCCTATGCCTGTGCTCCCTTCAGATCTCAGCTGAGTTGTGTGTGTGTGTGTGTGTGTTGGATTCATATCCCCCAACAAGACCAGTTCCCTATGATACATGCTCTTTCATATAAGTATTTGAATCTTCACTCTCTGATCTTTTAAGCCTTTTAAGAGTTATAGTTAAATTGCTAATGATATATGTGCTGCTGAAGTGAACACATTAAATAACTAATTATAAAATTAGTATTTCAATGCTCATTTCTTCTCTCCATGAAGACACAGAGAAAATTGTTTGTTTGTTTTACTGCTGACTCTCTTACATAGCACGTAGAAGTTATCTCATAAATACCTGTTCAGTGAATAACCAACATCCAGACACAGGGAGAAGATAAGAATTTTCTTAAATGTATGTCTACAATATTGCATGCTTTATCTCTTATTTTTAAGTGAATTTTAAATGAAGTTACAGATAGTTAAGTAAAAATTTGAGCGATTAAAGGATTTCTGAAGTCAACCCATGATTACATAAATTTACAGTAATTTATGACCTCCTGCCATCACAGTTAAACAGACAGGGCCAAATGAGTAGAATAGAGAACAAAAGAAGAATTTTAAAAATCAATAACAGTAGTAGTTGCAGTACTAAACCATTATTGACAACTTTCCAGCTATGTATCTCCCTTAGAAGTACAAATATAGACATCTTAACTTAATCCCTTTGAATGAAAGCTTTTTTTCATTATTGCCCCATTAGGAGCCATTTTATTTTTTTTTTCTACTCACCGCCCCCCAATCCCAAGTCATTTTAATACTGCAGATATACTGTATGTTTATGTATAGCATGTGTATTTATGCTTTATGCATTAAAAAGTAAAAGTTTTTCATTCCCTGAGAACAAATTATGGTTCCCTTTGGGGTGATATTACCCCTGTTGAGAATGTCTGAGTCAGAGTGATTGTCTCAAGATAACAAGGAACATCAACAAATTAATAAGCACCCTTAAATTGATTTGTCAGAGGGCTGAAAAAAATGCAGACCACGTCATTGCTGTCTTCCCACCTCTAGAAAGTTGTCTCCAGTTAGCTAGCTTGCTATATGGAGCAAATTATCTAGCTATGGTAGCACACTGTTCCATGTGGGCATTGATGGTTCAATCAATGCTGTCTTTAGGCACAGGAGGGTATTTCATCCAGAACTAACTGTCCGATATTGGGTCCCCAAATTACTGCAAACTTTGACAGCCCAGAATATTATTGAACCAAAGGCAAGCTTGAGAATATAATAATATTAGCACAAAGGAAAGAATTTCTGGGTAGAAAGTAGGAGGTTTTTACTCAACTTACGTTGTTATTATGAAATATAGAATCATGGAGAAAGTATTAAACAGACATTATTTTGAGCAGATATACTTTTCGGGATAAAACGGCCTATTACCAACGATCGTATTACTAAATATCGAAGAGTCAATTGTAGCTATCACTTGAATCTCTTTCAGGGATTGATACATTTGCTACATTTCCGCTGCCAAAAATGTCTTCCCCTGGACCTTTTTTCGAATCTTTTAAGAAAGCTTTTTTAAAAATTAAGAGTTGCATGTGTATAAGTCCGACTTTTTTATTGAACAGGTCTTAAGGCTTTGAGGGACTTTGGGCTGGAAACCATGGGAATGGCTTTTGTAAATATCACATTAGCATAATAAGCAGCAGATTTTGGTTTTGCAGTGGGAATACACGTTATCCAGTACTAAAAATAGATTATTGAGATTATCTTGAAATGAACTTCAGTAATCCCAGCACATAAAATGGAGCATATGGAAAAATCTTGTGTTCCAAGGGAATTTCCCACTCTGAGAACTAAGCAGGTGTGCTGTTGGATGCATTGTTTACCTAACTTTCAGACCTCTGAGACAAAATAGCTTCTTTTCATTTATGATAAGATTCACAAAAGAGAAGGACCTCATCTCACTTGATTATCTGAAATTACGTAATTATCTTGGAAGAAAAGCAAGAAGGACAGCAGTAAATAAATGGTTCCTTTTTTTAATTCCTTTTTTAAAAAGATTTTATTTTAGAGAGAGAGAGAATAATCGTGAGCAGGGGGAGAGACAGAGTGGGAGGGAGAGGGAAAGCAGGCTCTGTGCTGAGCTCAGCTGAGCACAGAGCTGGACATAGGGCTTGAGGCAGGGCTGGATACCCCCAACCCTGAGATCATGACCTCAGCTGAAATCAAGAGTCTGACGCTTAACAGACTTGAGCCACCCCGGCACCCCACAAATGGTTCATTTTATATGCGCTGATGGATTAAGCACTATATTCCCCACAAACCTATAGAATATAGGGGAGACAAACAGAAACTGGGCTATAAACTGACCTGTCCCAAGAAGGCTCTTTAAATTTAAACCACACATCTTCACTAATTCTGATCCCTTCTTCTACTGGTACCAGCTGTCACTTCCAAACTCCCAACCTGGAGACCTGGACCCCTTTTAGGGTATACCCCACTCTCACATCCTTCTGAACATCCCTTTGAATAAAGTATTTCAAGAACATATTAGCATGAAACCCCAATTATGATTTGGGCTATAGAGGCTCCTTCACACCTAAAAACTGTGTGAGCTTTTCCAGGAGAAACGTGCTTAATCCCAGGTCCTCAAAGCTACACCCTGGTGGCACATGTCAGAAATTTGCAGGGAAGAAGCATTAAGTATCACCCCGAAAGTATCCAAATCTTGGTAATTTTGTAGAAGAGATTGTCAACAGTCACTGGGCATCAGAGTCAGGAGAGGGAATTTCAAGACATACAGATTCCCAGACACTCCTTCCAGACAATCCAGTTCAATCAGTCTGAGGATGACTTCAGGCATTGTTTTTAGATTTAAAAAAATTATCTCTAGATCATTCTAGGGGACAGCCAGGTTTAAGAACTGCTCTAGACAGAACTTGAGATGGGGTGAAGAATTCTCTCAGCGTGAGTGATGCTTAATTGATGTTGAAAAGTACCAAGGGGGAGGGGATCTTTCTTTATTCTGCTTCCTGAACCCCTGAGCATCTGATATTTCTGCATCTCTTATTAAAGGGGTTTGATTTGTGTATGGTCAGCTCCTTGACTCACCCACTCTCTCTGCCTGCCTGTCATCGACTGAACGTTTGTGTCCTCCCAGAATTCCTATGTTGGAGCTCTTATTCCCAATGCAACAGTATTTGGAGCCTTTGGGATGTAATTAGATTTAGATTAAGTCCTGAGGGTTGAGCCTCCATGATGGGATTAATGCCCAGAGAAGAACACGAAGAAAGTAGCAGCCTGCAGTTCTCACCCGGAACTGAAGTGCAGGCACCTTGATCCTAGACCTCCTAGACTCCAGAACTGCGAGAAATAAATGTCTGTTAAGTTGCCCAACTTATGGGATTTGTTACAGCTGCCCAAGCTGGTAAAGATCCCGCCCTTGTGTAAGCCCTTATATACCACTTCTATGTCATTTCTCATGGTGCTTAATGTGACCCCACACTTTGCAGAGTGTTTAATGGATGTTGTTGGTTCTCTATGATCATATTTCTCAGCCCAAAAGGAAAACTCCAATTTTTGCCAGGTGACACTTTACCTGCTCCCAAATTTTGCTGGTTCCAGGATTCAGACAGGAATTCCACGGACGGATTATAACTTCCAGAAAGACATGTGACCTTTTTGGAGCACTATGCTTACCATTGTTGCAAATCTATGACATGGTGAACCCAGTGAGGTGTTAGTCACTCCATAAAGAAGATCAGTGTCAACCTCAGATCTCAGTATTCCTTGCAAAAACCCAGACTCCCAATGTCCTTTAACAACATATACATTGGATGCATATATTTTTGGTTCTGAGTTGAATTTAGCTCCAAAATTTATTATAAATGCTTAAAGTGATTGCTTTTTATCAAAGTAAGGTGAAAATATTCTTTACTGTCTTGCCTGGAGATCAATGCATGAATACAATTAACTTGCCTGAATGGGTTGAAGAAGTCTACTGGAAGCAGGGTGATACCCCTTGTGCATGCACATAGCTCATAAAAATACTTGTTTTAGCAAGGGCTTTTGGTGTTCAGGTAGGTATTCGGTTTTGAAGGGTTTACAAATAAGAAATCTTTAATTGAGCACTTACTTTGTTGCTGGGCTAGTGCTAGAGCCTTTGGGAAGGGCAGAACATATGAGCTTGGTCAAAGAAGAAGAGACACAGACAACATGAAAACATTAATGAATCACATGAGGATTTTTTTTTTTTTAAGAGAAAGAGAGAGAGCAGGGATGGGCAAAGGGAGAGAGAGCCAGATGTGGGGCTCGATCTCACAATCCCAAGATCATGACTTGACCTGAAATCAAGAGTCGGACGCTTAACCGACTGAGCCACCCAGGCGCCCCAAGCCACACGGGAATTCTGAGGAGAGGGAGGTCAGTGAGAGCTAGCATCAGGAAAGGCTTCTTAAAGGAGGCAGGAGCTGAGGTGAGCACGGAAAGCTGTGAAAGATTTAAATAGATATACGAAGAGTGAATTTCAGGCAAGAGGCGCCACATGTCTGAAAAACTCAAGGCAGTAATTTGCAGTGTTCAAGATGATCAGGCAGACCTGGATGTGTGACCTTGAGTCCGTTCTCTAACCATGCTGAGCCTAACTTTGCTCATGTCTTCACTGGAGGTGATAAGAACCAGCTAATCAGGGCGCCTGGGTGGCTCAGTTGGTTAAGCGACTGCCTTCGGCTCAGGTCATGATCCTGGAGTTCCGGGATCGAGTCCCACATCGGGCTTCCTGCTCAACGGGGAGTCTGCTTCTCCCTCTGACCCTCTTCCTTCTCATGCTCTCTATCTGTCATTCTCTCTCTCTCTCAAATAAACAAATAAAATCTTAAAAAAAAAAAAGAATCAGCTAATCAGAATAACTCGCAAGGAGTTTTAATCTTGTGATAATCCTCTGTGAGGATTAAGTGAAATCAGCCCTTAGAGGAGTGTCGAGAACAAAGGGCATTCAGTAAAAAGTAGCACTGTCATTATACTTATTATTAATTATTATCATTATTATTTAATCAAGAGAAGTATCCAACAAGAAAAAAGGTGGGAGATACTATTGACCATAGTATGTGTCTAGATTATGGAATACTATAAATTTGAAAAGAAGGAATAATGAGAACTCAGTTTTTGCACAGGTGAATAACTTTATGGAAAAGAGAGTCAAGGAGGCCGAGGAGGTGGATTTGGGTTGTACTTAGGGGAGGGTGAGAAACATTCTCTCTCTTACCGCCTCAGTTACCGACTTACAGACACCCTTTCATGAGAGAATAACCCTATGAAATGCCATCATTCACCTGGAAAGAGATTTGGGCAGAAATGTGTGACTTTTCTCACCTCACTTGTTAAAAGTCATAAAAGCCCCTTCTCCGTTATTATTAGGAAGAAAAATATGTTTTTCCAATGGCATACTATTCAGGGACTGGGAGTTTTTGTTCTGAACACCTCTTTTAGCAAGGGCATTATGTTATTATGACATGCTGAGATATCTATTTCTGGAGTTCTGGGGGGGTGGTTGTTTGGGTTTGGTTTGGGTTGGGTTTTTTGAGGAGGAAAAGAGAGGAAGTAAGTTGAGAGTAAAACGCTCCTGCCTAACAGAAGCAGATTCCATGATTTTAATTAGGAGGCGGTGTAGTGTCTCTTCATCT
Organism: Zalophus californianus; assembly: GCF_009762305.2. Classification (NCBI taxonomy): domain Eukaryota; kingdom Metazoa; phylum Chordata; class Mammalia; order Carnivora; family Otariidae; genus Zalophus; species Zalophus californianus. The sequence goes on from NC_045597.1 coordinate 181,100,576, forward strand.
GAGCAGTAAATCAGGACTTTCTGGGTCTGGCAAGCTCCGACAGCTGAAGTTCAGCTTCTCTATATTCTGGAGAAGCTGACCACTAAGTCCTCACACCAACTGCAGATCTGACTGCAGAGCATGGCTTGGATTTCCAATCACTCTCCACTCAACTCCCACCAGCAAATGCCACAAAACAGAGCCAGCTACACCTTGTGGGGGCTCTGGATCACTTTCAGGCTAATAATTCTCTCTACCCTCAGCATTTTGACTCATTCAGCAGGGAAGTGCTCAGGTCAACACCTATTATCTCCAAGCGAAAGAGTCTCAGAAATTACAAAGTGCCCCAAACCAATCTCCTGTAGTTTCATATAGGAAAAAAAAGAAAGAAAGAAGGAAAGAAAGAAAGAAAGAAAGAAAGAAAGAAGGAAAGAAAGAAAGAAAGAAAGAAAGAAAGAAAGAAGGAAAGAAAGAAAGAAAGAAAGAAAGAAAGAAAGAAAGAAAGAAAGAAAGAAAGAAAGAAAGAAAGAAAGAAAGAAAGAAGGAAGGAAGGAAGGAAAGAAAGAAGGAAGGAAAGAAAGAAAGAAATTACCTTGGACAGAGAAATGCAGACTGAGCTCTTGTCCAATTACACCCAATGCCATGAATTCCCACCTGGAGCCACTGAGGCGGGACGCAGACACGTGCATAAAGAATCCTCAGCTTTTTCTCTCTCACCCCAATGCCTACATTTTATGCTTTTGTTGATAATCCACATCTGAAGAATAAAGGGCTTTGATAGGAACGTTTTGAAAAGGGTGATAAAACAGTATTGCAGATTTGCTGCTTATTAAAACTGTAAACGTTTTCGTGCGGAGGAAGGTCAAAAGTGTTGGCTGACTTGTACTGTTTGAATGATACTTGCTGGATTGCCTGTGGACTTAGGCATCCTTGTGCCACCTTTGCAGAAAAAATGAGAAGCCACCTGTATAAACGGTTGCTAGAGAAACAGAATGTGGTGACAGGAAGTGTAATCACCCTTTCCAAATCTGCACTCTTGCATGCAGTAAGACTTTCCCTTTAGGGGTGAGAGGTAAGGACATGAGTGGGGACTATAGAAGACGGGGTCTTAACACTCCACTCTGCATAAAAATCCCCGGAGGAACGGGAGGCCAAAGGATGTGCATTCTAACATGCCAGCTGAGTTCAAAGCAATTGCCCTCCATCTGCAGCTTGAAGAATGCTAGCAGAGTTGAACCACCTGAGCCACTGGTATTGGAAGACAGAACCACCTCCCACCATCTGCCTTATATGCTGGGGTTTCAGGGCATTTGATTTCCATTTGGTATCATGCAAGCCCTATCACTGCAAGGGACGGAATAGCAGTGTGGGCTTGAGTGAGGGAAAAAGCCTAAATATCCATGATTTGCCAAATTCAGGATGTGTACATGACATGACAGTAGGTATTAGGGGATTAACAAATATTCCCCATTTCTACCAGGCTCTTCAAAGGACAAGTATTCCTTTTCACACTAAACCCATACATTAGTTCAGGAAAAAGAGAACCACATGAATTTCAAGCTTACGATGCATAAAAATCACCCCCCATCTATTTTTTTGTCTCTTCTCAGAATATAAGTTAGATTTTTACCTAAGAGAATTTCATGCTGTGCAGATTTTAAATTTGTAGTTACCAACCCACATATTTCTAAGAATGTTATGAAATTTTAGTCATAAAGCAAAAAGGTATAATAAAACCTCTTGTAAATAACAATAATCTGGGGAACTTAAAAATATATTAGGCCTCAGTGAGAAACATCTATCCTTGACCACATTTCCTAACTCCAAAGCCCACCCCAAGAAATTACTGGAGATGATTTATTAAAATCACCAGGCCAATAGGTGCTGAGGAAAAGAATCTGGAGTGTGAAGAGGAAGATTTGAATTTTAGTGACCACATGGGCTCCCTTTAAAGATTCTTCTAGGAAGACTCTAATGTGCTGATATCTGCAGAAAGAGCTCATATCTCGGCTCTGCCTCGCGTGAGCTGTGTGACCCTGGGCAGGTTACTTGGCCTCTCTGAGCTTCAGTTTCCATATCTTTAGTCATGGAGATAACCAGGTCCACCTACAAGTGTGATTATTAGAAGTAAATGAGGTAAGATGTATGTTCGGTAAATCTGATATTTCGCCGTGATAATGTGAACATCTAATTGAGAAAGTAAGAAAAGCAAGTAAGGATGAAATAATTTAGAGTCTTATTTTTAAGAAGGTAAGAAAGTGTGACATATGAGATCACAGTGGCTAAGACATGGCTTTTAGAGAAACTCGGGTTTAAATCTTGACTTGGCCTTTTAGTAACCTTGTGACTGTGGGCAAGTTACTGAAAGTTTTTAAGCTTTAGGCTCCCCATTTGTAAAAAGGGGACTAGCATAAAGATACCGTGAGAACTTCCAGGAGAAAAAATATAAGCTACTTAGCATAAGGTCTGGGACAAATTAAGTCCCCGGTCCTCGGTGGCCATTCTCCACACCATTATCTTATTATTATCATTATTACTAACAATGCAGAACAGATCCAGACGCCCGAATGTTCATTTCTAGACAACCTTATTTGGTGCAAGTCCAGTAAGTTTGCAAAAGGTCAAATGATATGATCTTGGCTTTCTGGCAGAACAACTTTATCAGCCTCAAAAGTAACCTCTAAACTGTTTTCCAGATCACTGGAGGCCAGCCACATGGCATTTGGCTTCCAAGTCCTGGAATGATTGTCATCCTTGCAGAGAGCTCCGGCCAGCTGAATTGGAGACCTGACACACTCTTTACAGAGTAAGCTAATCCTGCAACCCCTTGAGTAAAAAGGTGGGCAAGAAGTTAACCAATATGGTTTAAATCACAGGGAAATACCTGTACTCACAAGAAACCATTCAATTCTGGTAAAATGTGGGCCTTGTATACCCTTAAAGAGATAGAAAAAATGTGTATAGAGTCAACTCAACTATTCAGGTGGACCATACAAGAAAAACTTACACAGGATATGCAAATTAGGTAGCAGTTATGCAAATCATAAACCAAGTCTTTTCTTGATTTAAAAACAATTAGGAATTGGCTCCACCAATTACTTCCAAAGAAGATTGGGGAGAAACTGTAACCCTCATTTGATTCCATGCAATGAAATTATCCCCGTGTGAGGAGGGGAGGGGGACAGAAAGTGGATGGGCAAGATTCTGCTACTTTGGATCATTTGAAACAATGTCTGGGGCCAGAAGCACTTGGGAGTTTCTCTCCCTAAGTCTGACCTTGTAACTCCCAACACCTGTTGTCAAAAGTTAGTGGCAGCTCCTTTCTCAGAGTGGCTCTGATTTTCAGAGGATTCTGCCCTCCACACTGGTTTTAGGTGTTTTGGAATGATCGCTAACCCAGGCACATGAATTAGAGGTGCCTCTCTAATTCATTGGAAGACAGTGATATTCATAAAATTTATTTTCTCTTTTTTAGAAAGATAAATTTCTACCCATTTTCTTTTACAAGTATTTCCCATGCCAGTCCCTGTGTGAAGCACTAATGTACATTATTTCATCAAATGCCCTATAATGTAGGCACATCTGCCCCAAGATACTTGGAGCTAGTAGCATCTACCCCATAGGGTATCCTGCTATAGGTCATAAAGATGACAAATCAGAAGCTGAGTGGATGGAGGGTTGTGAAGATCTATCTTGACTCCAAATCCATGTTCCTTCTCAAGACACTAAAGAAAAACTGAAAGAGTGATGTAGAGCCTCTGCCCTAGAGGCTAGGGTTATGACCTAGTAGCAGGAATGTACCCCGATGACCCCTGGCAGGAGATGGGGGTTGAGGGAGGGTTAAAGAAAGGAGAAGTTGCATCTCCTGGGAGCAATCAGGAGGGATTCCTGGAGGAGGTGCTTTCCGGAGGGCCAGATTAGCAGGAGGTGAAAACAGGTAGGGGGACTTCCAGAACAGCTCATTGTAGAATCTGGCGAGGATATAAGTTGCGGGCGTTCTGTAGGGGTAGACTGCACAAGTATTCTACTGGTCAATTCTGTTGGTGAAGAATTGCTAAAGTGCCTGCTCTTCTAAAAGTGCTTCAGCAAGAGAAGCAATGTGGTCAGAACTGTCCTTTAGGAAGACTCATCTGGAGCTGTGTATTGGAATGAGTGGGCTGAGGGCACACAGCAGGTGGGAAAACTCAGCAGAAGGAGTAGTAGGGGTCTGAATCAGAATGGGGGGACCAGCCAAGACTGACTGCCTTCACCAACTTTCCAGCACACGGCACAGTGCCTGGTACTAAATCGGTTCTCAGTGTAGGAGGATAGAAGCCAGAGACTAAAACCCAGGGAGAGGGAGGGAAGGAAGAAGGGAAGAGGGGGTGTGGGGTGTGGGTGGGTGGTATTAGATACATTGCCGCTTAAGACTTTGGGAACTTGTAATGACTATTATCAACTTGTAAATGTCAACCCCAAAACAAAAAGAGTGCAGGTAAAAACTGGTTAAGTTCAAGTAAGATCTGTTGTCTAGTTAATTGTGTTCTGCCAATGTCCATTCCCTGGGTTTGATAACGTACCGCAGTACGTAGGATGCGAACATTGGAGAAGTCTGCGCAAAGGAACGCAGGACTTCGTGCATTTTTTGAAACTTCTTGCAAGTTCACAATTAGTTCACAATAAAAGTTTTTTTTGCAAAACTCGGTACACATTGTATACTTTCCCCCCTTGTTCTATCAGATAGCTGTCCTTGGCCTTGCTCTCTCTGGCAGTTTACCAGGCTGAGCTAGAACAGGGCGACCTGGGAGGGTGACACTGCGACGAGTAGCTGTCCCAGTCTCAGGGACGTGCCCCATAATCTCTGACATTCCTCAAAACCTTGTATTACGCTAATCTCCCGAAAGAGTTGTTATTTTTTTCTAGATGTATCAAAGTTCACAAGTTTTCCATTTCAAAGCCTTTCTTGTTCTGTGACCCAGTGCAACAAAAGAGCAAAAAAAAAAAAAAAAAAAAAAAAAAAAAGTTACCTTTCTGTCCACATTTTCTTTTAAATTTTTCTGTATCTCAGAGTTGTTCAAATCATTACACATTATTCTCGGAATGCCCTATAGGTCCTTATTCTTTTCTGATTCTCTTTCATATCTCTGCTATAATTTTAGCCCCCTACTTTGCCACACAAAGCCCATTTTTCTGCAAAACTCTAAGTATGTTATAAATTCTTACTTTCCATCTCCTGTTTTTAAGACTCCCTGGTTATATGATGAAATAAGCATATTCATATAAGATGCTTAGACTAGTGCCCGTGTCACATTAGTACTTAATCAATTATAAATACGTTTTATTTGCCACCTCCCCTTAATGCTTTTTAGAAGTATAATTTTTTTTTTTTTTAAGAAAGGCAAGCTGCAACATGCAGCACCTCATTTGGATGTGTCTGGAGTCTTGGAAGCTTGACACCCTACATTCTTCTACAAATGGTCCTGGGGAGCTTGCTAGGGTCACCTGCCTAACCAGCCAGATCAGCTGGATCAGCCCTGGTGATCAATGGGCTGACAGATGTCACAGCCATCTTGCCCTCACATCCTAGAAGTGTGATTTTTTAAAAAAATTCTTTAGCTTAGACTTTTAATTTTTATTTTTTATGTTATTAAATATTTTGCTTTATTTTAAATCTGATGAAAGGAAAGTATGCAAAGGTGGAAAATACCAAAAACAGAGAAAATACCAAAGCAATCTCTCATACTTAAAACTAGTTTTCAGAAAAAAAGGATTTAAAAAATTCTCCAATCTTTAGTGTCTCCTGCCTCTAAGCAAGGTCCTTAAGGATGTGGTGTACCTCTATTAGCCTCCAGTCTCTTAGTCAATAGTTAGTAATTATTTAACTTAGAGCAAATTAGCTTAAACAAATAAACAAAACTCTGAGTCATCCTATTTGAAAACCAGGCCTTCCATTTTTTTGTTTTTGGCATTCAAGCTTTGCTGCCTAGAGATTATGTTTACTATAGAGGTAAAGAATTCTCATTTTCTTGGACCACTTTGGAGGAGGGGGCCACTCCTTGGAAGGGTGAGGTCATTTCCAAAGTTAACTGGGAGGGAGGTAAGTCTCTTATGACCAAAGCAGGAACTTCGAGCCCACATGAACTGCAGGGAGGGGATCCTTCTTGGACTCATCATGCAGATATCACCACGTAGGCAGCAGATCTCAAGTGAGAGGTGTTAAGATGGCACCTCCACAATTTTTTGGATCTGAAGAGTATACATCTATAGTAGTCTTCTTAGGCTGCCGTAACACAATTCTACAGGTCAGGTGGTTTAAACAATGTTTCTTTTCTCACAGTTCTGGAGGCCAGAAATCCAAGATAATGGTGCCAGCAGATTCAGTGGTGAAAGCTCTCTTCCTAGCTTGTAGATGGTCACCTGCAAGACTATGTCCTTACATGGTCTTTCTACTGTGCATGCATTTGGGGAGAGAAAGAGAGAGATGGTTCTCTGGTGTCTCTTCCTATAAGGACACTAGTCATAGGGAATCAGGGCCCATCCTTATGACCTCATTTAACCTCAATTACTTCCTTAGAGACCTTATCTCCAAATGCAGCCATATGGAGAGTTAGAGCTTCAACAAAGGAGTTGAAGTGGTGGACACAGTTCATAACAACATCCTAGAAGCCATCACTGGACATCATGACAGCATCATGATTATGCCCAAGTAAGAAATATCCCCTCTGCAGCTCCTCAGGGCTCTAAGTTCTTGTGCTGTTGTGAGAGGCACATCTGGGCAGGATCTGAAAGTTACTCTTCAAGAAACATGCTGCATTTAACCTTTATCTGTAAGCCCCTGGATTTATTTCTCTTCCGCTCTCCCTTGGCATATGTAAAGTCCACTCTGAGTCCCCCTTATCTACATTCAGATAAACCAAGGGGAGGGGACTGTGGCTGCAGTTGGGCTAGAGATCTGGGCAATGGAGCACCTGCTTCCCGGAGTTATGACATATGGTCACCACTGGGGGTGACACTCAGGGGCCCATGTGAGCCCCGGAGCATTTCTGGTCAGGTCAAGTCCTGAAGGTTCAGAGGTTATTAATTTAATAAGTTAGGAAGAATTTTCCATAATCCCTCACTTTTCTTTTCTACTGGTATTTCTCTATCTATTTCCCATGGGCTTAGTCTCTCAGAATGTGACCTTTTTTGGAGAGAGTCTTTACAGAGGTAGTCAAGTTAAAACTAGGTCATTAGAGTGGGTTCTAATCCAGTATGACTGGTGTCCTTGTAAAAGGGGGAAATTTGGACACAGAGAGAAATACACAGGGAAGATGATGTAAAGAACTGAACATGGGGGACACCATGTGAAGACTGGCTTGTGGTACCAGCATCCAAGGAACTACCAGAAGCTGGGCAAAAGCATGAAACAGATCTCTCCCTAGCAGCAGGGAACATGGCCCTGCCACCACCTTGACCTCAGACTTCTAGCCCACAGAACTGTCAGACAAGATATTTCTGTTATCTAAGCCAGCAGCTTGTGGTACTTGGTTACAACAGCTCCAGAAATACTTCGGTGAAACAGGTTGAGGCCAGTTCTCATTGGCATTAGGTTATACAGACCTTATTTATTTGTTGCATTATTAGCCACTGATCATCTGGGACATTCATGGTTGATTGAAAAGCTCATCTTCAAAAGGAGAAAGACTAAGCAGGACCAGATGGGCATTTCAAGAAGAACTGCTCTGAAAATATTGATTGCAAGGTAGTAAAGGGAGGGTGTAAAGACAAAATTATAAAGATGATAAAAATGATAGGAATGGAGACTAGACTAGGGCTGCCAGGATTTAGAGAGGGAGGGAAGGCTGTGACTATAAAGAAGTCTAGGAAGTTCCCTAGTGGTGGCAAAGCAGTCCTGTGCCTTGATGGCTGTGGTGTTTATACAGATCTGTACGCGGAATCAAATGTAATAGAATCATGCACACACACACCCCAGAAATAATAAGTGCACTCAAAAGCTGGTGAAATTCAACCAACATCTACAATCTAGTTAGTTGCACTATTCTAACATCAATTTCCTGGAGTTACATAAGATGTTAGTTACCATAGGAAGAAGCTGGCTGATGGGTACACAGGTCCTCTCTGTCACATTTTTGCAATTTTTATGTGAGTCTGTAATAATTTCAAAATAATACATGTTTTACCAGAAAGAGAACTTGGCTGGGAGACAGGGAACAGAGACTTTTCTTTCATTTCTACTACCCATGTGGCGTCAGCCTTTGACCTCAGTGGCCCCGGTTTAACCAGCTGTTAAATCATTATCACAGGATGTGAATATCTGAATAACCTCAACCAGTTTTGAAGGACAGATTTCAAGGGCAGAGAGAGCAAACTATTAAGCATGTATCGTGGAACTTTAGAATTTCAGTTCTTAATACAATATTGATTTAACTCTCTCTAATAATTTCTGCTCTCATTTGAACCCTGCTGCATAGTTGAAAATTGTATAGAAATGGAGCTCTCTTGGAACTGTGACACAGATGCACCCCAAAGTGAGATCGTGTTTAATCAGCTGTCAGCTGGCTGTGGCTGCAATTATCAAGTGCAGATTATCTCTAATCCTGTACTGGCATTATTTTTAATTTTTTAAAAATGAAATAATGGATTCTGATACGTGGTTCCAGACTTAGTCATTAGTATCTTTTAAATTTCTCCCCGGGGGTTTCTTTAGAGATCTAATCAGATCTAGTGCTCTTCAGTACGATTTCCAGGCTATATTCATATATTCTGTTTTCAAGATTTATTTTTAAAATGATGGTACTTAGGATACTTGGTAACTGAATAAACAAGGTAGAGAACAGGATTATGGATGGTCACATTTCTGGATGAAATATAAGTGTGTGGGTACACGCACATTGCATTTATTTTAATATATGCATGGAAAGAACCTTAGAGAACAGACTCCATGCTGTTAACAGTGCTTATCTCTGAAGGACCGAAATTGCAGGAGACTCATTTTCTGAGGAATATGTTATGTTTCCATAATATTTAATCAATAATGATTAAATTATATTTGATGCCCTTCCCAATCACACTGACCAACAATATGCAGATATTGATCCCATTCCACCATCACCACACACACACACACACACACACACACACACATACACACACAAGTGTATATTAGCATATCACTCACCCTGCAATAACTATGCACAGGAAAGTTTAGATTATAGGGGAAATTATAGGCATTGTCCTTCTGATCTCTTGCCTAACCATACATCTCAAGACTGCTGGTCCATTACACCCTGTTTCTAACACTTTGACCTCTTTGTCTGCTTCAAAACCTTTGGGATTCTAACACTGACCTCCATCTCTCTTCTAGTCCCAGGCGCTTGGTGTTTACCAGGAGTCTGTTGTGTTTGGACCTTAGCTTGTTTTACTCCTATGGCACGGAGACCTTGTGGGAATTCTTTCCCCTGGCACCATTCTTCCCAGTCCCCAAGCCCTTCTGTTCTGCTAGCAGAGGCCAGGCAAAAGATGCCTAGCAGCATGGATAAATTGTGAGGAAGAAGAGGAATCTAAGCGTTAAGCAGCCTGGCAAACATGCAGAGGGACTGAAGATGCTTGTTCTTGGATAAAGCATAACCAAAGCGCGGTGACATCATTTATGTGAGGACCTCAAGAAGAAAGAACAGGTCACAGGTGGCTTTTGTACATCCAAATTCAACACACGTGTACTTAAGTCTAAGAATTAAAGGGAGACCTCGAGCTCTCCATGAACTGAAGAGAGGGAAAGACAACAAACACAATGTGTCACCAATCTTCCAAATAGGGGAAGCATGGGAAAGAAGCAGGTGCTACCTTTGCAGATAAAGCATGGCGGGAGGGGAGGGGTCACGTCCTGAGAAGGTGCCTCAGCAGAGCAGGCAAGCTTTCAAGGACTATGTCATGCTGAGAAGTTGGCCTTTTGGGGGTCACCAACCCAGGACAGAGGATAAATCTGTTGACAGTCTGAGCTCCCTTCTACTGAGTGCCCCCCCCCCCACAGGATACATACAGAAGTGTGTCAAAAGTTAAGACGCAATCATGAAGAAAAGCCACAGCCCTTACCTTCTGTGGGAGAAGCCAGCAATTAATGATCAGCAATATTGTGGCAAGGGAACCACAACTCTGTGGTGAGGGGACCACATGTGCATGAGTCATAAACTTGAACTCTGAGGAGAACCATTGCCCTTTCTCCCAGAAAACGTGTCTATGTACACTCACACAGGTGTTTGTATAGTCTCAGGGATTTCAAGAACCCTGTTTAGGAACTTTCAAATCATTAAGTTTCCTTGAAAAAGGTTAAAACTCAGTGGAAAATCAGAAAATGCTTAGTGTGGAATTTAGAATATGGAAGAAAAATACAGGGGAGGGGGGATAGGAAAATTAATAACAAAATAGAAGCCAAAATTAATAGGCTTAGTAAAATAGCAAAAGCTCTTTGGGCCAGAATTTGAACAGAAAAGTCATCTAGTAAAGCTGAATGTTTCTTCAAAGGAACAATAGAAAGACCCCTTGGGTCAGTGATGAGAGTGGGAAGCTATCTTCTGTGAAACAGACAGAGTAGGAAGAGGGAAGAAGCCTGGTGGATTCTGCAAACACCCAAAATACAAATTAAAATGACAAAAAGAAACTTGGTCAGTTTACCCAAGAGAACACAAGGTAGTGTAGATTGCAGGTAATTGAGCTAAAATCAGAAAAATAAAAGCCAGAAATGAGATGCAAATTGCAAGATACACACAAAGAACTATACAAAGTCCTTTAAATACAGAAGTCATGAGAGATAGTTACAGGGATGCTGGCCTTTCAAATTGTTTTTGAATAAACACTGATAAGAAAAATCTCTTAACAAAACTTATAACTGTTTTGTTATTGAGGAATTGAGTTTGCTGAGTTTCTAACCATCAATAATAATAATGATGACAAAAATAGTAATTGTCACAGTATTACCTATATGTCATAGGCATGAAACACAAGCCCTAAGCATAAAACTTTGTTTTCATTCATTTGTTCATTCCATCAACACCAATTGTCAGAGCATTTTAGTGGACACCTGAAATGAGTAAATCCACATAAAGCACTCACTAATTATTAGCTATTAACATTATCGGTGTTTCTTCTTGCTGAGCATTCATTTCTCCTGTTGTGGTATGTGAGTCCCTTTTCTCCCTTCGGAAATCATTCTCAGTCTATGTGGATGGGATGGGGCTGACCTCTGCTTCTAGTTTCTGGAAGATCTCCTGACCCTGACTAAGACAGTCAGAGTAACACCTCCCTCAGTCATGGGGATGAAATCATGGATGGACCTATGACGCAAGCGGACCAATGAAAACCCTCCTTGGGATATTTGCTGATACACTCTCTAAGGCATAGGGCACTGAGGATCAGATAAGCCCGGAGCCATCTTGGTCCTTACAAAGGCAGAACCTGTCTAAGAATAAAAGGAAAAATCACCCAAAGGACAAAGTTTGAGTCCAGGAACACAGCTAGGATGAAACCACCCACTTCTATCTCTAGCCTTCTCAGTTACATGACCCAGTGATTCCTTTTTCTTGCATAAGTTGGTATAAATTGCATTTCTGTAGCTTGCAAATCAGAGTCCTAGCCTGAAGGGTTTGCTATGTGCATGCTATGTGCTGGAGAAATACCGGGGTCTGAGACAGATGAGGACTCTGTCCTCCTGCAGCCCAGGGTCCACCAAGGAAGCCTGCATTGAACAACTCACTACAATGTATTAGGAATCCTAAGGGAGGAGCTCAAGTGTCCAAGGCCCAAGTTTAATAATAGATGCATCTCACCTGGTCTGCAAGATCAAGGAAGACTTCGCCAATGAAGAGACACTTACTCTGAGACATGAAGGATCAAAAGGAGTTCCTCCGGTCAAAACAGACCACACGAAAAAAAAAGAAAAAAAAAACAAATTCTTGCACAGATAGAAAATTCTTGAGCAAAATTCTTACTCTATACATTATTTAAAAGGCAACTTTGAGTTGACTAGAACAGGCAATATCGGAAGTGCAAAGTTAAGAATACACATTACACGGAAATCAAGTCATCTATAGATTTTTAATTTTTAAAAATTTTTTTTTAAGATTTTATTTATTTATTTGAGAGAGAGAATGAGATAGAGAGCTTGAGAGGCGGGAGGGTCCGAGGGAGAAGCAGACTCCCTGCTGAGCAGGGAGTCCGATGCGGGACTTGATCCCGGGACTCCAGGATCACAACCTGAGCCGAAGGCAGTCGCTTAACCAACTGAGCCACTCAGGCGTCCTAGATTTTTAATTTTTTTATTTTATTTTTTATTTTTATTTTTTTAGTTTTATTATGTTATGTTAGTCACCATACAATACATCATTAGTTTTTGATGTAGTGATCCACGATTCATGGTTTGCGTGTTATCACCCAGTGCTCCATGCAATACATGCCCTAAATGTAAGATATATTAATTTCTGTAAACAACAAGAAATTTTATATAAAAGAGACAGCTTAAGAAATGTAGACATGTTCATGAACATACAAGGTCAAAGATCATGTCTATGATGGTCTCCGGGGACCTGACACTATTGAGGCACGTTAGATGGTAGAATGGTATTCTACTGAAGCGTTGATAATTTGGGCATTTCTGAGGACTAAAAATTCTGTTAGTGGCCTTAGAAAAGTCATGTAAGTTTTTAGGCATTAAGTTTTTAAATCTAAAAGAGTTGTAACTAAAGGCTCTCTAAGAGCTCTTGCACTAATTAAATCCTATGATGCATCTCCAGTCTAGCTCATCAAAGCTTAATTTTGACATATTGAAGTATCATTCAGATACCAACCAAGGGCTCACTTTCCTGAGTTCCTATTTCCTGAGGGCCTTTTCACTGACTATTCTTTATTTGTAGGACTGTAACTTACCTAGAGAACTTGACTTTTAAGGAAAGATAGAAGCTCAAGTCCATGTTTCACATTATAGAGTGTAAAGTGTTGGCACAGTGCGATGCTTCTAAAAATCAAATGACGCTCCCAGAGCAATTCACAGAAATGTGTCTGGATTGAGAAATGATAGGAAGTTAAATTAAATACATGAGGTACATGTGTAAAATAATGTGTCTGGCTTCAAAACAAACATACCAGGTAGGAAGTTCTCTTTCAAAGAAGCCCTGTGGGAGATGCTACCTCATCCCAGACACGTGCTCAGCCATACACAAGGTATTTTTGGAAACTATGTTTTTCTGAATTGCCTTTAGAGATATTGCTTGTTCTTTTGACTACCCCTAATAGTGATTCAATTTGTCCTTCGGATGACTTTTAAAACAATGAAAAGGTACTTAGCTCCAAGTCAGGTGAATAAAGTAGATAATTGAGCTGCAGAATTCCACTTTGACCTGAGACATGAAGCAGTGAGTTCTGTTCCCTCAAATTGACGCTAGAGCAGTTCCATGTAAGATCTAAAAAGAGTAAAGTTTTGAATGATGGTGTCTCTTGAGAGTAAGTGTGTCTCCTGCTAGGATGACTACTCAAGCACAAACTCCGGGTCTACTGACACCTCATTCATGTCTTAATCCCCTGTTATACAAAGTTGAAGACACGTGGAATTACCAGTGGGGACCCCTCCAATAATTCTCTGTGAATTCATCACCCCAAAATATCTCAGAGCCCACAGCATGAGCCATGTCCTGTACACAACAGGCACTCAAAGAATAAGCACTAGGATGCTGGCGTGGCTCAGTTGGTTAAGCGTCTGCCTTCAGCTCAGGTCATGATCCCAGGGTCCTGGGATCGAGTCCCGCATTGGGCTCCTTGCTCAGCGGAGAGCCTGTTTCTCCCTCTGCCTGTCGCTCCCCCTGCTTGTGCTCTCTCTCGCTCTCTGACAAATAAATAAATAAAATCCAAAAAAAAAAAAAAAAAAAGGAATAGGCACCATTGCTCATCTCAATGCAGGACAGAAGCAAATAAGAATTAGAGCTTGTCCCTGAGTTTACATTCCTTTCACAGGACCCCGAAAAGAGAGTGTCTGGCAATAGACAGCGACAATAGCATGAAAACTCAAGACTATAGTGATGGGGTTTTCAAGAAACTAATCTTATTTTCTGAACGACATTTTGAAAAATTAATAGAATCTAACCAACTATATTGATTCCATGCTTGAGAGACGAGTTTTCTAAATTATATTTGGTGTAACATCTTTGAATAAATCCATGACTTCATATTACCTCTAAGCCTCAAACCAAAATTCTGTGAGAATTTAAGAAATGTAGACTGTTTATTGCCTTTCCTACATGTTTACCGCCACCACTTGTAACTCTTTACAATTGAATTAGTAACATTCAAATAACATTCAAATCCCACATTAGTTCACAATCCATTTTTACCTCTGGGGGAAGAGATGCTTTGTCAATATAAATCATCGCAAAAATTCAAAGAACTTACTAGTTGTTCATTTTTTAAACTCTAATAAAAAATAATCTATTCTAGATGTGCCTGGGTGGCTCCACTTGGCTAAGCCTCCAACTCGTGGTTTCAGCTCAGGTCATGATCTCAGGGTCGTGAGATCCAGCCCCACCTGGGGCGCCTCACTTAGTGCAGAGTCTGCATGAGATTCTCTCCCTTGCCCTTCCCCCCACTTGTGTGCGTTCGCATGCTCTTTCTCTAAATAAATAAATAAAATCTTTTAAAAAATTATCTATTTTAGTATCCTAGCTTTCCTACTTGGACCTACCCAAAAGGCGGTGGGAACAAAAATTTCCTCAGTAATTTTAAATGCTAAAGATGCTTGGGGAAAAAGACTGGTGATTTACTTACCTTTTTTTTTTTTTTTTTTTCAGAATTAATGTGTCTATGGAAGTAAATTTTTAAAACTAGTAAAAAATGGGAGAAGACAAGAGAATAGTTAAGATGATCATCTTTTACCACTAGCGTAAGTCTCCCAATAAAACCCTACACACGTTTATTTTGGCAACTATCTTTAATGTCCACTTAAGAGAACTTAAATGCCCTCAAATAGAATTTACTGCAGGTCAGAAGCTATCTAAAAACATCTCTCTAAATTTAACTTTAGTTACTAATATTGAATCCAACATTACTCTTAAGGCAAATACAGTAAGCACTGATACATGATTTTTTTCTTCCTAAGACAAAGGGAAACGCACTTTACTTCATCCATCTAATAAAATAACCTAACTCAAAATTATGACGGGATCAGCAGATCCATCTGCCTAATTCTGTTAAAAGATTAGGGATATGTCATTTCAGGGAATAAATTCTGCAAGGGAGCTCGTACTGCTCTGCTCATATGGAGTTGATTTGAGCTAAAAAAGATTTTACAAGACCAACATTTTCATATTTTCCAGGTCAGTACAATCCCATAGAGTAGAGTGGTCCCCAAGGCATGGACCAACATCTCCAAGAACCTAAATCTGGCCACTGGGAAATGGGTTTCTTTCAGTTGACATGTTCAGGATTTCATCATTCTATCTCCTTCCCATCCTTAAATTCATGTAGGAAAAAAATGTATTTCTAGAACAAAGAATGAAGCTCTTCTCACTTGATATTCTTGTATAGTTAAACACTAACATCATCCTGCACATTTACAATTCACATGTTTTCCCCATCTCTGATCAATTGCCAGGTAATAGTTGAGGCTACCGTGTGAACCAATAGAAATTGGCCCTTGCCTCTGCTGGATTTCAGATCTAGTTGGATAGATAGGTGGCACGTGGGGAAAAAAAGCAAAACCTCTAAGTGAGTGCTCATTTGTGGGGGTTAGACTGCATATTTAGGGGGAATGCTTGGGAGCAGTACTGTGCCGTGAGCAAGGAAAGGGGTCTTCGTAGAGGGTGACAGATGAATGTCACACTGGTAACAAAGTGTGTACAGACCCCAACGACTGTCACTTGCTTGCTGGAAGTGATGCTTAGCTATGAGCCGTTAGCAGACACGGCTTGATGAAGGCTTTGACTGATGGATAGGATTTTGTTAAGATAAAGGGAGAGAACATTTCAGAACAAGGAGTGTCACATGAACAAACTCAGAGGCAGAAATGATGCAGTTGAGGGGTAAACACTCCTGAAATTTTCAAGCTTTGTACCAACTTACACTAGGAAGATACAGTCTCATAAAATGAATATTTCACATCTTTCACCAGAGGGAGAATACAGATTCCTGTTCCTGTTTCCCTGGAGATTCTGACTCAGTAAGTCTATGGAGATACCCAGAAATCAGCATGTTAAAGCACATTCCTATATTTTGATCCATTTTGGAGGCACACTAAGCCAATGAATTGATGTTGTGCCTAGTTTTTATAACACTCTGACACTCGGGTTGTTTCGTGATTCTATGAAAGCACATTTTAAAAAATTTATTATTAAGTGTGGTGGGTGAAAGCCCATTTTAACATAAATTGTTAGATGCTCATTTAAAAAAAAATTAATCACTCAAGGCTGCACCTTCTAGAGACAGAGTTTGGAGTGGTTAAGAAGGAGCTGGAAAGCACACATAGGATCCCAGAATTGTGGCAGTGACGTTAGATATACCACTTCATTTTACAGATGAAAACACTGAGACCCAAAGGAATTCAATGACTTGCAGTAGCTGTAATATTAGAGACCTTGGATGAGAAAAAGCCTGGTCTGTCACTTTGCATAAGCAGTTTAAGGAATCCAGTATTGTTCAGTATTCGAGGAAGTGGTTGCACAATGGAAATGCCATGAACCTGCAGATTTGCTAAAAAGCGGTGCTTCTGAAGGTGCAGAGGCAAGGTCCTGAAATGTATTAAAGACTGATTTCACCTGAACTCCATCAGAAGTGTATAGAAGTTCTCAGTGGACAAACAAGTGACCTTGCAATGCATCTTGACACACATCAAAATCCGCAACGCGAGTCCACGGTGAGAAAGCATGGGGATTTCACCAACCCCTCCCCAGGTAAAGTTGGAATCAGACAGACTCTTAGTAATTGGGCATAATTAGACCTAAATTCAGCCCTCCCAATGACACAAGAGGGGACTTTAGCAATTCCATACATCTAAATAAAAACAAACTTTCATAATACTGAGCACTCCATCCCATAAGTTGGGTTTGCTTTGGGCATTTGTATTTGATCTGCGATTTTGCTTGGAACATTTACTCATCCAAGTTCAGAATTTGATGACATTTGTGTGTCCTACCGATATATCTTAAAACATAACTCTCTCATTACCCACTTTTGGTTTATAACTACTTAAAATCAGAATGTTCTATTAACTGCTTAATTTCTAGAATATGTACATGCAAGGGGTATACTTACTATAGTCTTCTGACTGTTGTCTTTTTTTAGGATAAGGTGACCTTGCTAGACTCGAGTCATGGTCTTAGTCATCTTTTAACCTCTGGGGTGCCTAAGAATAGTAAAGGCTGACTGCGTTTCATTAAATCGCACTGTTCTCTGAAATTTGGACAACTCGGTGCCAGTCATGTAAGCCAGAAATCCAGGAGTTATTCCTGACCCCTGCCCATTTCTCACACCTTAGATCCAGTTCATCCCTGAGATCTGCCCCAACATCCATTCCTCTCACCATCTCTGGGGCTGCGTGGCTCTAATTTACTCACATCCAGAAAGACGCTAAAGTTGGGGGACATTTGTGCGCAACGCACCCCTGGGACCTCCTAGACGGCAAAGATCACAATTTACCACCTGCCAAATTAGGCTTCTTATGTCTGCACCGTAATGAGGTCTTGGCGAGTACATTTTTCTTTGGAAAGCACAAGAAAGAAGGAATTGTTCTGGAAAGAGGGGAAGTTAGGAAGGGGCGGATTTTTTATGTTTATTTTCCAGCCCTCCTCTCCATCTAGGAGAAGGAAAGAAAGAAAAGAAAAACACCAAAGTGAAAAAATATCAAAGAAAAAGATGTATCTGTGCCGGTTTTTATCAGCGGGGAGAAGAGGTTTAATTCCTTGTTACCAGCTTTCCTTCTCTTTCATGGGGTTACCCTTCCTTTAATATCTTTACTGAATACTTAGGCCTCCCTTTTCCATGAATTACCTTCCTCCTGAATCTCTTTGCTCACTTCAGTGGTTCTCAACCTGGCTGTGCATTGAGTGGCCTGGTAAGCTTTCTAGAAATACTGGTGTCTAATCCACTAAGTCCGCGGTGGGAGGTGGGGAGTGTTAAGTTCTGTGTTTTGGGAAAAGTATTCTGGAGTCTAACCTCTATGTAGGGCTGAGAATTACTGTTTTCGTATGTCAAGGGTCTCTTGAATATCTTCTTCTAGCCAAAATGGAGGAAAGGCTGACAGAATAGAAGGAAGTAAAAGGAGAAAGCAGCCCTGACCTTGGGGGGAGAATCGTCAATGGGAACGAGAAAAGATAAGAAGGTTTCATTTAGAATCCTCAAGAGACTGAGTCATGCAAAGGGTTTCAACGTGAGTGAGGCCTGGGGTGGCATGCCTTGTTTCAGCCGGCCAAGGAGAGCCCAGACTGGAGCCTGGCACTTCTGAACCTCAGTCCACTGCTTTTTGACCTAGAGGGTTTTGAAGGGTAAACCAAGCCTGAATCAGATTCCAGCTCTGGTGGGGTCAGAGGAAGTAGGTATTGGGAAGCAGGCAGGTCTACAATTGGGAGCTTGGGTTCTGGAAGCCCTGAAAGATCTAGTCCTTCTCGTTCTGCTCTTGGAGCTAGAGTCACAACCCAACAACCTGGGTCAGGAGGATCTGGGAGCCTGCAGGGTTATGAGGCGGTGCCCGGGAAGGGAAGCAAATGGGGCCATGGCGCCTGTGTCCCCAGCGTGAGCAGTCCGATGGAGCAAGGCTCAAGACCGCAGCAGGCAGGGCCTGCCCCGTAAGTCTCAGTTCACACCCGCACCGCTGCCTGGACTAGCCTGGAGCGACCTGGCCAGGTCTCCCAGAGGAGCCCTACTGTGGACCGATGCACTGGAAGAACTAAACAATTAATGTGAAGCCAACTGAAAAGGCTTGAAAAAATGTAGCTGCTAATAAGTTAACTGAATATTAGAATATATAGCAAAAAACACTTGCTTTAACTCTGCAATCTGAAGATAAAATGTGATTGATGAGTTAACGTTGAAAGATCTTCTTCCTGAAGCAGCCCTTAAATCTATAAACATAATAGTAATTGAAATGCTTTTGATTTAAAGCAAACAAATGTTTTGACTTTCTGTTGGCGTATGTTGCGATGGGTTTCCATTAAAGGTGTTGGATTTCTATTAACCCATTCGCAAGATCTTCTCCCGTCCCCTGGTGGCCAAAGGAGGACATTTGCACGCCAGTTGCCTGGGGTAGACCTTCATGGCACAAAACAGAGCAGGTGGGGATGAAGGCCATTGCTCCCATCTTATTAGGATAATACCCAATCTATAGACAGTGCCATGCCAGAGACAACTCAATTATTTGACAAACTTACATTTACTCTTCACTTATCTGCAAAGACATAAAGCCCTGAGATGACCTTTAGCATCCAGGGAAGGAAATTTGAGGGGATAGCACCCCCTGCTGGTATATTTTATTATCACCAGGACTTAATGTTTGCCTGCCAAAGGAACGGTTGATATCGCATGGTTAATGTGAAACATTCATGCAAAACTGTGATTCTTTCCAACAGGTCCTCTGACTGTTCCAGAGAGCTCCCTTGCCCTTCTTTAACATTTGGCCTGGTGCATTGTTCATGTTTAGGCAGTCACCTCCTCCCTTTTCTCTCACCTAAGTACCTGTAAGAGTAAAACCATGGGATGCCTTTGGAAGCCCGTCTCCCACTACGTATAGTCTTTAATTCTTGGAGGTAAGGATAAATGCCATAATTTCTTATCCTTCACTTGTAGATTATCTTCTTTTCCCAAATTCACTTTTCAGAGAACTGTCCTCCTTTCAAAAAAAGAAAAAAAAGAAAAAAAAGAACTTTCACCCGTACCGTGGAAATCTCCAGCCTAGATCTAAACAACGAAGCCCTCCCTATTCAAGGGGAGAAAAGAAATCTAAATGCAAATACACTTTTAGTTCAGTTTTTGAAATGCTCCAATACCACATCATGTCTTGATTGTCCAAATCCTGTGGAAGACCTCACCATTGTTTGGTTCATGGTCATGGCTAGCTTCAACCTCAGGGTCCCCTTGCCTTTGGTTAACACTCCTTCTCCAGGGTGAATGTTCTGTGGTATCTCTTGGCTGCCTGAGGACCCCAGTGATGGCTTCCGCCCTCTCTTGTCCCTTGTGAGCCCTGTCTGTTGTGCCCATAGTTTATTCCTCCCATATCCACTCCCACCAGACTTAAAAACACCCACCGTGGTCCCAGTTCCCCTTCTCACACAATATAAAACTGCTCAACATAAACAATATCGAAAAGAAAACAAACTGTCCAAAATCCTCTTTTCTTCCCAGATAAAATCACCTTCACTTAAGGAAGGGACATTAATGATGCAAATTCAAGAAAAGCAAGACCGTCAGAGCACAGATCCTCCCACGCCCTAACTAGTCCACTCACGTGAGAGCAGCGCTAAGCTTTATGAAGTTTGCCAGATAGGTCAGCAGCTCCACCATGGTGTCTGAAACGTCTTCCAGTATTGTTGGGCATTCACTGTTATGAGTGGCTGTAGACCTCTGGTCTTCTTCAAGGTATTCTAAGAAAATAAAATAATAACAATAACAATAAGTCAGTGCATTTAGGATGGTTTAATTTTATTCATTTATAGAATGTAATTTTTTTGAGTTTGCAGTTTTCTCTCTTTTAAAATTATAGCAAATCAAAGGCACTGCAAATTACAGGATTTTGCCAGGATGCCAAGAAATCAGTAGCAAACAGAGACTTATTGACCACATTCTGCAAATCCTGATCCCGTTAATCAACTGGGACATGGCTTTACCCTTTAAAAGAGGCAGGGAGAGAAATACCTCAATGCTCCAGCTTTCAGAGTCATCGGGACAGATGAGATTATATCAAAGTTACAGAAACAAGACCTGGAAGGCTGGCTGAATATTTAGTCACCTTTGAAAAATTCAAATATTCAAGCAAATATTACCCAGAATGTATCTCTGGGTTTTTTTGGTCGTTCTGTTTTATTTTGTTTGGCAAGGAAAACCTCACTGAGTCATTTTAATCCCTTACTCATTTTGACAGGAGCATGTATGCAGAGGCCAAAATTGCCAATCAAGAGTATTTATCCACATGGGAAAATCCTAAGGACATGAATTATAAATGGCTTAGCAACATGTCAGATAGTTGAAAGGCAACTTTGAGATCGGAAATTTTGTTCCTCAAAATAGAAGGACTTTGTCCTTCACTCCTTTGGAAATAGCTAAATCATGGATTCCTTCACTATCAAATCAGCAGCTGAGATTTGTCTTACCCTTTCCCCTGTCCGTAAGCTATACCACTAATCATATAACCGTGAGTATGGAGAACAGCTAAGTCAGGACTCTCTCCTGGAAAGTCTTGTGTGGGGGTTGGGCATAGACCCGACTCCTGTCGGGGTGACCCTGTGTCCACTTGTTATGGTAACTCACTTGCTGACGGAAACCTCTTTCTTTATTAAGCGCACCGTAAAAATCAGCTTTTGCTTGGGGCAGTGCACTGCCGCCCAAGACAGCAGTGAGGAGGGTCGTGTATTTTATCCTCAACCACACTCCAGGGGATCCTGGTAAGAACCGCCAGACGCCACCCACGCGTCATGGGTGAGCTTCCTGCCCTCTTGCTATTGCCATTCGAATGTTGACAATGCTGGCCAAGGTCTGCCTGTTGCTGAGGTAAAAGCTGCAGGTGCTCACATTTCTCCAAATAAAGCACACACACTCTTTAGGAAAACAAAACAGAGTGATAAGCTGCCTGACAAAGGCTCCATTCCAGAATAAAAATGTGGATTTTTAGGAGCATGTTGCTACCAGGCCCCACGTGAAAATTTAATTCAGATAACTGGGATGACAGTGAGACGTAAATGCAGGGACTGACAATAATCATTGTCATTTTTCAAAGTCTCACTTTGATTGTCTCTCCCCTTGTCCCCGGAGTGAAGGAGCTTCAAGTGCCCATATCATCCATATGGTGACATTTCCTCATACCCTGAACAGAACCGTGACCACCAAATTATCACCCTGACTCAGAAAATAGCCGATTTCTAAAAGGGCTAAAATTGTCAGGGATTTAACTCTTTCCAAGGAGTCAAGAAAACTCACAGTTAATTATACTTGATGCTATTTTTCCTGCCTTTGTGGTTTACCTGCTACATCAGACAGAGTCATATTGAAATCTGAGTTTCCTCAGTCCAAAACAAAACAAAACAAAAAAACTAAATAAAAATGTTCTATTTAGTTATTTTTCAATGTTGTTCCTTCCGTAAGAAGATTTCCTATTAACCTAGGATTTTCTTTTTTAAATCCTAGTTATTGAA
Organism: Zalophus californianus; assembly: GCF_009762305.2. Classification (NCBI taxonomy): domain Eukaryota; kingdom Metazoa; phylum Chordata; class Mammalia; order Carnivora; family Otariidae; genus Zalophus; species Zalophus californianus. The sequence goes on from NC_045597.1 coordinate 181,122,904, forward strand.
AAGAAAAATCTCTCATCCCTGACCCACTCAATTCAAACTGTATAATGCTATTCTACAACTAGCTGAATATTAATTTAAAAGTAGACAGAGGATTTAAGACATTCACAAAAAGGAAATACAAATGACCAGCAAACATATGAAGAAGTTCAGCTCTTTTTATTATCAAAGTAATACAAGTGTAATTGAGATATTTTTTCCTCCTATCTAGCTGGCAAAGATTTTTATTTCAGATAATCGCACTCCGCGTTGGCATGGATGTAATGAGGAAGGCTTTCTCGTGCACCACTTGTGGAAGCATTTAGTGGTAGAACCTATCTGGAAACAATCTCTCCTCATGTAACAAGGGTTTCAAAAGACAAAAAATAGAGCTTGGCTCAGGAATTCCACTGCTGAGAAGCCATAACCGACTTGCTGATTCCCCCCCCCCCATATCCATTTTCTCTGTCATCCTGAGGTAATTAAATTCCTGACTTTTAGCTGGGCACACAGCTGCCCAGAATATACACTACATGCCCCAGCCACCCTTATAGCCAGATGGGGACTTGCTGGTTACGTTCAGGCCAATAGGAGATACTGGAAACATTCTGGGCAAGCTTCCAAAAAAATGTCCTTAAAACACAACTGATGTAAGTGTATTTTCCCTCTTGTGCTGCTTGGAACGTGAATCCTGAACCAGGAGATGAGCTCCTTGTTGTATTAGTGTCAGATCAGAAAACTGGAAGTAGCCTGGGTCCCAGACAACTGTGGAGTCACCATGCCACTCTAGAAACTTAAAGTACCTTTCCTTTGTCTTGTCAACTTCTCTGAAATTTTCGTTTTTATTAAGATGATGTATAAGTCCAAGTTATTTTTTTTTAGATTTTATTTATTTATTTGAGAGAGAGAGTGAGAGAGAGCATAAGAGGGGAGAGGGTCAGAGGGAGAAGCAGACTCCCTGCTGAGCTGGGAGCCTGATGCGGGACTCCATCCTGGCACTCCAGGATCATGACCCAAGCCAGAGGCAGTCTAAGCCCAAGTTCTGACCATCCCTTTGAGTTACTCATCTCTGGGTGCTGCTGCGTGTGTGTGCAACATACATGCTGAGAAACTTCTCTTTGTTTTCTTTTTGCTGATCTGTCTACTGCCAGTCTGATTTTACAGGGCCCCAGCTGGAGAATCCAGGAGAACAGAAAGAAAAAGGATATTTTTCCTCTCATACACTGGAATAGTTACCTTACCACCCAAAGCTGAGCAACTTAGAATCCAAAATCACTTTTGTTGAGTCACAACTAGAAAGAGACTGGTATAACCTTAAGTAATTATTGGCCTGTCATAAGAAGTAGTCCCAAGAATTATGCCTCATATAATAAATGTATCACTTCACTGACACTAATCACATTCTCAAGGTTGTAAGGAGCAATCCTTACTTCTTATTTAAATGAGAATAAAAGACTTTGATATTACAAGGGGTTTTTTTCATAACCTTCGGAGACACTTTTTAAACTCTATTCTATTGGCTTGACTTCATGCAATGAACAGTTTATAATTATAAGTAAGTAAGCTAAAGATATATCTTTCAACCGACAAAAACAAAATGTAGGAAGGAAGAATAAGCTATTGAGGCAAAAATAGACCCCGTATTCTTGCTTCTCATTCTACCACTGCAGGCTGAAACTTAGTAAGACATGGGTTAGCACTGATAAATTGTTTTAACAAAAGGGTCACCCCTGCTTCCATGGGGAGACTCATTTTCATGTAAATTCCATTAGAATAAAAAAAAATTACAGGCATATCATTTTCCTCAACTATGTCCAGGAAAATCTAAAATTTCAACATGAAATTATAGTACAAGAGGAGTACATTTTATTCAGAAAGAAACTTCATGTGAATCTTTGTATCAAGAAAGTCACTCCATTCCCATCATCTGCCTAGAGGTTTTTTTTTTTTTTTGTCATTTGAATTTTCATATATTTCGCTTCTAAAAAAGGAGTATATTTAGAGTTAAATTGCGTGAAAAGAGGAAGAATAACAGCAGCAACAAGAACAGCCACAAAAAAGGAACCCTGAAACTTACCCCACTGTTTGACTATGTCCATAAAATCTGTGTTCCAGAAGTAAGCAGGAGGCTCCCAGTGTCTTGGCATCGGTAACCAGGTAACGGTCGGTAACATGAGCCTCCACTGGCAGCTATCTCCCCTCCAATCACTAGAAACCCTGGGCCTCCAGGTTTATAGAAGTCATGATAAATAAAATCTCTGTATTCTTACAAAGCATTCTTATAGGTCACTAGCTCCCTAAGCCCTGCGGCTTGATAAGTGAGTGGCAGCACAATTTGGTTTATCAGAACAAAGAGCTGGATTATGGGTCCCAAGATCCCATCTAAATCAATGATCTTGCACAAGCCACCGGGCCTACACATTGGACAAATTTATTTTTTTGCTTTTTAATTAGAAAATTTTCCAAACTATGCTACAGAACAGAAAATAGGATAATGAATCTCCCACGTGCCCATCACCCAGTATGACAGGCTGAATGGTAGCCCCCAAAGATACCTGGGTCCTTAATCTATAGAATCTGGACATAAAGTCTTGAAAATAGGGGCACCTGGTTGGCTCAGTCAGAGGAGCATGTCACTCGATCTCAGGGTTGTGAGTTCAAGCCCTACGCTGGGTGTAGAGATTACTTAAAAATAAAGCCTTTAAAATATATATGTATGTGTGTGTGTGTGTGTGTGTGTGTGTGTGTGTAGATATATATACACACACACAGAGATATACACACACACACATATATGCACATACATATTTATATGTTTATAGAATCCAGGAATATTTCTTTATGTAGAAAAAGGATCTTTTCAGATGTGCTTAAGTTAAGGATCTTGAGATAAAGTGATTATTCTGGATAATCCAGGCAGGTCCTATCACATAATCCCAAGTATCCTTATAAGAAGGAGGCAGAGAGAAATTGGACTTCAGACAAAAGAAAAGAAGGCCATGTGAAAGAAGCAGAGAGAAACAGGTGCTGTGTCGTCAGCTTTGAAGATCGAGGGAGGGGATCTGAACCAAGGGATGTGCTTAGGATGCAGGCAAACACCAAGAACTGGATTCTTGCCTCTAGCCTCCAGAGGGAGTGTGGCCCTGAGGACACCTTGATTTCAGCCCACTGAAAGTGATTTTGGAACTAACTGTAGGAGACTAAACGTGTTATTGTTGTTGTTGTTGTTGTTTAAGATTTTTAAAATTTATTTATTTGAGCAGGGGAGGTGGGGCAGAGGGAGGGGGAGAAGCAGACTCCCCGCTGAGTGTAAAAAGCCTGATGCGGGGTTCAGTCTCAGGACCCTGACCTGAGATCATGACCTGAGCTGAAGGCAGATGTTTAAGCAACTGAGCTGCCCAGGTGCCCCTAAATGTATTGTTTTAATCCGAGTTTGCAGCAACTTATTCAACAATCACCAGCACAAGTCAAATCTTGGCCACACATACTCCCTCTTCTCATATTTGTTTGCTCTATGCCAATTAATATATAGTACATACACAAATCGGAATAACAACTAAGTGTATTATTAAGATATTATTAAGACTAATAATTTATCCCATAAGAGCTATAGAGTCAAAGTACTGTACTTTCAAGTCATTTGAAATAATCCTCTCTGGTCAAGTCACAGGTCTAATAGACAAGTAGCTGTGTTTGTTTCATTTTATTTTCAATTTTTAATTGTTTTACAGCTATGCAAAGGCATTACATGGTTTCAAAGTTAAACTTGCCAGAAAAGCACATTTAGAAAAGTCTGATACCATTTCTGTTTCCTCAACTTTACCTCTCTCCCATTATATGTAACCAATTGTACTGATATTTATCTTTTCATTATTTTTTGTTAAAAATAGAAATATTTCATTCTTCTGTCTTTCCTTAGATAAGGTGCCATTTTGCACTTTGCAAATTTTCACATAACAATGTATCCAGGAGATCACTACGCAGAAATACTTAAAGATGTAGCATTGTTCCTCATTCCTTTTTTCCAGATGCATGGTACTTTCTAGTGTTAATTAATTAAACCCATAGTCTATCGATGACAATTTGGTTCATTTTTTCACCTTGTCTATTCTAATGGGTGCTGCAATGGATCATTTGTGTGTAGAATCACTTCATGTTTTCGTTAGTGTGCCCTTAGGGTAGATTCCTGGAAGTGGTTATAATTTTGACAACTATCAATAAATTCCCCTCCACAGGGGTCGTGCCATTTTTCATTTCTACTTGCCATGTATGAATGGGCCTGTTCACCAGCAAGCTGTGTTGAACCAGAGCAATGGTACTAGCAAGCAAGTGATCAGTGTGACTGAATATTTCCCCGAAGAATTAAAAGAACTTAATGACAAATCACCTCTATAAAAAATAGATCAGAGCACAGATAAAAATGTGCCAGAAAATGAAAAAAAATGACATAAAGAGGTGAAGACTACAATGATCACGTTCAGAAGATAAGCGGAACAAAAAACAAGCTTGTCATAGAAAAAACAGTTATTCACAAAAGTGAAGACTCAAGAACACAAACCAGAGGACAATCAGCAAAACAAATGAAAAGGTGCTTAAAAGAAGTATAGTAAATAAAAGCTGTGGGGAAGAGACAAAGGACATTCAACCCATGCATATTTGATGACTTTGAAGAGGAAAACTCCACATACAGAACAGAAAAAATATATAATTCAGCAAAGTTTTTGTAAAATGGAGGCTTAATCTACTGATTGAAAAGACAGACCATATCTCAGAAGAAACTGATTTTGGGGCAGCTGGGTGGATCAGATGGTTGAGCATCTGCCTTCTGCTCGGGTCATGATCTCCAGGTTCTGGGATCCAGCCCCACATCTGGCTCCCTTCTCAGTGGGGAGTTTGCTTCTCCCTCTCCCTCTGCCTCTCCCCACCCCCCAGCTCATGCTCTCTCACTCTCTCTCTCACTCTCTCTGTCAAATAAATAAATAAAATCTTTTAAAAAAGAAAAGAAGGTAAGTGAGACAAATCTATTTGTATATAAGACTAAGCCTAAAACCATCTTGAGATTCCGGTTATCAAACAGAATGTCAATGCCATGAAATCTGAAGATAAGAAATAGAACCATCACATAGGAAAGTAGGGAAGTAAAGATGGGGGGAAGTGGAAAACGAACGTGCAGATAAACAAAGGGTTTCATCCTTTATAAAGTCTTAAAAATAGGCACGAAGAATAATAACAGAACCCGTCAAAATTGGGTTTATTAAATTATCTTGCTTTACGACCATGAAAATACTCCAGATAATTATAAAACAAAATTAAATTTTATGAAACTAATACTTTGATAACTGAAGCCCAGATCTGAGAGCTGATAGATTAAAGGAGACTTAAAACATAGTAATCCATTGAAATACATGGATCTTATTTGAATCTTTATTTAAACAGGGTCTTTATTATATCATTTATGATATAATTGGAAAACGGAGTAGAGGGAAGGAAGGAAGGAAAAAATGGAAGGGAGGGAGGAGGAGGAAGAGGAAGGAAGAAAGAGAGAGAAGACAGAAGAATGTGGAAAAAACCTAATTTCATCATAATGGGAAATTAGTCAAAATTAAAGCTTTAAAGGATTAAGTATACACAAAATTATAAAGTAATCCCTAGAAAAACTAAAAACTGCATATGAAGATTCTGAATTACTAGAAGCTGTGTGCACATGAGCACACACACAGCTGCACACACAGGAAAAAATATTTCACTTAGTGAAATACACTAAAATAAAGGAAAATAAAGGACATATTAAAAAACCAAATAACATAACATGACTAAGATAAATGTCATCATATCAAAATTGTAACAGGATAAACTCATCTATGAAAAGAAAAGCTCTCAGATGGGATTCTAAGTGGAACCCAACAGAATGATGCATATGTCAGAATGGTTGAAAATCAAAGGCACACACACGCGAATGCAGACCAGGGAAAGCAAGGGTCATGGTCCTAGTATCAGACGAGGTGGGATTCAGGTACCAACGTGTTAAATCCACCAAGAAAAGTGCTTTAAGAGGCAGATCTTAAAGTGATGCTTATCGGTGTGCTACATGACATCGGATCAAAATGCACAGAGAAAAATCTACACAAAACACACAAGAAATAAAGGCACATCAGCAAAAGGAGACCTACATACGTCTTTCAGATCATGACAGGTTGGGTGAGGAAAAAAAAATCTAAGTCACATAAAAGTGTAGATCTGATTAATTTGTATCAAACTCTGGACACTAAAAACTAAGCCTTCACCTTCTTTTCAAAGCCTGTGAATACGAGGCATTCTATTTATGGGAATTTACCCTGAATATCACAGGGAGAAAAAAAGAAACCACAATCACAAGAGTATTCATTGTGATATTATTTGTAATAGCAAAATGATGTAGAGAATCTAAATCCCATACATCGGGAATTGAATAAATGATAATGGTCATCCACTCAATGAAGAAAGATGCTGATGTAAAAAAAAAAAAAAGAAAGAAAAGAAAAAATCTGTATAAACTGATATGGACTAATTTTAATGACGTATTGTTAAGGCTGCAAAAGAAAAATCCACGATACAGAAGATATACCATTTGTAAAGGAAAAGGGGGGCAATAAGAATCTACTATATATGTGTTTATTTTTGCATACAGATAAATCAGAAGCTAATACAATGTGTCACCTTCTGAGTTTGAGTGGGAAGACATAGAAGAAACAGGGGTGGGCAGAAGGTTCCTCAGAATATACCTTTTAAAATAGTTTTGACTTTTGACCTATATTAATGTTTTGCATCTTCAGAAAACAAAAGTAAATTGATACAAGTGGGAATCGATCCTAAAGCTTTAAAAAAAAATGAACCTGACTGTGGGATCACTAGATAATTTCTCAGCTAAATTCCATCGAAATATTAAGCAAGATTAATGCCAATGCTATTTCAACTACTCCAGGGCATGGCAGGAATAAGAAGTAAGAATCTTCCACATTCTTTTCATAGAGCATAACACTAACATCTGACAGAGACGGCGCACAAAAAAGAAAATTAGAGAGACTTTCAATTATGATTCTCAAAATAAAATTAGTAAATCATTCATATTTGAAAATAGGTTTTAGCGTCACATTAAAATAACATTACCTGATGAGCAGGTGGGATTCAGAGCAGGAATACCGGGAAGTTTCATTATAGGAAGTAAAATAATGTATTTCAGCATTTTAATAAATCAAAGTAGAAATAGAAATAAAATTATCATCCCCATAGGTGCTAAAAGGCATTGGATAAAATTCAATACATATTTATTTAATAGAAAAGGAGAGATGGGTAATGTCTTAATATTGGAATAGACTATATACATATTTTTTTTTTAGAGATGGGGAGAGAGAGGTTGGGGGAGGAGGGGCAGAGGGAGAGGGAGAGAAAATCCTAAGCAGACTCCACACTCAGCATGGAGCCCCACACAGGGCTCAATCTCATGACCCTGAGATCATGACCTGAGCCACCAAGGTGCCCCTAAAATATATACATCTTAATGACATAAATGTGCTTATTTATTTATGTGTCTCTGCAGAGTTGTATCCCCTATAAAAAGGCATTATCTGATGACATGCCAAGGGAAAGCCTCTTTCAAGACCTGGTCAACCAGAATGTCCCATATTCCTGAGCAAGGTGGTCAGAAAAGGTTTAGGACACAGCATAAGTCAATGAGATCCTGGCCCAGATTTTTGCTAGGGCTCCTGAGAAAAAAGATTTCCTCCCCTAAAGTGTCAGACCTTCAGATTGTGTATATAGGCACAGATCAAGCTCTGAAAGTTTTGTAGAATCCAACCGGACTTGTCAAGAGAATTGGTGTTCAGGGATTTATATCTAACCCAGATGTCGACATATCTCAGCATAGACTAACCATGGTCTAATTAGCCCATTTCTAATAGGACTAGAAAGGAATTAAGCCAGATTCAGCACTTCTAGAATATGTAAAAAAAAATTCCTGTAAGTCAGCAAGAAAGATAGGAAATACAATATAAAAAAGATAAAGGATATTAATAGTTTAATTCACATAAAGACTAGCCCAAATGATGTTCCACCTCTCTAATTATCAGGGAAAAACAAATTAAAACACTATTGCACTGTCTTGAGTTGTCAATAATTCAATAATTAGAAACTAACCACACACTAAGGTCTGGTGAGGATGTTGGAAATTCAGAGTCCTCAGCCACAGCTGGTGGGATACCAACCCTGCTCAGCCATTGGAGAGCAACCTGACAGTGTTCTTGTAACTGAGTACTTGGGATGCCCTAGGGCATGGCAGTTCCAAGCCTGTGTGCAAGTACCCCCCACAAAAACTACCTCACAAAAGCAAAGGGAGATGTAAACTGGTGAGCAGGCAAAGTATTGCTTCCAGGAGCAAGGGGCTAGACATCTAGGTGTCTGTCCAAACGTAAACTGTCAATAAAATAGGACACTATGCAATGGTCGGGGAATTAATTAGCTTCATGGATGGGTATCCAAAATACTCTGTTGAATGAAAAAGGAACAAAGTGAGATTTAAAGCACAATGCTATTGAAGTAGGTTTTTCAAAACACAAAGCACTATGCATTTGAGGCATATGCATACATATAAATAAAATGATGGTAGGCCAGTTGGAAGTGTCTATGGCAAGAAGAGGGGGAGGAAGACGATGAAGAGGAAGGAGGAGGGGGGAGGGAAGGAGGAGAAGAAATGAGCCTGGGTATCATAAGTGAAGGGAGAAGTAAAATTTTAAAAATTTAAAAGCCACCTACAGACTGATGTTATGTCATAAACTGAAGAACATAGCCAACTAGATTTATATGAGGTCAAAAAGAATAATTTTTAGGTTATGAAACACATTCAGTTTTTTTAAAATTTAATTAAAACGCATATAAAGTGATGATAGTCATGATTTGGAATTACAAAAAAAAAAAAACAATACCAAAAATAATCCTCCAAAAATAAACGAACAGACTAAGGATGGCATACTGGCTGAATGAAAGGTTCTCAAGCCATTAAAACTCACTGTTAAGAATAAAAGTTGCAAATTAACATATGGAGAACCAGTTTTGGAAAGAGAGTGCAAAGTATCATATTTCACCTGAGTAAAATGTTAAACAAAAGATAAAAATGCACACAATAAAAAACCCACAGAAAACTTCAAAACTTGTGGGCCTTATGGATGCCTGTGGGATTATGGATGAAATTACCTTTAGTGACAAAAAGTTTTTTAAAATAATAACACAAATATGAGAATGAATATTGACAAAAACACGAACTAAAAAGAAACGGAGAAACATATCATAATTGGTTTTTATAGCAAGCCTCTCTGGGTTTTAGCTTGCTTCCTCATCTGATTGGTTTTTTAATTGTGGCAAAATATACATACCATAAAATTCACCATCTTAACCATTTTTAAGTGTGCAGCTCAGTAGCATTAAGTACATTCACATTATTGTACAACCATCACCTCCCTGCATCTCTAGAACTCCATCTCTGTACCCATTGAACAATAATTCCATTTTCCCCCAGCTCACGGCAACCACCATCTACTTTCTGTTTCTATGAATCTTTTTTTTTTTAAAGATTTTATTTATTTATTTGTCAGAGAGAGAGAGAGAACACAAGCAGGGGGAGCAGGAGAGGGAGAAGCAGGCCCTCCGCTAAGCACAGAGCTCAATGTGGGACTCGATCCCAGGATGCTGAGATCATGACCTGAGCCAAAGGCAGACGCTTAACCAACTGAGCCACCCAGGCGCCCCTGTTTCTATGAATCTTTGTCCTTTCGTGTCTGGCTTATTGCACTCAGCGTAATAGCATCAAGCTTCATCCATGTTGTAGCATGTGCCAGAATTTCCTTCCTTTCTAAGGCTGAATGATATCCGATTGTATAAAAGTACTACATTTTGTTTATTTATCCAGTGGCTTGCTTCCACCTTGGTTATTGTGAATAATGCTGTTCAGAACATGGGTGTGCTCATCTTATTCTTAAATGATAGCGTTTGGGCTTTGATCAGATGCCCCCAAGCAACCCCCTCCAGAGAGATTGAAGGCACAGATCCTGGAAGGACCACAGAAGAGATGTGAATCAGGATGACAGAAAAGTCCCAGCTCTTAAATCCAAGAGGCACACACATGGTTGTTTCTATAGGTCTGTATATTTTAGATATTTTATAATCAAATAAGATGTAAAAATATGTAAAAAGTTCAGTATGATATAAACTGCCTTGCACAAAGCCTGGGCATTAAGAAACCGTCTTCCACCCCTTGCATACCTCCCAGATCTTCATCCGTATTTCATGGCGACCTCAGGCTCATGCCATCCCCCCACCTGTCACCACCTGTCCTGGTCATTCATTTTTTTACCTGTGACCAGACAGACATACACTGGCTACTAAAACGGCCAAGCATTGGCTGAAGCCAGCCATCGGTAGGGAGCTTTTTGAGGACAACAGTCTGGACCAAATCTCTCTGCAGAGGAAACTGAGAATCTGAACAGAACAGCCACAGCAGGAACGGCCACCACCAACCAGAAAGAGAACCATGGTTGACTGGCTGGAAGTGAGACCCCGCCAGGCACAGGTCCTTGGCCCAAAGGCCCTGGGACTACTTGATGGCATCTCTTAGCAAGAAACACTCGCCACCGTCACCTCCCCCTCACCTGCTAGAATGGGCACTTTCCAGCAGAAAGGTTAAACAATGGAGTGCTTCCACCTTGACCCTGAGCCTGTGGCTCTGCAGGGCTGCCAAGAGCCCTTTAGGGCTGCATTGAAAAGCAACGAAAGCGGGAGAGTCTGCGAATCTTCCCTCTCTCTTCTACTGAACAATTCCCTTCTCTTCATTTCCTTGTCTCTGTGGCCTTCTCATAGGGCTCCAGGACTGTGAGCCCAAGATAACAGTGTACAAGTGAATGCGTTATTAGTCCAGCGGCCGGTTGGGGCTGCACCTCGGGGCAGAAGTCTAAGCATTTGAACCCCTGGTCTCTGTTTCACCCCCTTGGTCCTGTCTGATTCTTTCATTGCAAAACCGGTGTTGCTACTGCTCTCTCATCCCTGATCCTTGTCATCCCCATCATTGTCACCTTCTGATCAGTGTCACTACCCACTGCAAACGTGTGCGGAATGCCCAACCCCTGATGGCCTCCTGCAGAGCTGAAGAGTCACCCCAGCAGCTCTGCCTCGGCAATGCCTTGTAATGGAGTTGATAATGCAACGTATACTCGTATACTCGGGAAGGAAGAGAGGGAGAGAGAGACGGGGAAGAGGAAGGAAGGAAGGGAAGAGGGATGGAGGGAGGAGGAAGGAAGGAAGGAAGGAAGGGAGGAAGCGAGGGAGGGAGGAAGTCATACTAGGTTCCTAGTTTTGGGGGCTCTGTTAATTCAACATACTCTTCAGGTTCAATGTCAGCGTGGAATTGGAGGGCTTTAAATGACATGAGGATTCCTATGCAAGTGGAGAGTGGGAGGTAAGGTCACAAGTGCTCAGTTTGAAGTATTTTTCCACGTGTCTAGACCCCAAAATGGGTTAATACCACGGGCTCAGCTGCCCGACTGCCTGGGTTTGAAGCCCCGCCATGTAACTTAATCATTGTGTGGCCTTGAGCAAGTCATGCATCTCTTTAGGTCTTGGTTTATTCATCAGTAAGATGAAAATAATAACATAAAAATTAATAATAATAATAATACATACTTGTGTGAGAAAAACTCAGTCTTTCCTCCCATGCATTGCCTTTACTCTTACACTATTCCCACATCCCTGACACTTCTGACATGGTGACCGAGTGTGTGGCGTTTTCCCCACACCAGGCAATTCTGGGACACGAGCTGGGTCCACTCAGTTCTGGCACTGTGTGCCTGGAAACAGCGCCACAGCCCCCAGGTCAAGGGCACAGTCCCACGAGACTGCCCACTCCACCCCCACCTTCAGATGCCAATTTCGAGTAGTATGTTCCTAGGCTACCCACAAATTTCGTTGGAGTTGGCTATGAATCAGAAGTTCCCATGACCTCCTCCCCCTTAGATTTTTTTGCTAGAGCAGCTCCCAGAACTCAGGAAAACATATCTACCAGTTCATGGAAGGATATGGTAAAGGATACAGATGAACAGCCAGATGAAAAGACACATAGGGTGGGTGGGGTCTGGGAGCACAGGAGCTTCTGTTCCCGTAGAGCTGGGGTCCATCGCCCTCCTGGGACATGAATATGTTTTCAACCTGGAAGTTCTCCAATTCTCCTACTATTGGGATTTTATAGAGGTTTCCTCATGTAGGCATGATTAATTATTAACTCCACTTTCAGCCCCTCTATCCTTCTCCAGGGAAGGTGGGTGGGGAACTAAAAATTTCAAGCTTCTAATCATGGCTTGGTTTTTCTGGTGACCGGCCAGCCCCCATCCAGGAGACCACCCAGAGTCACCTCATTAGAACAAAAGATGCTCCTAGTGTTGTTATCACTTAGGAACTTACAAGGGTTTGGGGATCCTGTGTCAGGCACATAGTTAGCCTCATATAAGCGTTAGCTACTATTCTAAGTATATGAAAGAATAGTGCTTATACTAAAAATTTCAGACATGGTCTCTTGGCATTGAATTTTGATTTCCTAAAATATATATCCAGATATCAAGGGCCCCCCCCCCGAGAAAGAAATAAATTAAGAACAGTAATAAATGCTTTCTTCTCAAGAAACTGCATCTTTCATTATTTAATTTATATCATGGATCATGAAATGATTTGTATCTTCCTCAGCCCATTTTCACACAGGCTTGGATACTCACAGATCTGGAAGTAAGGATTTGGGAACTGATCTCATGAAAGTTTCCTGTCTTGGTCTTTTAATTTTTCTCCCCATGAAGCTCAAGGTTACATAGCTGTTTGAAGACAGAATTCTGCCTAAAATTTCTGACTGTGTCAATCATCCAATCAAGCAATTCTTTCTGCTATAAACCAGATAGCTCTTTTATTTTTCAATAATAAGAGTAGAAAATTGTGATAAATACCCTCTTCATTCCATACAGTACTTACTGCTGAGAATAACTGAATAAGCTTTTTATCTGATTCTTAACTATTAAAAATTGAATGACCCCACATTCCCCCCACCCACGCCTTCCATGCTTGGCAAGAATATTTCCTGCCCAATATTAGAAAATACCACTAAATTTTTGGGTGTTATGAGGGAAATTTTAGGGGTGAGAAGAATGTTCTAGATCTTGAATTAGGGTGATGATTATACAACTATAACCATTTGTCAAAGCATGTTGAATTGTATACTTAAAAATGGTTAATTTTATTGTATGCAAATTATTCCACAATAAGGCTAATTTTAAAAAAACTCATAGAACAGAGTTCCTAGAATGTGAAAATTTGATTAAGTATAGACATTATCTCAGTATGAATATAAATCATAAAGGTAATAAATCACCACCTACCAAAAAGACATGGTAAGTTCTAGAGTCTAGAGCATTAAAGGGAGGGCATAAAACAGGTCAAGCTTGGGGATAAAAATAGCAGGAAAAAATAGTATAAGGCTAACAACCCATAAAATTAGTGACTACCACCTGGTGAAGGTCTCCAAGAGGTGGGCACCATCACATAATACAGGTGCATGTCCGCAAAAGATGAGAATTTAACACACTTTGCCTATAGCCCCAATGATATAAGTAATATGTAACCTTTCCAGTATGTGATAAGTCTCTGGCCCTGATACTTTCCTCAATAAATAGTTTGTATTACTTTTATTTTTTAAAAGATTTATTTATTTATTTGAGAAAGGGAGAAAGAGTGCATAAGCGGGGTGGGGGGAGGGCGCCAAGGGAGAGGGAGACAGAGAATCCTCAAACTAACTCACCGCTGAGTGACACAGAGGGTGGAGGGTAGATCCCAAGACCCCCGAGATCACAACCTAGGCTAAAATCAAGAGTCGGACACTTAATCGACTGAGCCATCCAGGTGCCCCAAAAGTTTCTATTACTTTTAGATGAATGTGGTATTATTCCTGTGAATGGTATATTTGCATGTGTGTTTCACTTCCAGTAGATGAGGCATGTGGACTTCAGATAAGCATTGCCTAAGAATAGCTGAGTTTGGCATAAACCTGTCTCACAAAAGAACTGTTATGTTGAGTTCTTGATTTCCTTGCTCACAAGAAAGATGCAAGCTGCAAATGGAATTCTCATGATTTCCCATAAGGAAATCTGAAAGATTTGCTTGTAAATGAATTAAAAAATCAGATTTACTTTAATAACTTGAGGGCTTGGCTGTTTGTCCTAAAGCTATCAAATGAGAGGTGGTGTGTAGAGGTGTCGAGATGGAGAGATGAACAGGTGCATGGTGACCTGTGAGGAGTCAGGATGGACAGGTATACCATGAACTCACTTTTCTCTAAATATTTGGCCCACACCCAAGTTTTGTCATTTTATTGTTTGACCCTTTCAGGGAGTAAAGTCCTTGAGTTCTTAACCTAAAGGCTTGCAAATTCTTCTAAGACTAAAGCTGGAAAATAAAGAAAAGAAACCTAAGGAGACAGGATAATGTGCATTTTGGCAGGTATTACGTGATGACCTTTCCCTAGGTCATAACGATGAGGCTCTCTCTCTCGATGCAAATGAACTCAATTCAAAGGGAATTTGCAAAGGTTAAATACTACAAAAATGAACTGAGAGTGCTTATTATAATACACAGAGTTATTATAAATATATGACATCTTCTCGCTGAAGCTTGTTCTTCAATGTAATCGAATTAGTGGAATGAATTTTGACTGGAAGGTGAGGGAGACTCAGGAATGTGGTCCTTTCACACTTGCCCTCAACTCTCTGGACACAGGATCGTGGCTCCTAGAACGAGGTCAGATCTGCAGAAGGCACCTGGCATAGTTAACAGCTGAAGTGGCTTAGAACTCCGTAATAGGCACGACCTGGGGATTTTTCTGATGAACACCATCTAGAAGTGACCTTTTCTTTTTTCCTGACAAGCTACCTCTCTTGCAAACCACAATGTGGCAGGAAAGTCTCTGCTGCGGCATTCTCCGGAGAGAAGTCTGGCCTCCTACCCCAACAGGCTGGGTAACCCAGCCCCGAATTCCTCAGGCCAACACGGCGGCTCCTGAGCGCTTGAAATATGGCTGGGGCAAATTGAAGTGTGCGATAAATACACTGGGTTTGGAGGACTTTAGAGGGAAAGAAAGGATGTCAAAGATCCCATGATATCAATTATATGTTGAGATGATCCTCTTTGGGATAGAGTAGGTTAAATGAAATAGATTTCTAAATTTAATTTCACCTGTGCCTCCTTATCTTTTACTGTGGATATTAGAGAATTTTAAATTACACGTGTGTCTTGTGTTATATTTCGTTGGACAACGCTGTCCTAAGGGGCTAGCTGCGGCTTTGCCACTCTCACCGTGGCCAAGGTTCCTCGGCCTCGTTGCTTCCATGCTGCTCAGTTGTCATCTTCAGAGACTGTCCCCTCAGATCTAGGAGGCTGCACCCGTGGGGTATGAGCGGTGCCTGCTCAGGGATTTGGTTTGGGATTTGCCTGTCCCTTTCCACCTAATTCATGCTTCCAATCACAGCTCTGCATGTAAGTCGTAATGACCTCCAGTTTCTTCCTGAGCTTACTTACTACTCCTTTTTTCCAGCATGTTCCAGAGCTTGGACAACCAGCTTAGCAAACCTCAGCTGAGCCTTCACACCACTTCCCTTTAACAAATGGATCTAAAATAAAGTATTTAACAGGAGTCCAGTTGAAGAAACAAAATACAGTAGGGTGCCTGGGTGGCTCAGATGGTTGGGCGTCTGCCTTTGGCTCAGGTCATGATCCCAGAGTCCTGGGATCGAGTCCCGCATCGGGGTCCCTGCTCCCTGGGAGCCTGCTTCTCCCTCTGCCTCTCTCTCTCTCTCTGTGTCTCTCATGAATAAATAAATAAAATCTTTAAAAAAAATAGACTAGAATAAACGCATAGAAAAAAATTCTTTTTTTTTGGTCTAGATGAAAATTTTATGCTACATAGTTTTCCTTTGATTAAATATACTGTTTCATTTTCCTCTCCACAAAGAAGAATACCTGAGGGGTTTTTTGTACACTTACCTTCTTAACAAATCCATTTTCTCCTGGAACAAAATCCGGCCCCTTTCCATGACCCGCTAGTTCCTTCCTGCTCTGGGGCCATCAAACACCCATCAAATTCCGGGCCTTTCCCCTTCTCAAAGTACACCAAGGCAAGCCTCCAAACTGAGCTCCTTGATCCCCTGGAATACTCAGCTTTCCTGCCGTGACCCCGCCCTCCCTCCTCTCTTCCCCACCTGCTTATATTAGATGAAGACAATGCAACTAGTAATGCAAAAGAAATCAAAGGTTTTTCACAATAAAATAAACAGATAAAAATCTCATAGGTGTCACAAAGATTTAATGAGTGACACTCAAGGCTAGAGTCCTTATTTAAAAAAAATGCATACCCTGCACAAAAGATCCTCCTCTGGGAAGAACAGAAGGATGGCACCCTGTCCTGGGAAGTTAGTTATATCTGTAAACAAAGCAGAGAGCTGAGAAAAGCAGCTAAGTGTGGAAACATTTTTAAAAAGGGTAGTGGGGGAGACACATGAAAAATGTTTTATTGTGGTGTTCTCTTAACCAACTGGCTGTGGTTGATACTTCAAAAGTATCTTGTTTATTTACATATTTTACTTCTTAAAGATTTATGTCATCCTCTGTAAGTATCTTGTTTATTTATTTGCTAAAGATTTTGTGTGCACAAGCCGATCCCTTTGACATTATCTTTCCTCCTGACCAGCAGGACCCATGGTTGTTTGATAGCCAGACTCTAGCTCAAAAGGTCACCTCCTCCGGGAAATCTTCTCTGATGCCCAATAGCCACTCTCTACCACAGCATCCTCCTGAGGTTTTCTGTGCAGCAGCCCCATGAGGTAAAAAAGATTTGCAATACTGTCATGCCTCACATTAAAATATTCTTAAAATTACAAATACAATGCGTTATTTAATAATCAAAGAAAGCCTTTGTTTAAGTTTAATACACTTTTGTTAGCCTTGTTGATAATGGCCACTTGGTTGAGGTAGTATTCCTCATTAAAACGCTAATACAGTTTAACCTGCAGGGACAAAATCTGTGAAGCCTTAAGTGGAGCCCCACTTGTGGAAAATGCAGGACCCATTAGTGTTGGCGTTATGGTTGGCCATGTTCCTCATGTGAATACCACCTGTCTGTGGGTCCTGTGATCCTCTGTTCGAATCCTGGCTTTGCCCTCTTGCAGCTGCGTGACCTCATGCAAGCAATCCGACCTCTCAGGGCCTCAGTTCCACATCTGTGAAACGGAGTCCCAATACCCACCTCTTAGAGCTGTTGTGTGCGAAGACTGAATGAGTGAAAACCCATAAGGCCCAGAACACAGCCTGGCACATAGTAGGTGCCGGAGACAAGCTAGCTATCCGTGTCACACCACTGGAAGTTTGCACACCCTGAAGGGACCACGCGAGCTGTCTAGATGTCAGGCAACTTCCACAGAGCCCCAGGGAACATTGGTTGGCTGCTTTCTCCACGTATGGAAAACATGGCTCCTCAGCCACGGGCCACTTCCAGGCAGGGCCTGGCTAGGAGCTTCCTCCTCAGCCCACGGCTGCTCTTCTCAGAGAAAGGGTCACAGAATCACTCATTCCTCCCCCACGTAAGAAACTCACCAGGCCAGAGACTCAATGCTTCTCCCCACTACATCTTCCCCGTGGGAGAGAATTGACCCAAACAGCCCCACGGCCAGCCAGCTTCTCAGTCATTCACCCTGGGACCCTCTTGAGACCGTCATGAAGCAGTCACTTTATTTTATTACTTTTTTAAGGATTTTATTTATTTATTTATTTGACAGAGAGAACGCGCACAACCAAGGGGGAGGGCCGAGGGAGAGGGAGAAGCAGGCCCCCTTGCTGAACAATGAGCCTGCCGATGCGGGGCTCGATCCTAGGGCGGCTGAGATCATGACCTGAGCGGAAGGCAGACGCTTAACAGACTGAGCCACCCAGGCGCCCTGGAAGCAGTCACTCTAACAAGATAAAAACGGAGAGAGGCTGCAACCCATTTCTTACAGCCTGGCTCTCCCTGATTGCTGAACCCTTTCCATTAACATCAGTGGGCTTCCTATCACAGAGAAAAACACTCATTTATTAAATTCTTTATGCCCGTGTTCCCTAAGAAGGAATCATGCACACACACACAGAGGAGAAGACACACGGACACCACCACTGCCTAAAGCCTAAGATATTTATGATCTTAATTTTGGTGCACAGTGGGGTAGAGCAGTGCAGATTCAAGGCTAACGGAGTTGTGTCCCCTGTACTTAGACCAAGAGGTGGTAGACAGGGCATTGCGAAAACGAACAGAGGCAATTCAGGAGACATCCACACTTTTGTTTCTTTCTTAAATTATGGGATCATAATGAAGGGCAAGTTGGTCTTAAGAAGCAGACTTCATCACCCACGTTGGAAGACCTCCTTTCCATTTGCAAAGTGCAAATGTTCCTGTGGCTAAATGATGTGTTCAATTACTTTCACTCCACACTCCAAACTATGTATGAGACCCTCTCGGGTGTAAGTGAAAAGCAAATTTGGCCCATCACAGCTGACAAGAGTCAACTCAAGTAAATGGCTGGCTCACTAACTGTACACCCTTCCTCGGAGTTCTGATCCCATTGCTATTTTTTATTCTTTAAGAGTGCTACGTTAGGACTCATAAAGAGAGGTGTACAGTGTAACCCAAACAGACCTCTCCGGTGTTTACATATCACTTTCGACTTTGTGACGGATACTCTCTTCTAAGGAAGCTGTAGCAATTCATTTAACACGCCCTGATCTGGAACTAGGGGAATATTAAAAGTGTCTAGCACAGTGCTGCGTGCATGGCCAGAGCTCCAGAAGTACTTGCTGATGGGCTGATTTGGAAACAAAACACCGCCCAAGGACACACACACGCAAGTCTCCAAGCCGCTGGGGGCACTGCCGCTGTGCTGTAATTGTCTCTGCTGCTGTAAAAGTCTAAATGAAAACTACCCCATTAATATTAATTCCCAGCCAGCATTCTAAATGAATGAGGCAGCTGCACCGGGTGAGTTTCCTGGCTGTGTGTTAATTATTAATTTTTTTTTTATCTCTTAGATTTAAGGCAGTTGGAAAAAAATATTTAGCTTCCTGTTTTTCTGTTTAATTAAAATCAGTTTCCTGTTTATCTGGAATTTTGTTTTTATGTCTCACTTGCTCAGAGCCAAATTAAGAAAATAAAAATAAATTCAAGATGATGCTTGGCTTGAAGGTAGAGAGCTAAATTAGACGACAGTTTCTTGGCTGATGATCTCACATCCAACTTTACTGAAAAAATTTAAGGAGTCAAAAGAAAACTTCTACCACCTCCAAGAGACCATATCTACACACCTACCCACATCCCTCTTGTTAACAATGAATGTTCGACATCAGGTTATAAAAGATACCGTGGCTTATATTTAATGCGATGACTGATGTAGTTGAAAGCTACCATCTTGTTTGCTTTCCATTTGTCCCATCTGTTCTTTGCTCTCTTTTTCCTCTTTTCATGTTTGCCTTTGGATCTCTCGCTGGGGTATTAGCTATAACTCTCGTATATTGTTATTGAACCGCTCCTTTTGGCTCCATAGTATTCTCTTTCACTTATTTATCTGTCTATCTTCTAGTAGATTTCCTGGATGGGATAAGAACTCTAAAACAATGTACTTTCATTTCTATCCTCACTCCCAGGCTCTATCCTATTGTTGTCATAAATTTTACTCCTACTATTGTTTTAAACACCATACTGCGTTGTTAATAATTTTGCTCTCAACAAGAACTTTAAATAACGATAAAAGTGTTTTTAACTCACATAGTTACCATTTCCAGGGCTCTTGTTCCCTGTGTAGAATTTCAAGCAGTGTCTTATACACACAACTAAATCCAAAATGGATCATAGACCTAAATGCAGAACCCAACTCTGTAATACTTCTAGAAGAAACGTTAAGAGAAAAATCTTTATGACCTTGGTTAGGGAAAGATTTCTCAGAGATGACCAAAGCCACGAGCCATGAAAGAAAAAATTGGATTTCATCAAAATGAAGAACTTCTATTCTTTGAAAGACACTATTAATAAAATAAAAAAGAAAGCCACAGTCTGGGAGAAAGTACTTGCAAATCTCCTACCTGAATGTAGAACATATAATATATAATGTAGAAAAACATAATATAAATTATATTTATAATTATACATATATGTATTATAACTATTTAACAGATATATTATAAATAGAAATTATATATGTCTATAATTAGAATTGTAAATACGAAACACATATAAACATATTATAAATAGAAATTCTGTGTAAAATATATAAATATCAATATAAATATAATTAGATATAAAATGTATAAGTATAATAAAAATAAAAAACATATAAAATCTGAGTGTAGAACAGAGAAAAACTGTAATAAATTCTAATATGAAAACAAGCCTAATAAAACAAATGGGCTTAAGATTTGAATAGATACTAAAGAAGATACATGGTTGGCAAATGAGTACATTAACAGATGCTCAGCATCACTAGTCATTAGGGATATACAAATTAAAACCACAATGGGAGACTACTACGTACAAACTAGAAGTGTCAGTGATGTGGGAAACAAAGGCAGAAGAAAAATTATTAAATTTCCTTACTATTTACAGTCCATTGACAAGTCCTTGAAACAGGCAGAGTGACATTCCCCTAAGGACTCAACTGCCTGGATGTTGACACTTTGCTAAAGGCAAAAGACAATCTTAGCCTGACACCCAGGATCCTGTAAGTCTACTTTAACATATAAAAATTCCTTTGGAAACTTCTTTTATCTCTACCCCACCCCCCAAGATACATGTTGACAATCATGTATCTTGCCCCCAAGTATATGACTCACTGAAATACATCTGAAGGGTCTCATTGAGTAAGGGACGGGCAGAGCTAGGTAAGGAGAGATAGATAGGGGACCGTGTGATCAGGCTCACAGAAATCCCCGAAACGCTGAGGCATAACGAAACCAGACCACCCAGCCCGGGGGTCAGAGGTGGGGTCTTTTTATGGCAGTCACATTGTGACCAACAAAGAATAGCCAGACCCCAAAGAAGAAGTAAGCCATTAAGGATGTTATTACCAGTCCTTACTCAAACCAAGACATCACAAAAATGGTAAAGTCACAAGCTGCCTGGCCAGTTCTTTTGTTGTTGTTGTTAAAGATTTTATTTATTTATTTGAGAGACAGAGAGAGAGAGAAGCAGACTCTCCGCTGAGCAGGGAGCCCAACGTGGGGCTCGATCCGAGGACCCTGGGATCATGACCTGAGCCAGATGCAGACTCTTAACCCACTGAGCCACCCAGGCGCCCCTCCCTGGTCAGTTCTAAATAAAAGACTGTCAGTCTTTTAGGAGGCCCACGTTAGCAATCCCCTCGGGACCCCTCTCGCTCCTGAGAGCTTTATCTGCATCCTTACTTAATAAAACTCTATCTCTTTACTCAACGCCCCTTTGCCTGTGAGATTCATTCTTCGACTCCGTGAGACAAGAACCTCGCTCTCCCGCTTCATCACTACTTACAGAATAGACTGGCCCTATCAAGTGTTGGAGAAGATGTAGAGTGACCGGAACACTGACTCACTGCTGGTGAGAACGAAAAATGGTTCAACCACGATGGAAAATCGGTTTGGCAATTTCTATTAAAAAGTTAACACCTGCCTACCATATGCTCCAGCTGCCCAACTTCTAGGTATTTTCCCTAAGACAAACGAAAGCATATATCCATACAAAGACTTTTCCATGAATGTTCCTGGCAGCTTTATCTGCAATGGGCAAAAACTAGAAGCAATGCAAATCCCCAATAACAAAGGGGTGGGTAGACAAACTGCATATCCGTACAATGGACCGCTAGCCAACAGTGAGAAACAGTGAGTTGCTGGTATATAAAACAACATGAACGGTTCTCAGAATAATTCTGCTGAGTGAAAAAAGACAGACAAAAGTGTGTATACCAAACGAGTCCATTTATATAAAATTTTAGAAAATGCAAGCGTCTCTAGTGACAGAAAGCACATCAGTGGCTGCCTTGGGGCAGGAGAGGGTCATGGTTTGGAGAAAGGCAGGAAGAGGGACTAGAACAAGAGCACAAGAAACCCTTCAGGGCTAATAGCATGCTCATTACCTTGATGATGACAATGGTTTCACATGTCAAAGCTTGTCCAATTATACCTTTTAATTAGATGTAGTTTATGGTACCAGTTATACCTCAATAGGGTTAAGATAGGTAGATCTCTCTGCTTCTCTGTAGTTTACGTGCAAGTGGGTACAATAAAAGATAAGTATATTTTATTAAGTTAAACCATAGGAAATGGCCGATTTTATAGGCAAAAAACAAAAAACTGTCAATTTCATGTGACGCGACCTAATATATGTCAAGGCCACAGTGGGAACTGGTAAGTGCTATGTGGAAATGAAAAGAAAAGCAGGGAGAAGCAATCAGAATTTCCAGGCAGAGGCACAGTCTGCAAATTTTAAAGAGGGTGTAGTGTGGCCAGCATCGATTTCTTTGAGACAGTGACGGGGAGCAAATTCAAAGGAGTGAGGGAGTGGGCCATGTGGATCTGTGGGGGATGGGGAGAGAGAACCTTCCAGGCAGAGGCTAGAGCAAGGTTAAGGCCCTACGGAGCGAGTGTGCCTCACCTGCTAAAGGAATAGTAAGAAGTCCAGTGTGGGCAGAAACCGAAAATATTTTTTAAAAAGATGTTAAGGAGTTCACAGAACATAAGGCAGGAAACGAGCCTTTGAAAAGGCAGTGAAACACGCAGGAATAAACAGCAGGGACCACGGACAGAGTCAGGCTGGAGAGACCCCATCCTGGCTGCACACGGGTCTTGCCCAGGTCGGCTTCCCTCCCTGCCCTGCACTCCGGACAGGCACCCACACCACTATGACCAGCTTCGGGGGAGAACTCTGCTCTGGTTCAGAGTCTTCCATTATTAGCTCCAGATTCACTCTTCCGGTGGGTAGATGTGTTCCAGCAAGTTTTGGGATGTGTTCCCAGTCCTCCATGCCAGGGAAGCGGGAAATAAACATCTCAAATTTTTAGCTTTTGCAGCAGGAAGTAAGGCTCTGCCTTCCTTTCACTCCTGCTCTTTTGGAGCCATTCCTCGTGCATGAGAAAGGAGAGTAAAGGAGGTCCAGGAACAATAATAAATAACACCCAATTCCCCTCTCTAGCGGAGGGCTAGGGGAACGAAGTCATCTTGAATTTACCTACCAATGCGCCACCAACCATGCCCATCAGTGTTAGTCTTATGGTAACGGGCAAAACAAGACAGATATTCATAGACCACTGCAGGAAGCAAAAGAAAATAAGATGCAAGCTCTCGGATAGGAATATAAAACAGACAATAGTTTCCATTGGGTCTGCAAACTTGAATCAGCCATGGTGTGCATTCCGGGAATTCAAACAGCCTCTTTCTGTATCTCCTGGACAAGGAAAGCCTGGCTCCCTGCAGTCCCCTGGGCCAGGCAGCTCTTCTCTGTGAGCATCAGAGTGAGGATCACGGATCTGCCAGACTGCAAGCTTCTTCTTCTTCTTTTTTTTTTTTTTCCTTAAGAGTCAGGAGGTGTGACTTGGAGGAATGAGAAAGGCAAGCCATGAAAGTGATTTTCACTGTCAGCCTTGAACGCAGTGTACCATTAAGCACAAAGCGGGGCATGGGGGGAGGAGGGGAACAAAAGAAAGAATGGGGGACTTCTATAGCTGGGTTAAGTATAGAGTCTGGGCCAGCTTGGTGGACTTGGGGCTCTGTGCTCAGTAGTAGACCTCTGAGCCTGGGGTGTGATGCTCTGCAGTCACTCCCTTGAAATACTTAAATAACCTTATCTTTGCGTTCGTGGAAGTCCAACAGGCGTGGGCTCAAGGGCCAGGGCCTCCGTTTAGGTGCATCCCGCCTCCCAGGAACAGGTGTTGGGGCCATCTCTCTGCTGCCCTTGCCTTTTGGGGACCTGATCTCGGGCTGACAACCGGGCACCACAGGGTCAGTGTTGAGCATGCGCCCTGGGATCCTGGGAGGTCCACACTCACCCCTCAAGTATCCTGGTACTGAGAGATCACAAATGTAACTAGCAAATCAAAACCACCATGACCGGTGGAGAAAGGCCACGGGAGAAAAGAAAAATCTCTTTTCCTGACTTTTGAAGCAAAACCCCCACATTTCCACTTTGCCCAGTGCCAGGCAAGCTGTGTATCTGGCTCCATTTAGAGCTGATAAGCAAGCAAGGGACGGGCTAGCCAGGTCAATGGAGACTGAGCAGCAGAGAGCTGGCAGGCAGGGCAGGTGGAGCTCCAGCACCCAGACAGTTGTGCAAGTGGTTCACAGCTTGCCTTCGGCATCCACGGTGTGGAAGACTTTTCATTTTCCCACCCTGCGCTCTGCATTAATTAAACAAAATGTCAAAAAGCAATTACAGTGTGCCACATCCGGGGTTGGGGCCGGGAGCTTCTTTACATAGTGTGGTGAGGGCCAGTGTCCCTTAAAAAGTGATATTTGATCCGAACACTAAGTAGCATCCGAATTGAAGCAGCCTGAAAGATCCGGGGGGTGGGGGAGTAGTATTTATTGCAGACAGAAGGAACAAAGCTTGCAGGGGAGAAAAAGCTTAACCAACAGAGGTGTAACAGTGACGTGTGAGCAGGAATAGTTTCACCAAGTAATGACAATGACTCATGGTATTTAACTGAAGAAACGCTTCCTCTCTTTGACCTTAAAGTAGGAACTATTTAATCTACTAAGTTACAGGCTTGATCAACCCCTGATGGGTATTTTCATTTACTTTGTCCACTGGAGAGCACTGATGGACTGTTGGACACCAGCTGTGACCTCTATTAACTACCAGTTGAGAGCAAGTGCCTCTTTGTTACCTCCAGCTTTCCCTAAAATACCATTTGGAATAAATGTGTTCATTCAACAAATGTTGCTTAAGCACCTCTTATGTTCAAAGTCTATAGGAGAAACATTGAGGAATAAAACCTCCAGGTTCTTTGAAATCTAACAGTGGGCAAAAAGTACTGAACCTTGAGAATTTGATGACTGCTACAAGAGATACAAAATCTAGCCTTGCATGTCTAGCTGGGGTAGAATCCCTTTTATTGAAGATTTAGTGGTGGGAGGTTCAGGGAGCTGATCAAGAATCCCTCTATGTCAAAGAACCAATTAATGTCAGGCTTAAAAAAAATCTTAATAGAAAATTCAGTATCCTGTGTATCATAAGTTTTCCAAATTCTTCCTTAATTTAGAAGCTTATCTAAACATGTTTTAAATATTAGATTCCAGGGGCACCTGGGTGGCTCAGTCAGTTAAGCATCCGACTCTTGATTTTGCCTTAGGTCATGATCTCAGGGTCCTGGGATCGAGCCCTGCATCGGACTCCCTGCTCAGCAGAGGCGGCTTGAGATTCTCTCCCTCTCCCTCTGCTCCTCCCCCTGCTGGCCCACATGCTCTCTCTCTCTCTCTCTCTCTCTCTAAAATAAATAAATCTTTAAAAATTAGATTCCAAGTATGCTCATTTATTTTACCAATTTTCTCCATGAATCAATTTGCAAAATGGGTAAGACAAAAACAGAATTCTGTCAGAGAGACATTTAGCATTTTTTAAGTTCCCAGTTCTCAGGAACAATGCAATTTAAAACTCTCAAGGTGACTAACTCACAATCCTTATAAATCTTGTTCTTATGTTATGTTTGAAGAGTCCTAGGATTTAGACCTCAAAGTATTTTATAAAATACCTTATTCCATCCTTACATTCAGAAATAATAAAATCGAGGTCCAAAGAGTCAACTGGTTAAGGTAAAACTACACCTTTCTCTTTCATTGTCCATCTAAGACTTGCTTCTCAGAATACATGTTGGCATATAACAAATCAGATAGGCCTGTAAGTAGTTCTGTTATCCAACCTGGCAATAAAGTGAAAGATGCAGAAATAGACATGAAAATAGCACATCTCCAGGAGAGCCTCTGTGAGCAGGACCCCACTTACACTAAGAACCTGTGGTAGACAAGCAAAATTATGAACCCCGAAGATGTCCACATCCTAATTCCCAGAACCTGTGGATGTATTAGGTTACTTGCAGAAGGGAATTAAAGTTGTTAGTAGAATTAAGGATCCTGGAGTATCTGAGAGGGGATTGCATCTAGTGAGGTTAGTCAGGCAAGGCTTACCTGAGAAAGACACAGTTGAGCTGAGATCTCAAGGTAAATAGGAGTTAATGAGGCCACAGAAGCCAGGAGAAACCATCCAGGTGGAATAATAGTGTAGGCAGAAGTCCTGTGGCCCATGTAGCTTGGAGGGCATGAGGGACAGACCCACAGTGTGACTGGAAGGAAGAAATAAAGGGAAACTGGTGTACAGAGAGGATAGAGAGGCTGGTAGAGAGATGAGTGTTCAAGGTCCTGTAAACCAGATGAGCAAAATCCACCCTCATCCCGGAAACAGTGGCAAGCCTTGGAATGAGGGCCTCAGCTCACAGGGAGGTTAGAGACCATTTATTTTCAGGATACAAATTAACTTGGATAAAATGCATCTTCAAGGAAAGATGCAGAATAATCCAATAATGTGTTCAAACATATTGTTTTGGAAGGGTTGCTCTTAAATCTTGAATTTTGAATAAATGTAACTTAACAATAAATATTGCTCTTTGTAGAAGGCTATGTGTTATAACAATTCAACTTTTTTACCAGTTGAAAAATTCATAGCATTTCGGTTAACTGAGTGTATTTTCAGAAGAACTGAAAATAAGCTAGTCTGGACAGAATGTTAATGAAGTGCTCCCACTGGAATCATTGAGAGTGTGTGACAGACATGTGTGCTGTTCATTCTCCAAGCTCCGAGAGGACTGGGGTCCAGTGTTTCTTGGAGATTCTGGTATGCTTTATGCATTATTTTCTGAACAACTGATGCGGTCACAGGACATCTATGGCTAAAACCCCAGGTAGAAGGACTGTAAAGAGGAGCACCTGAGCCCAGAGTGTTTTCCTACACACACACACGCACACACACACACACACACACGTAGACAGCTAACAAATGAGTCAATCAAATCACACATGTACATATCATGAATGGATTTTATTAAAAACAATGAAATTGACACCATCCTAGGAAATTCAGGGTATATACGGTCTGTTTCTATGGCAACCAACAAACGGGCTATGGCCCTGATTCTCCAGTATAAGGAATTTCTTACATGTTGGGATGATTCAATGTTTCTAAGCATCCCAAAGAACCTGATGAAATCTCTTTAAAATATAAAACACATAAACTGAAAAAATATATATATAATACATGCACACACTCTATCTAAATCTAAAACAATGATCCTTCCATTTGTTCTCCTTCATCCTTGTAGCTCTGTGTTTTAGCAGAAAATGGGAGGGCAGATTGCACATGTAGTGGAGCTTTTCCTTCTCAAAGTTCTCTTATGCTCATTATTTACTTTGGCAGAAACTCAAAGATTTTTTCTAGTGCATGAGTTAGTTCAACTGAATCATTATTTTGGTCTGGATACATTTTTGCACAGTGGGCTTCACCTAAATGTGAAAAGGTTAAGATCAGAATACCTGTAAAGTAAGTATTCTTAACCTTGGCTGCATATTAACATATTTCAAAGTTATTTATGCCCAGACCAATTCCTAGAGATTCTCATTTAATTGTCTGATATTTATTAATAATACTTCTTATTCCTTTTTTCGTAGGATTTTTTTTTTTTTATTTCAGAGAGAGAGCGCGAGCAAGCACAAGCAGGGGGAGAGGCAGAAGGAGAAGCAGGCTCCCCACGGAGCAAGGAGTCCAACACAGGGCTCGATCCCAGGACCCTGGGATCAGGACCTGAGCCGAAGGCAGATGCTTAACCGACTGAGCCACCCAGGCGCCCCCCAAAATACTTATTATTTTTTATTAATTACTAAGCGGTACAAATGAATGAAAGCTATAGAAAAATATCTAAGCTTGTCAATTTAGAGATTAATGTTTTTAATTAATCTCATTCTTTAACTCAGGAGTGTAATATGACTTAAGACCCCCAGCTATGAGTTTATTCCCTGGAAGTTACAGGCAAAAAATTATCAGCTATGGGGAATAAGAACAAAAGAATGATTTATAGTTTTGTGGAATTTTAGGATATTTAATTTTAATTAAATAAGGCATATTTAGTTCCTTTGTTTTACAGATTTAAAAAGGAAACAAAGGAGACTCAGATAGTTTTCTTGGCTTGTAAAAGCAGTTGTTGATGAAGCCTGAACTACAGCCTAGTTCATCAGCCCTCAGTGTCTTATCTGTCTTGACTTGACAGTGATCTAGAGATATGGGGGCCCCTCCGCCACAAATATTGAATACCTGACTCTTCCTTGATTGATCTGCAAGCACTGCAGGGTGGGGAGGGATCTTTGAGCTGGTAAATCACCGTGACAGCTTTGCAAATACCACATTCACATAACAAGCAGCAACATTTTGCAAGAGGAAACTTGAACATCTCATCCAATTTAGATTATTTAGATTACTATAAATGGATTATTTAGATCATTATAAAGCTCACCAGTAATTTCCAACAAGCAAAAGTTAATTGGTGGTCAATGGATCCTTGCATCCCTCCTGAATTTATTGCACTAAGAACTAAGCAGACACATCACTGGCCATCAATCATTGGACACTTAATTTGCCTTTTGCCTAGCGTCCAAATTTATTTAAACAAAACAGCTCATTTGAACAAGTAATAAGATTCCTGAAAGAAAGTAACCTCATGTCGCTTGATTAGGGAAAGCGCTTGTAAGGAAACTTTTAAGCCCAATAGTTAACCAAATGGTTCATTTTGTATCTCTTTGGATATTCATGACTGTGTCACCTTCAATGTAAAGAGCAGGCAAATCTTCACTGACATCTTTTATGACTCCAAGATTAATGGAATCATGGGGAAAGACAGTCTTGCTTCATGTCTCATTTAGGCCCCCACCAAACTCATTTGTGTCCAGAAAAATCTGAGCTACTGAAACTCAGGGCCAAAGATACCTGAACATTGTTGAATTTAAAAACTACAAGGAGAAAACAAAGTATGGGGGCTGGGGAAAGATTGAATTTTAGATCCCAGGGACTAGAAATGAGGAAGTATAAAAAGAAAGATTGCAAGGACTGATTTTTCTTTTTTTTTCTTTTTTTGCTTTGTTTTATTCTTTGAATCTTGACTTATTGAAATGGCTAAAGGAACCTCTGCAATTTAAGAAAGAAATTATTGAAAATCCAATGAACTTGAGGCACCTGGGTGGTGCAGTCACTTAAGCGACTGACTTGGTTTCAGCTCAGGGTCTTGAGATCGAGTCCTGTCTTGAGATCAAGTCCTGTGTCCAGCTCCTTGCTAAGACTCTCTCTCCCCTTCCCTCTGCCCTCCCCCCCACCAGTTTGTGTGTGAGTGCGCACTCTCTCTTTCTCTCTCATAAATAAAAATCTCTTAAAAAATAAAAAGAAAAGAAAACCCAATGACCTCAGTACAGTTATTTCTCATGGAGAAATCTCTTCAATATGCTAAATTATAATTTCTTTGCCACACACCAAAAGATAGTATGATATATTAAAATAGCTTTTCACTTGACTGGTAGGTATATTTACAAAAGAATGTTTATATACATAATATTCTTTCTTCGTCAGCTAAAAGCATGCACTGAGAGACCCTGTTCTCTGGACCTTCAACTTCCTGTGTACATATCAGATGTTGGATACAGAATAAGCAGAGAAAATTAAACATTTCTTAACCCGAGAAGTCACAGTCAAGCTGAGATAGATTCCTAATATTGAATATTGGGAAATGCTGAACTTTCTAAATTAAGTTGCATTAGTGACACTGGATGATCAAGTGCAGACTCCTTGGTAGGGTATAAAAGCCTTTAATGATCTGGCCCCACCCATAGGTCCAATCTTTTCTCCTCCCCTTGTGATACCACCCCCATTTCACTCACCTCTCAAGTCTAGCTCCAGGGTGGCTCCACAGGTCTATGCCTTTCCCTTCTGTCCTCATCTACATAGAAAATGCCCCTCTCCTCCTCTGATTTGCAAACTTCTGCTCATCTTTCTGCCTGAACTCAGAGATTGCTTCTTCTGAATTTTTCCTTAATCTTTCCCTATTGTCTTCCCGCTTTATTTTCAGAGCTACCCTTACATCCTTGCACATGTTCCTATTAAAGCATTCATCCCCAGCATCCACAACAGTGCCTGGCTGAAACTACAATGAATAATCAGAGTTATAAGTAACAGTTTAGAAATGTGACTCATCTAAAGTCTAGCAGCTGTATCAGGAATCTAGGCATTATAAGAGTTTATAGCTCTTGGGAGGTAGAGGAAAAATATGGTAAAAGTGATCTAGAGGGCTGGATGGGGTGAAGGACAGATTACAATTTTTATGGGCAGGATGGAATGGGCATCACTGAGAAGGTCACATAAGCGGAGACTTGAAGGAGATGAGGAAGGAAGGAAGAGCATGTCGTGGATTAGCACAGTGCCAGTGTGCCTGCCTGAGAGCTCATGAGGTGAAGATAGTGAGAGTGGTGTCAGACTCGGGGGCGGGGGGACCCTGCTTGCCATTGTAAGGACAATGGCTTTCCTCTACGGGAAATGGCCATGATTGGATGGTTTTGAGCAGAGGAATGAGAGATCTGCTTTGTTCCTTAAGGATCACTGCAGCTGCTGGGTTAGAATAAGTGTAAGGGCCAGGGCAGAGGCTCAGAAACAGGGTAGGAGGCTGTTCTGATAACCCACCTGACAGCAGGTGCAGCCACAGAGGCTGATCAGGGAAGAGCTAGAGTCTGGGAAATCCTGGCTCCAAAAGGTGAAAAACAGTCTTGGAAAGAGATTTGGGATTTTCCAAGCAGGTACATCCTTGGAACATAGTCTTTTTTTTTTAATTTAATTTAATTTTATTATGTTATGTTAGTCACCATTTAGTACATCATTCGTTTTTGATGTAGTGATCCATGATTCATTGTTTGCATATAACACCCAGTGCTCTATGCAGTTCGTGCCCTCTTTAATACCTATCACCAGGCTAACTCATCACCCAACCCCCTTCCCTCTAAAACCCTCAGTTTGTTTCTGAGAGTCCATAGTCTCTCATGGTTCATCTCCCCCCACCACCTGATTCCCCCCCTTCATTTTTCCCTTCCTTCTCCTAATGTCTCCTCCGCACTATTCCTTATGTTCCACAAATAAGTGAAACCATATGATAATTGACTTTCTCTGCTTGACTTATTTCACTTAGCATAATCTCCTCCAGTCCCACCCATGTTGATGTGAAAGTTGGGTATTCATCCTTTCTGATGGCTGAGTAATATTCCATCGTATATATGGACCACATCTTCTTTATCCATTAGTATGTTAAAGGGCATCTCGGGTCTTTCCCCAGTCTGGCTATTGCGGACATTGCTGCTATGAACATTGGGGTGCATATGGCCCTTCTTTTCACTACATCTGTGTCTTTGGGGTAAATAGCCAGTAGTGCAATTGCTGGGTCATAGGGTAGCTCTATTTTTAATTTTTTGAGGCACCTCCACACTGTTTTCCAAAGTGGCTGTACCAGATTGCATTCCCACCAACAGTGTGAGAGGGTTCCCCTTTCTCCACACCCTCCCCAACATTTGTTGTTTCTTGCCTTGTCCATTTGTGCCATTCTAACTTGTGTGAGGTGGTATCTCAATGTGGTTTTGATTTGAATTTCCCTGATGTCTAATGTGATGATATGCATTTTTTCATGTGTCTGTTAGCCGTTTGTATGTCTTCTTTTGAAAAGTGTCTGTTCATGTCTTCTGCCCATGTTTGACTTGATTATTTGCTTTTTGGGTGTTGAGTTTAAGAAGTTCTTTACAGATCTTGGATATCAGCCCTTTGTCTGTAGTGTCATTTGCAAATATCTTCTCCCATTCTGTGGGTTGCCTCTTTGTTTTGTTGACTGTTTCCTTTGCTGTGCAGATGCTTTTTATCTTGATGAAGGCCCCAAAGTTCATTTTTGCTTTTGTTTCACTGGCCTTTGGAGATGTATCTTGAAAGAAGTTGGTGTGGCCGATGTTGAAGGGGTTACTGCCTATGTTCTCCTCTAGGATTTTGATGGATTCCATTGAGGTGTTTTATCCATTTTGAGTTTATCTTTGTGTATGGTGTCAGAGAATGGTGGAGTTTCATTCTTCTGTATATAGCTGTCCAATTTTCCCAGCACCATTTACTGAAGGGATGGTCTCTTTTCCATTGCATATTTTTTCCTGCTTTTTCAAAGATTATTTGACTCATTCTATGAGGTAAGCATTACCTCAATCCCCAAGCCAGGCAAAGACCCCATCAAAAAGGAGAATTTCAGACCAATATCCCTGATGGATATGGATTCCAAAATTCTCAACAAAATCCTAGCTAATAGGATCCAACAATACATTAAAAGGGTCATCCACCATGACCAAGTGGGATTTATCCCAGGGATGCAAGGGTGGTTCAACATTTGCAAATCAATCAATGTGATAGAACATATTAATAAGAGGCGAGAGAAGAACCATATGGTCCTCTCAATTGATGCAGAAAAAGCATTTGACAAAATACAGCATCCTTTCCTGATTAAAACTCTTCAGAGTATATGGATAGAGGGAACATTCCTCAAGTTCATAAAATCCATCTATGATAAACCCACAGCCCATATCATCCTCAATGGGAAAAAACTGAGAGCCTTTCCCTTAAGATCAGGAACATGACAAGGATGCCCACTCTCGCTACTGTGGTTCAACATAGTACTAGAAGTCCTAGCAACAGCAATCAGACAACAAAAAGAAATAAAAGGTATTCAAATTGGCAAAGAAGAAGTCAAACTCTCTCTCTTCGCAGATGACATGATACTTTAGTGGAAAATCCAAAAGACTCCACCCCCAAATTACTAGAACTCATACAGCAATTCAGTAATGTGGCAGGATACAAAATCAATGCACAGAAATCAGTTGCTTTCTTATACACTAACAATACAACTGTAGAAAGAGAAATTAGAGAATTGATTCCATTTACAATAGCACCAAAAACCATAAGATACCTCGGAATAAACCCAACCAAAGAGGTAAAGGATCTATACTCTAGGAACTACAGAACACTCATGAAAGAAATTGAAGAAGATATAAAAAGATGGAAAAGCATTCCATGCTCACGGATTGGAAGAATAAACATTGTTAAAATGTCTATGCCTTCAATGCCATCCCGATCAAAATTCCAATGATATTCTTCAAAGTGCTGGAACAAACAATCCTAAAATTTGTATGGAATCAGAAAAGACCCTGAATCGCCAAGGAAATGCTGAAAAGGAAAAACAAAGCTGGGGGCATCACTTTGCCTGATTTCAAGCTATATTACAAATCAGTGATCACCAAGACAGCATGGTACTGGCACAAAAACAGCCATATAGACCAATGGAATAGAATAGAGAGCCCGGATATGGACCCTCAACACTACGGTCAAATAATCTTGGAACATAGTCTTGAGAAAGTCGCCAGCTCTAACTTAGACAACATATTTGGAAACTGATGTGTGGCAAGTATATTAAGAACACTAAAGCATCTCTGTTTTCCTGTCAATGTCCTTCTCTGTAATTATCTTTTTATATTTACATTTGTACAATTTGACAGGGATATGCAATCAAACTACAGTAATGCAGTGTTTTGTTTTATTTTTTTTTTAAAGGCTATATACATGGGCACACAGGGATTAATTAATATGGAGCATGGTGACCTAGGCTCACACTTCTCAACTCCCAAATGTAGTCTTTTTGTCCCCAGGCATTTGTCCCCAGGCAAAACTTTACCTCTCCTCCTGCACTTCAGCCTTCCCAAGAAGGATCGGTTGGTATCTCCATGTGTTTCTTGTAACTTGGGTCCTGGCATGGATGGTTGTACTTGTTAAACATTAGACATGCAACCGTTGCCTATCTATCATACACAGGGTGAAACAAGGGAGGCATTGGCCATGGTTGTACATATGTCATTAATAGTGATCTCAGATCCCCACACTCATTATAAAACCAAGATTCTAAAAATCCATAAAAGAATATGCATGCTTAGCAATAGAAAGGAGTAACCTATCCATACACACAACGACATAGATGAGTCTCAAATGCATTATGTTAAGTGAAAGAAGGCAAATTTAAAAGTCTACACGCTGCCTGATTCCATTTAGAACATTCTGGAAAAGGCAACACTATGGGGACAGAAAACTGTATTAAATTCTACCTCAACTTTAAAACTTTTTTAAAGAATATGCGTGGGACTAGTCTCAGGTCTAAACCAAATTTAAATTTGAAACTTACTTGTAAATGTCTAAAGTGATTTCTGTTGTTCAAGGAAGATATAAATGTAAAAAATACAAAGTCTAGGGGCACCTGGGTGGCTCAGTGGGTTAAGCATCTGCCTTCAGCTCAGGTCATGATCCCAGGGTCCTGGGATTGAGCCCCACATTGGGGTCCCTGCTCAGCGGGGAGTCTGCTTCTCCCTCTGCCCCCCCCCATGCTCGCTCTCTCTTTCTCTCTCACTCTCTCTCTCAAATAAGTAAATAAAATTTTTTAAAAATACAAAATACAAAGTCTATAGGATGGGATTTCCAGTTCACTAGAAGATGACCAGATCACTGGCCTGGAAGACTCCGCAAGACTACTACTGATTTGGTTTTTCCCTTGTCAAAGATGCCCCCCCAAAGTCCCAACTCATCTAAGAGGGCTGCCAGGGGTATTAAAAAGCAAATTTAAAATCCCCTTGTGTGATTTTCGTACAACTGCTAATTTGCTTTGGCAATGGCACAGGATCCCTGGGCTTTTTGGCCTGTGAGTAAATAATGTATTTGCAAGAGATTCTAAAGTCATAAGACTTGGACTGTCATTTGCTACAACCCCAAGACAGTGGCACATAATAGAAGTGTAAGGTAGTGTGCGTGTCTCAGGGAAAGCCAGTCTAGATGAAATGACAGGACATCACATAACAAATAGTACATGAAAATTAGCTGCTGACGGGACTTTGCAGGTAGGAGAGCAATGAGGGGTTGAATATTGTAGGCTTCGGGAGGAGCTAGGAACTGAGCTAAATCTGGAAGTTTGTGCAGAGACCATACAAGAGGACATTTCTGGCAGCAGGAATAACCAGTGTTCTAAAGACAATCAAAAGGAAGGAAGGTAGGAAATGACCTGGCACCAAAATTGCCTTTCCTCTCAGAAGTAGGGTAGTGTCTTTTCAGCTACAGGGTAAATCTGGTTTTAAAGGGTCTGGCACACCCTGAAACCTACACTTGGCTTGCTTACATTCAAGAAGGTTCAGCTGCCAAACCTAACTCCAGCTAAGATCACACCCACCACAGAGCTCACATATCTGGGGATCTCCATAGAGTTGGTTGACAAGGTATGACTGACACCCATTATTACAAGGCACCAGATAAGATGTTTTGGATTGAACAGGGGGAAGAAGTCTCAAAAACGTATTTGCTGAGTACATAATGTATAAATGACGTTATATGAGGTGTCCTGGAGTAAGTGGCATTTCCTCAGTTCTCTGGGTCTCTCCAAACACAAATGGCAATTTTCAGAGTAGAGATACAGTTCAGGTCAAGATAAAGAAAACTGAAAGATGTTCAAACTACTTTCTACCCTTTAGTGCAAGAGGAACTTTCATATTTAACTTGAGTGTGCTCTCAGATGAAAGATTACTTTTTATTTTTTTTAATGGAAGGTTTGAAATTTGCGGTTACTGACTCACTCATGTTCAAGACTGTTCTGAGTTCTATGTCCTAAAGCAAAAGGTATATTTATGAAGAAGAAGGAGGAGGAAGAGAAGGAGAAGGAGGGAAGAAGAAGAAGAAGACGATGACTTGGCAAGTTAGAAAAAAAAATAAGGATCAAAGAGAAAAGTCTAATCCTTCAAAATGTCACTTTTAGTTATTGTCTGTAAGACTCCACCCAGAATCATGGAGTGTGGGTTTGTTAAAAACAAAACAAAACAAAAAAACAAGCTAACATGTGCTGGTTGGTTGGTCAAGGGCATGGCGTAAATGTGAACTAGAACATTGGTTCATCAGATGACACTATCAGCTCCAGGAAGACTTTATTGTGGCATCAGCAGGGATGGGCTGAATCCTGGCCCTGTCCCTAGTTCACCGTGTGACCACAGATGGATTACCTCTCTGCACATCAATGTCCTATACCTAGAGTTGAGGATAAGAATGCTTGCCTCCAGAGCTGTCATTACAAGGAAATGAAAGTATGTGGAGCTGTCCAGCTGAGTGCCTGGCACATAATCAGTACCAGTAAATCAAAGCTGTCTCCATGACAGTGTGAACATTTAATTTAGGAAAAGAAGGTAAGGATGAAATTATGCAATTAATACAGACCCTTTAATCTAATCTGATGACATGTGGAATTGATGAACAGACCACTCATCCAGGAAGAGACATCGCAGAGCAAGTAAGCCAGGGTTTGGAGGTCAGACAAGTTTAAATGCTGACCTGATCCATTGTCTGTGAGACACTGGGCAAGCCACCGAAACTCCTTACATCTGGGTTCCTCCTCTGTAAAATGGAGCTGATATGGGGATGTTGTGAGGATTACATAGGAGAAAGAACAGAAACTACTTAGGATAGGGCGGAAGCTAGCTAAGCCCTGGTTTATGGAAGGTGTTATTCATTAACTATGTGGAACTATTCAGGGAGCATAAATGTTCATTTCTGGGCAAATTTACCTTTTTACAAGTCTGATAAATTGGCAAAAGATCAAGGAGCGTATTCTTGGCCTTCTGGTGGAACAATTTTATCAGCTCTGCAATATAACCTCTGAAAGCTTTTCCAGATCACTGTAGGCTAGCCAGTAAGTCCTGGATTGATTGTCATCTTTGCAGAGAGTTGCTGCCGGGTGAACAGGAGATGTAATGTACCAGAAATAAAGTAAGCGACCCCCCCCTTCCTTTTCATCAGAAGGCAAGATTGATGGGCATAAAATTAGTGATATGTGGGTAAAAGAAGCTAAGAATCCTCCCTCGTGTAACTGACAGGGAAAGGTGCTGATTGTAGATATGGATCTTACATATCCATAAAGCCATAAAAAGGCATATTCAGTCAACTTAGTTCTCTAAACTGAGAGGAAAACTCAGGCCCAGCATGCAGACTAAGTGAAGAATATGCAAATTATATAGCATTTGTCAAATCTACCCTTAATTATCCTAGGGGAAAAATATCAAGGCTACTTCTAAAAGAAAAAAGAGAATAATTGTGATTTTCATCAGTTACACAAAATTATCCAGGTATATTTCCTTTGGAACGAAAGTAGACATAGATGGTTTCACACATTTTAGAGCTTTTAAAACTGTATTCTTAGAGTGAGGTTCTAGAGAGGGTTGGGTACATGGCACAATTCTTTTCCATTGGCTATATCTAATTATTCCTATGAATTTTCTTCTGGAAGGAACCCAAACATGGAAATTATGTATTTATTTTTTTATGTTTCTTTAAATTTAAATTCAATTAATTAACATATAATGTATTATTGGTTTCAGAGGTAGAGGTCAGTGATTCATCAGTTTTGTATAATGCCCAGTGCTCATTACATCATGTGCCCTTCTTAATGTCCATCATACAATTACCCCATCCCCCCACCTCCCTCCCCTCCAGCAGCCCTCAGTTTGTTTCCTCTTATGGTTTGTCTCCCTCTCTTGTTTCATCTTGTTTTATTTTTTCAGAAATTATTTAAAAGACAGAATAAGAGACAACCCTGGAAGGAAAAAAAAAAATTAGAGTAAGTTTGCGGTTTCACATTTAGTCAGGACCACTTTCTAAAGTTTTTTAAACCAAGAAGTGGCTGCATTTTAGAACACAGTAATCATTGTTGTAGGTTTTGAAATAGCTTTTACCATTTTTAAATTTTTTAAAAAAGATTTTATTTTTTAAGTAATCACTACATCCAACATGGGGTTCGAACTCACAACCTCAAGATCAAGAGCCATGCTCTATCAACTGAGCCATCCAGGCTCCCCTAGCTTTTACAGATTTTATTTTATTTTTTAAAGATTTTATTTATTTATTTGAGAGAGAGAATGAGATAGAGAGAGAGAGAGCATGAGAGGGGGGAGGTTCAGGAGGAGAAGCAGACCCCCCCACTGAGCAGGGAGCCTGATGCGGGACTCGATCCCAGGACTCCAGGATCATGACCTGAGCTGAAGACAGTCCCTCAACCAACTGAGCCACCCAGGCACCCACTTTTACAGATTTTAATACAAAAGATGATTAAAACATGGACATGTAGGATTTTAAAATAACGTAGTAAAAGAGGTGCTCATCCTTGAATTTGCACCAATTCTACACTAAACCATTAGAGTT
This sequence comes from Zalophus californianus, assembly GCF_009762305.2. Lineage (NCBI taxonomy): Eukaryota > Metazoa > Chordata > Mammalia > Carnivora > Otariidae > Zalophus > Zalophus californianus. Next base: position 181,161,332 of record NC_045597.1, read on the forward strand.
TCTCAAGACTGGAGATCTGTGTTCCTTAGTTTCCTTTCTAAGGAGAAGCCCACACCCTTGTACCTGAGAAAGGAGACTCTTCAGCCAAATTTTGCTAAACTACTCCTAATTTCTGAGCCCTTTCCTAAGAGGATACCCACTTTTTCATGTGGTCCTGGGTGGCTTAGTTGGTTAAGCATCTGACTCTTGGTTTCAGCTCAGGCCATGATCTCAGGGTTGTGAGATTCAGCCCCGCATCAGGCTCCCCGCTCAGCACAGAGTCTGCTTGAAGATTCTCTCCCTCTGCCCCTTCCTCCGCTCATGCGCACATGCTCTCCCTCTCTCTTTCTTTCTCTCTCTCTGGGATAAATAAATAAATCTTAAAAAAAAAAGAAAAAAAGAGGATATCCACTTTTTCTTTCCCGTTCTTTCTCTATCTCACAGTCCTTCTCTTCCTCCATTAGCTTTTACCTGAAAAGCTCTGTTGTCTCTATGGCACTGAACAACCGCCGTAAAATTACCCGCCAGACTTTTCAGGAAATAGGTTGAATCCATTTTGGAGTTAATTTGGAGAGTTCCACAGACTCTGAGGGAAAGAAAAGCATGAACACAATTTTAGTTTCCACTCTGCTGATTACAGATCCCAAATGTAAAAACAAAATGAACTCATGCTGGAAGAAATACTAGACTTTAAACAGTTTATACTGTTTCCAACAGGTTTAGATTGGCCAAGGTGTCAGTTCTAGCCAACATTGTACATTTTCAAAGAGAATGATTTGTAAATGTAATTCCAGCTGACTCTAGGTGCTTTTGGAGTTTTTAAGGTGATTTCATGCAAATTATAATTAATAATAATAAAGATTGTAAAAGTGATTTGTATCATTGTGAATTAAACACCACACCAAGAATGAGAAATTAAAAGAACAATTTGGTATTTTTGTGATCAATATGAGTTAAATGACAGATATATAAGCTATCACCACTTATCTAATTATATACATATATAGATTGTACTCATGCAGATGATTTATGGTCTCTGGCCTTAAAAGATAATGGCAGCATTTTCTCTAAATGCTGTGCACACTGCCAGTCCCCACCAGTTCTTGCTTGGACTTTGTGGCATTGTTAACTTCCTACTCCTCCATAGAACATCATAGAACATAGACTGATCCCTCTACAAAACTCTAAAATTGCTATAAATGCCTATTTGCTGCTTGCTTTTTATATTTCTTCATCACTGATTAAATGAACTAATACCTGTAAATTGCTCAAAATGGGGTCGGACACAGAACAAAAATTCAATAAATGTTTCAACTTACTATTATCATCATTGTTACTAATGAGACACATTTGCCCCCCTCACTTAAGATTGTATGGAAGTATGATGTTTTTTAATTTGGATTATGCTATAGTTAGGGCTTGAGTTTTCATGTCTTTGCCTTCTTTAATATTTTACTTAATTTCCATTAAAAGAAACTTGAAAAGAAAACATATCAAAGAAAATAAACTTCCATTATTATTTTATGCATTCAGTCTTGCTGGTTGGAAATTATGGAAAAATATTATGACTTAATGGTTTAATTCTGTATAAAATATAAGTGCCTTCATGTGTATAAACATTCATCTTATATTAGCAGTGCATAGTAAAAAGTCTAGAAAAGGAATAGATACTAGCTTCTTAACAGTAGTTATCTCCAGGGTTGGGATTAGAGTAGACCTATCTTTATTTTTTAAACAATATAGTTCCATAAAAATTTTAATGTTTCAGTAGTGTATACTTTCTTATAATCATAAAAACAATATAAAATTTTTTAAATACTTGATTCTCTTTCCAATTATATTGGTAAATACAATCCACATTCCCTTTAGATACCAACACTACTGTGTGTGTGTTTGTGTGTGTGTGTATATATGTACAAATAGTACAGAACCCAAATCCCATGTAATAATGGTGCAGAGATTACTGGGAAGAATTACAAGTGTTTTCCATCTTGTTTAGAGCCCTTTATACCACTCTAACCCTGTTGTCCATTAAGGCTTGCTCCCCTTCCTCTTTCCTGAGACTCCCACCTACCCTGGCCTATAACACTTGGTCTCATCATTTTGGCCCAGATCCTGCCTCTATCTCAATGGACTTTGTGTTTGGAAGTGGACTCTGATGTTGGACCCTAGATGTTTCTCCATGAACTTGACTCACTCCTTCAGCTGTCAGACTTCTATGGGAACCCTATCCCTTGCTCCACCCTCATCATTGGAACTAGATTCCTGAACTAATTCATTCTTCAGGGGGCAGATTTTCTGGAAGTGTGGTTAAATTCTTGGGGAAAGAGAGGAATCGAAAAACAATAACCTGTGGCTCTTGTACTTTATGTAAATCCCCAAAGCCTAGAGAATGCCTGGCTTTAACTGGAAACATTACCTCTTGACCAAAGCATAGCCAACTCATGGTGATGTGATTTAGGGGATAGAATTTAAATCATATGAAGATGGAAGAATAGGCAGTCATTGCCCAGTGTTGCTTTTGGACATCCAGATTGTCTACAAATGGCATCAACAAGAATGAAAGATTTTTAAAAAGTCAAATAATAAAGGCAACATGGGGATTTCATCCTTAACCTCCTCCAGAAAAGAGACAATTAGGAGGAGTGAGATCCACCTCAGTAGGTTAAACCCAGTGAAGGGGTGGGTCATGGATGGTACCCCAAAGTAGCAAGGGGCCCTCCAAAAATGGTCACGTCTGCTTCACTATGGGAAATTTGCCTCCAAGACCACCACCCAGACAGAAGGAAAGTTTGTTGGCAAACTGGGCTCCCTTCTGAAATCCACCTCACAGTAGATACAGTGTTGAGCAAGGGGCAAACACATAATCAAGAAAAGTCTTATCACTCAGCACCTTGGCAAAATTCAAAGGTCAGGTCATAAATTATCAGCAAGTAGTTGTGATGAGGAAATCTTTTGCATCACTTTTCTAAACCTTTTCTAGGTCACAAACCTAGAATCTGATACCTGTTGTCATTCTTCCCGGGGAAATGTGTACATGAACACACAAGTTTGCATTCAGTTTCAGAGACTTCAAAGACACCCCTCCACCCTCTGCTGCTTGTAAACTCAGGGAATTCTTTTGAAATAGAAGCTAAATCCCATTCTGCAAAGTTAAAGCCTAGTGGGAAAATATCCTTTCACATTGACCATATAAAGGCAAGGAATTGTTAATACAGAATTTAAAAATAATCAGGAGGGAAATGATGACCTTTAATACTGCCTTATCAGATGGCAGGGTGAAGGTCCTTAGAAATAACTCATATCAATTGCAAATGATGTGTGAGCCACCCTCCCGCCCCCCCAAAAAGAAGAAATAGCTTACATCTCTTAGTTCTAGCTTTTGAAGCTCCTAGCCAATAGAAATAATAATGATGGTCAAAGTAAAAATCGTAACTGTATACCTACCACATTCCAGGCATCAGGCACAAACTTTGTTTACTTAACAAGTAGTTACTGAGAATTTTAGGTGCCATCTTTTTAAGAGGTGGTGGAGGTTGAGACAGAGGGAGAGAGACACTTAAGACACTTAAGCAGGCTGCACACCCCAGCGTGGACACTGACATAGGGCTTGACCTCAGAGATCACGACCTAAGCAAACCAAAGGTCTGAGGCTCAACTGACTGAGCCACCCAGGTGCCCATTAGTGGCCATTTTAAATAAGTTACTACATAAAGTTTGGAAGAAAGCTTGACATTTAGCAAGTACTCTAGATAAGTCAGCTATTACTGTTACAGTCAGGAAGTACAACAGTGCCAGTGGGTTTATATAAAAAGCCCCCCCCAAGACTCCTGATACCACCCCTCCCTGAAAAGCCTGTGATCCGCCCCAGAGATCCACATGAGAGCCTAATATTCCCTTTACAGCTTATATTTTGGTTAAGGCTGCCAAAAAGTACATTTAGCATAAGCATCAAAAACACTGCTGAAACCTGGGATTGAACCAGGGACCTTTAGATCTTCAGTCTAACGCTCTCCCAACTGAGCTATTTCAGCTTGTTCTGGCAGCTTTTCCTGTATAACTATAAGGGAATAATATCTGTTTTACAACAGTAAAAAAAAAAATGTCAATATCCAGGTTCAGCTGGAGTTAGACATTTAACAAATAGCACAGAGGTGATGAAGCAAGGTCCCTGTTTCTAAGCTTGAAGTAATAAATAATTTCACTTTTCTCCGTTATGTTCCTAACTGCCCTGCAATCTGTGTTTCCCATTTAAAAATATATCATGAGCTCTTCTCGTGTCAAAAAGCAAAAAACAAGAACAAAAACAAAAACAAAACGTCTTTAGTTGGCATTTCCATCTAATATATGATTAATTTCTAGAAAAATGGCAGCATGGTCCACTTAAGTATTTAATGAAGTATCAACCTCCATAAAAGCCATGTTCCCATAGACACGTAGATATAGCCAGGATTAGAAACCAGCTGAAGACGACAGCTCTGAGGAGACCGTGAAGGGGAGATGGCAGACACAAACCAAGGGAACAGGATGGATGAAGTAAACTGATGGATGAAGTGGTAGCAGAGTAATGGGCTTCCAAGGAGGCCCATGTCCTAACCAAGCCCAAGAAAACACAGTACGTTGGGGTAGCTGGCACTGATGGTAGAGAAGTTCTTTGGGGTGTCAGAAACCAGAGCTCGTCTGCGGTCAGCAAGTGGGGGCTGCTGAGCAGGAGGCTGGCCACTAGGGTGCCCACAAAATTCCCTGGAGTGTAAGCCCTGGTGGGTCTTCTGCAAGCCCCTGGCAGCTGTGCTTTTCTCCTTCCCCCCCCCCCCCAGGTTTTTATTTAAATTCCAGTTAGTTAACGTTCAGTGTAATATAAATTTCAGGTATAGAATTTAGTGATTCATCACTTACATACAAGTGCCCTCCTTAATCCCCAACACCTATTCAACCCACCCCCCCCATCTCCTCTTCAGTAACCATCAGTTTGTTCTCTATAGTTAAGAGTCTGTTTCTTGGCTTGCCTCTCTTTTTTCCCCACTATGTTCATTTGTTCTGTTTCTTAAATTCTACATATGAGTGAAATCATATGGTATTTGTCTTTCTCTGACTGACTTATTTCACTTAGCATAATACCCTCTAATTCCATCTACGTCATTGCAAATGGCAAGATTTCACTCTCTTTTGTCACTGAGTAATATTCCATTGTATATTGATATACCCTCTCTTCTTTATCCATTTATCTGTCCATGGACATTTGGGCTCATTCTATAATTTAGCTATTGTTGATAAGGCTGCTATAACTATCGGGGCACATGTGTCCCTTCAAATTAGTATTTTTGTATGGTTTTGGTAAATACTTAGTAGTGTGCTTGCTAAATCATAGGGTAGTTCTATTTAGTTTTTGAGGAACGCCATACTGTTCTTCAGAGTGGCTGCACCAGTTTGCATTCCCACCAACAGGGCAAGAGGATTCTCCTTTCTCCGCATCTTCACCGACACCTGCTGTTTTCTGTGTTGTTAATTTCAGCCATTCTGACAGGTGTGAGGTGATATCTCATTGTAGTTTTGATTTATATTTCCCTGATGATGAGGGTTGTTGAGCATCTTTTCATGTGTCTGTCAGCCATCTGTATGTCTTCTTTGGAAAAATGTCTGTTCATGTCTTCTGCCATTTTTTAAACTGGATTATTTTGGTTTTGCTGTGCTTTTCAATGAAAGAGAAACCCCTTCCCCTACCATGCTTGTGCTGTCTCTCCAGTGCTCTCTATTAGCAAAGCCTAAAATTATGCCACCTGGCAAAGGAGATAGTGTTCTAGGGGAGCTACAGTATGTCCAAGCAGGACAAAGAAGAGTGGGAAACAATATATTGATTGATACCGGTAGAGTGTATTGATTCTGCTTTTGTAAACAAGATGGTATATGTGCATATATGTGTACATAGATAATATAATGATATTTGTTCACACTTATTATGTATTTACTCTGCATGCCAGGAGCAACTCTAGGTATTTTACATGTATTAACTCATTTGCTTTTTATAACAACCCTCAACTGCAGAAATTATTAATATCACTATTCTATGAATGAAGAAGCTAACACACCACGCTATTAAATAACTTGCCCCAAGTCACATGGCTAGTAAGAGGCAGAACAAGAATCATTATGGCTTCATAAGCATAGGAAAAAGAAACAAGAAAAAAATATATATCTATTAAAAAGCTAACTGGATGTACAATATTAGAATGTATAATATTGGAATGTATAATATTAGAAATTCTGATACCTTAAATGCTTTATTTTATGCTTCCAGTGAATTCTACAGTTTGAAGCTAAGTTATCTTTGATGAGTTCAAGTCTCAGATTCTTTTACCCTAAATAATTTAAAAACCTATAAACTCAATAAATAGGGAAGGTAGGGTTGTAGCTAAATTCCACTATTGGTTTAAAATAGTTTCTATGTGATTTGAAATAGGAGACTGAATCTAACATCATTTTTCTTAGATACTTAGGTAGAATCAGTGTAGTAAGAATCTGGGGACTCGTCTCCCTGGCCCTCAGTTTCCTCATCTATAAAATGGAGATGACACCTGTCATGGGCTGAATTGTCCATGCCCCCAAAATTCAGATGTTGAAATCTTAACTCCCAGTACCTCGACATGTTACTCTATTTAGAGAGGACAACTAAAGACATGACTAAGTTAAAATGAAGCTGACAAAGTGGGACCCCAATCCCCTCTGACTGGTGTCCTTATAAGAAGGGACTCCAGGGTGCTCCTGCAAGAAGGACCAGTGACAAAGTGACTAGAGCACAGCCATTGGCAAGCCAAGGAGAGAGGCCCTCAGAGGGAGCCAACCCCACCTGCACCTTGATCTAGGACTTCCAGCTTCCAGAACTGTGAGAAAATCCATTTCTGTCACGTAAGAGATCCATCCTATGCTATTTCATTATGGTAGCCCCAGTAAACTAATACAGTACCCAATGCAGAGTAAAGAAGGAGATTAAGCCAGGTCATATATATTAAGAGTACAAGATAAGTATCCAGTGATAGTGGTATTGGGAGTAATAGAAGATGTGAAGCCAAAGACAAAATTCTAATTTTTTTTCAGATTTTATTTTTAATTTCAAGGATTGACTCTCTATTAATCCCTTTGTTTTGTCCAGTATATTTTTATAGAAGAAAAGAAGCACACTTCTGTCCCAAATGGCAAACCTCCTGATTAATATTCAGGTACTTTGGGGATATGAAACATTTTCCAAAGTGCCCAAGTCTTTTGTCCAAAACTAGGGGTCTGATAATCAGAGATAATCACTGTAGTTACCATTTCTTTCTACAACAGTTTGGTAGAAAAATATATTTTTTAATAATAGAACCTTGCTTCAGCTCCTGGTGAGGCCTAGGATCATTTCTAAATGTTTCTTTGGAATATAAAACTAAAGCATTCTACGTCAGGATACCTTCAAGCTATGGATACCAGACATTAGAGTTTGAGAGGCCTGAATTTTTGAATGAAAAATAAAATGACAAACATTTTTTAACAAACCTTTGAATGTTGTGGGAAAACAGTTTTTACCAAAATGAAACTCCAAAAAAAAAAAAAAAAAGTCAGAATGAAGGACTAAGGGTCTTTAAAACAAACCTTCTCCTCAAGTCTATGACATTTCTCTTGAACAGTTTTGCTCCTATCGGACTGTTTCCCAGAAGCGGTTTTCCTCGGGATAAGTCACAGTGGTGTTACACTTTTAACAACCATAATGTTTGGGATTTCTTTTCCAAATTGGCTTTCTTTACAAATGTATCCAGAGAGGCTTTCTCTCCCTATGTGGTTGGCCATTCCACTTATTCCAAAGCAAGTGAAACATTGGCTCTAGGAGGCAAAGACCCGAGACTCTAATTTATTAATTATGACACACCCTCAGCCGAGGGAATTAATTCATGGCATATCAAGTATTAGAAATTCTGACGTTCACGTATTAATAGGTACTCTTCACAAAGCTTCCTTCCATCTGCTTCATATTCCTGTTTGTGTTCTTCCAGTGCATCAGTCCATAGTAGGGATCCCCTGGGAGACCTGGCCAGGTTGCTCCAGGCTAGTCCAGGCAGCGGTGCGGGTATAAGCTGAGACCTACAGGGCAGGCCCTGCCTGCTGTGGTCTTGAGCCTTGCTCGATGGGACTGCTCACACTGGGGACACAGGCGCCATGGCCCCATTTGCTTCCCTGCCTGGGCGCTGCCTCATAAACCTGCAGGCTCCCAGATCCTCCTGCCCCCAGCTCCAAGAGCAGAACAGTGGGATGGACCAGAATTGTCTGGGCGTCAAAGTTTGAACCACGGGACCATTCCACCACCTGAGCAGGAATCTGATTCAAGGCCCATATATCCTTCACACTAGGAGATTCCAGATTTCCCCCAGAATATAATTTACTCCTAGAAAGCAGATGAAGTACCTTTTAGAAGCATGTTTACTATTATGGGTGTCTCTACTCATTGTGGATTGTCCATACTAAATGCAGGTTTGGTTGTGGTGAACATGACCTAGTTAATGGCCTTGATGTCATGTCTTTCACACAGTGGAACAAAGTGTCCCTTGGCCTCCGATTATATTCTTACCTCCAATTGGCCATATTGAGATCTTACAGTCAAACAAATCTTACAGTCAAACTAAGTTTTCTAGTTCTGAACTCCGCCATTCAGATCCCGGTCAGCCAGGTCTGCCTTCTAGGACTCCATGGGTCATTAGCCATGGGTGGGACAGAAGTGACCATGGGGCTGAGGGGGTGGTTCTTTCAGGGAGCGACCCTCAGGACTCAGGATGGTTCCCCGGCACCTGAGAGACTTGGAGCTTCTACCAAAAGCCTCCATCCCCCTGCAGTGTTTCTCCCGGTTCGTTTCTCTGTGGCTGCTGACTCACCATTGACAGGCTGTGTATTTTAAGCGAACTTCTCATTAGAGGTGCTAGATTTACACCCATTGCATTTACAGTTGATGGAGCTAGAAGTTCTTTCGTGGCACAAAACAGAGCATCTCTCATGCTCTAAATCTCATTAGAATGAGTCTCTAACAGGCTCCATAGGACCCTGGTTTCTAATATACCAAGTCAAGTATTAAAGAATTCCAAAAAAAGGAACTAGAAACTATGGTTTAAATACCAGCCTAAGTTAAAAATTGCTTCCACCTAGGGAGTTTTAATTGGCCATGATACTATTTTGAAGTTTATAAAAGTTTTAAAACAAAATAACAAGGAACTTCATCTGATTACAAGAAAAGGCTGTCCATCACGATTTTGCCATGTTAGGTGCCAGAGTGATTGGTTAGAACAACTGTGAAGTGCCTTGAGAATGATCTTCTAAAGTACGGCTTCCCCTCCCCCCACCCCCACTGTAGACTTTCTTACCTAAACTTTGTGAGACTTTTAGTTACCCCTAACTTGTACGATACAGCTGACCACAGGAGCCAGGTTATTTCATAAGCCTCAAAAAAACATAGCAATCCCTTTCTCACTTTTTTTTAAGATTTTATTTATTTAATTTCTCTTTCTATAGTTGCATTGGTAGTGTATAAGAAAGCAACTGATTGCTGTGCATTGATTTTGTGTCCTGCCACATTACTGAATTGCTGTATGAGTTCTAGTAATTTGGGGGTGGAGTCTTTTGGGTTTTCCACATAAAGTATCATGTCATCTGTGAAGAGAGAGAGTTTGACTTCTTCTTTGCCAATTTGAGTACATTTTATTTCTTTTTGTTGTCTTATTGCTATTGCTAAGATGTCTAGTACTATGTTGAACAATAGTGGCAAGAGTGGGCATCCTTGACGTGTTCCTGATCTTACAGGAAAGGCTCTCAGCTTTTCCCCATTGAGGATGATATTCGCTCTGGGTTTTGCATAGATGGCTTTTATGAACTTGAGGAATGTTCCCTCTATCTCTGTACTCCGAAGAGTTTTAATCAGGAAAGGATGCTGTATTTTGTCAAATATATTTGAGAGAAAGAGAGAGAGCATGAGCAAGGGGGGAGAAGGGGAAGCAGGCTCCCCACTGAGCAGGGAGCCCCATGAGATGACATGGGGCTCCATCCCAGGACCCTGGGATCGTGACCTGAACCCGAGGCAGACATTAAACTCATTGAGCCATACAGGTGCCCCCACTTCCCACTTTTCTGCCAAGATCTAGAACCTTCAATTTGATCCTTGGTTAACTGTCAGGTGACCTTTGCCCCCTAGAAAGCAATATTTAAGGAAATGACATCCCCAAACTCACACTAGTGAATTTGATTATGAAAATTAATCCTTGGGAAGCCAAGGGAGGAACAAAACTGTAAGTAACGGTTGACTAAGTCTGAACACAAGGTTTCTATGTCTCAGGGCCCTCCCTTGCTAGCAAAATTCTCATTTTCCAAAGTAGGTCTTCAGACAGTTTCAGATGTGCCCCTTGACATTTCTTTAGCATTTGAAATAACAAACTGCTTCCTAGGCCCTCCCCTTTTCTCTTAACCCCACAACCCACTAAAATATACAACGACATGTAGCTTTTCAGGGGCTAGCTCACAAGACAGACATGTGATCACTCTTCAAAGACACATTGAGAATCATCATTTTCTATCCTATGATTATATCTTATTTTCTTCTTCTACATTCTTCTCTTCAACAGAATTCTCTTATATTCTGAGGAAAACCTCTTCTACTCTCATTTAAAGCCACACTCAAAAGCAATCTACCATCCACAAGACTTTCATGTGCAAGAGGAAAAACCATCTCCAGTGGAAAAGATCCTTGTGCTCAGCCCCTGAGAGACTCCTAGAACCACATCATGGCTTCCACAGTCCCAAATCCTCATGGCTAATATAAGGAAAACTCTGTGTGGGCCGGTGACCAGGGTTGTTCCCTTCCCTCTTGGTGCCTGCTCCTTCTCTAGGAGACTTTCAGGTGCCCCTATGCATCTACTCTCACCTGCCCTACTTGAGCTTTCGACTGTGGAATCCAACATTTCTTTCTCTGATCTTCACCCCCCTACCCAGCTCAAAAGTAGCTACTAAGGCTGGGACCTTACATGATGGTGATAAACTATCAAAATTATTTGGTGGTACTACACCTAGGTAAGTTCCCTCAAAGCAGTAAATCTTAGCCAAGGGAAATGCTGGTAATGGTGAAAAATTCAAGTTCATGTCAAGTTTTCATGACCAAGACTCTATTTGCATACACAAACCTTGACTTACTTGAAAACTTTAACTTGATTAAACTTTAATCAGTTTAATCAGATTCTGGGCTTTCCAGCATCTCTACCATGACCTTGAAGCCTGTCTCACCATTTCTTGATGCTCCCTATTATGTGCAGGCAGAGAATTTTGAATGGTTTCAAGGTATTCTAGGATGTAGAAAAAAAATTACACAAAGTCATTTAATATTTCATTTTGGTAATTCGAGCACCAGAACACCAGAACAATGCAATCCTTCTAAGTGCTCTGTGACCTCCTTTTTACAGAGAGATCTAGAAATTGAAAAATTAAATGACTCTTGTTGGGATGGAACAAAAAGTCAATAACTGAGCAGAGAAGTACAGCCATATTCTGCAAGTCTTGATCTATTAATCAACTGGGACACAGCTCTGCTGTCTAAAAGAGACAGGAGACTAAAGATTCAGTTTGGGGGCTTTATAGGCTTAGAAGAGAATAAACATGTAATAAGACTACAGAAACTGAAAATACCCTGCTATTCAATACTTGTTCATGAGTGAAACATTTCAAAATTATAGTAAATCCCACCTAAAGTGCAATCGGAGATTATTTGCTTCAGAAATATTTATCTGATTAGAAGAAGTGTAATTAATGCCTTTCTAAGTTTAATGTGAATGATGGGTGTTCAGTCACATACAGCCCCAAATCCCAAGACAGTAATTCTATGTAATTTATCATCAAATAGTTAATTCTTGTAAGTTATGGAAGAGAGAAGAATCAGAAGGCAACTCTGAAATTAGAAAGTTATACCCATCAAAAATAGGAGCTTTTCTTTCACTTATTTAGAAATTCTAGATGATGATTTACTTCACTATTCAATTCACAATTGAGATCACCCAGTTTAAAGCCAGCCCAGTCAGTTGCCTTTAGAAATGGATAAACAACTATCAACTGTGTGTAGCCTGGGTATCTCTCATGAAGTTGTATCACACAGTGAGGTTGGGGTAGACACAGCTTAAGGTGGATGACCCTGTGAGTGATCAACGAACTTATCAAGTGATTCACCCACTTACAGAAATATTTTTCTATATTAAATATATACTCACCAGAAATGTCAACTTTTGCTTGGATTGGTACACTGTTGCCCACAGCTGCAGCAAACAGATTGGTGTATTTTATTCTCAACCATACAATGAGGGATCCTGCCTAAGAACCACCAAACAAGACCCACGTATTGTTGGTGAGCCCCATCTTCCCCACCATGATGGTTGGAAGGTTGGCGAGGACGTAGTAGTGGCTGCTGGTACTTAGGTCTCCGCAATTACAACACAACCACACTTTCTTATGACAACCATTAGAACACAATGACATGCCACTTAATACATGCTTGACTTTGAGGCCAAAGAGCAAATGTTGAAAGCACACTGAGAATTTTACCCCCTTTCCACTTGGAACATTTGAATGAAAATGGGCAGAAGGTCGGTCCAGTTAACAGTGACACATAAATGCAAGCAGCAGAAGGAGGAGGGACTTCCATTTCTCAAGTCTCATTTGTGTATGTCCTTCCCATCCTGGGTATTTGATGGGAGCTCCAGACACCCTCCCATTGCAAGACAGCCTTCCCTTGGGCACTGGGCCCACAAACCTCACTGGGCAATTAGCTATTGGCCTGACGCCAAGGGTAGCTCTTATTAGAAAGAGATAAGATGGCACTGCTTCACTACTTTCTGAGAATTTAGAGGAATGTAGAGGGTATTTTACAGTCCTTTTGGTTTGCCTGCTGCATCCAGATAAAGCCAATATGAGCTTGAATTTCCTAAGTTATAAGGGAGCCAAATAACACTTTACCATTTTGTTGTTTTTCCAGTAAGGTTTTTCCACAAGCCTAAGGAAGTCTGTTGTTTGTGTTAAGGTTGTTTTTAAGCCTTAATGCCATGCACAAAAAATACCCTGTTTCTCTTTGCTGGAGATACTAATTTAAAGCAGCATCATGCCCCAAATGGCTGAACGCAGACATCAAAAATGGGTTAAAGACATAAAAGGGCACCTCACAAAGAAGAAATGCACATGGCCAATGAACACATGAAAAAAAATTAGTCCCACTAATAATCATAAAAATGCAAATATAGTGATGATTTGGGTTTTTTTCCTATCAAACGGTTGAACAATTCATTTCAATGATACTACTAAATGTTGGCACAAGCTAGATGAGGAAGACAGTCTTCTGTACTACTGGAGAGAATAGAGTAGAACATTTCTGAGGGGCACATTGGCTACCTATATCAGGGTCTTCTAGAAGGCAACGGAGATTTTGACCCAGTATTTCACTGCTAGGAGCCTGTGACAGAGAATTAGTTGGCCTCAAATATCTATTTTACCTTTTTTCTCTTAGAAAAAAATTCTGCTAGATTCATAGGATTAAAACTACATTTCTCAGCCACAACGTTATTAGAAAAATAAAACCTTAAATACAGTTTGTTTTGAAAAAATTTCTACATATTTAGCCACATGAAAAGAGTAAACAAATGTAAGCCAAGAGTTTAGCAACAAGGATCTCTAATTTAAAGTTATGAGTAACACTTCTTTCTTTCTTTCTTTCTTTCTTTCTTTCTTTCTTTCTTTCTTTCTTTCTCTCTCTCTCTCTCTCTCTTTCTTTCTTTCTTTCCTTCTTCTTTCTTTCTTTCTTTCTTTCTTTCTTTCTTTCTTTCTTTCTTCTTTCTTCTCTTTCTTTCTTTCTTTCTTTCTTTCTTTCTTTCTTTCTTTCTTTCTTTCTTTCTTTCTTTCTTTCTTTCATCTTCTGTACTTTCCCCCAAAATACCAATTTTAAAACCAGAAAAAATTTTATCAAAAAAATACTACTAAAAAATAGAGGCAAATGTTATGCAACTGTTAATACAGTAAGAATCCCTATCATATTACATGATAGTCATAGATCCCAACAGCATGACAAATAGTCCAGGACAAAGTAATGCATGCTAAACATTTTGCTCTTTAAATATTTATTTAAAAATTACTGTTTCAAAAGTAAATTGTGATTTCTTAATCATTATCAGCTTAAAATTTCCATTCTAGATAGAGACACACCCTGAATAAATTATGGGGGGGGTGGTTCACGTTGCTTAGGGTCCACTCTAGGAGGTCATGTTTAAAGAAGCACAGGGGTGCCCAGGTGGCTCAGTCAGTTAAGTGTCTGCCTTCAGCTCAGGGCATGATCTCAGCGTCCTGGATTGAGCTCCACGTTGGGCTCCATGCCCAGCGGGGAATCTGTTTCTCCCTCTCCCTCTGCCCCTCCCCGACCCCCCCAACCCAGCTCATGTACTCTCTCTCTCAAATAAATAAATAAATCTTTAAAAACTAAAAAAGAAGCACAATCCAACAACCAACAGCAATGAAAATTGAAGTCTATTCTTAGCAGGTGCACCTCAAAGCACATCAAAAGGGTTAAAGGTCTCAGGTGAGTCCCTTCTTCTGCTTCCTAATTCTGTTGAGAAAACTCTCATACACCAAACCGTTACTCTCTTCTTAGCACCAACTCAAGCACCATTTTTTCCCCACTTGCCAGAATTTTTTCTTTATGTGTTTTTAATCTCCTTCCTGGACAACATGGCCTTCTCCCCCTTCATGATTAGAAGGTAGAGCAGACAATGGGGAGAAAAGGATCTGGCTAATAAAGGATTTTCTGTAGCATATGGGGAAGGGAGGAGTACTGTAAACACTGAGGGCTAGTGAGTTTTGTCCCAGCAAGTAACGAACAACTGCACCCCAAAAACAAGTGATTGAATCCCTTTGATGGCTTACAAATTAATTATATGGAGAGTGTTAGTCAATCACTTTTTCTGACATCATCAATACAAGCTGTGAATTTGGTCAATACAAGTCCTTCCATTTTTGAAAAATGTCTCAGGACAATATAGGAAACTTAGTCTTGAAACTTTTTAATGAATAACAAAATTCTGACACCACCCACACACAAATCACAATTTCTAATGAAGAAAGGTAGAACAAGTGAAATTACTGGACTGTCACCACATCATAAAATAGTTGGTGACTTAGAATTCCAAAATCACTTTTCTTGAAGCTAAGAAGAGACCTGTGCTATTAACCTAAAGTTATTAATAGTTTTCCACTGCTCAACAGTACCAAGAATTATGACTCATATCATAAAGATATCATTTCACTGACATTAATGGCATTCTCAGGGTTGTATAAAGCATTGTATGTTCCTTTTAAAATGAGGGTAAAACTCTTTGCACCAATTTTTGATCTTCTTAAAGCTTTTAGAGGCACCTTATAATTCATTTTGTCTGATTGTATGTATATTAATTATAAGTAGATTTAAAAAATTACATTTTTTCCACCACACAAAACACAACAATACGAAGTGGGAAGAATAAGATCTTGAAGAACAGCTAGTCTCCTTCCCCTGTCCCTGAGCTGCCACTGCAAGCCAAAATTTGACATTTCACTTAACAATGACAAACTGTTCTTAATAAAATGGTCGCTACTGCCTCCGAGTGGTAGGTCATTTTCAGAGTTTATATTTCATTAATTTCAAGTCCTCTCAGCCTAACAGGAGAAAATTTTGAGACTGAAGGGGTATATATCGTTTCAAGTTTAAATTCTGGGAACATGATTTTGTAGTTTAAGGACATGAAGAGTATATTTTATTTAGAAAAGTGTATGGACAACTTGTAAGCCTGTGAGGTAGGCCGGCTTTGTCCATAAAATCTGTGTTCCACAGGGAAGCAGAGAGCTCTCATTTCTCATGTTTTCCAGGTAACACTCCTTGACATCCACGTTTTGCTGGTGGCACTTACACCTCCAATCATCAGAAACACTGAGCCACCCAGTGTCTAGAGCTCTTCACTCATGAAATGTGTCTGTGGAGAGAAAAGGATTATTTTAAATCATTAATGCAACAGACTGGAATTGTCTGTTTGCTATTTCTTTTTTCTTTTTGAAGATTTTATTTATTTGTCAGAGAGAGAGAGAGAGAGAGCACACAAGCAAGGGGTGCGGCAGGCAGAGGGAGAAGCAGACTCCCCACTGAGCAAAGAGACTGATGCGGGGCTCGACCCCAGCACCCTGGGATCATGACCTGAGCCGAAGGCAGACGCCTAACTGACTGAGCCACCCAGGCATCCTCTGTTTGCTATTTCTAGTGGTAGAGTGCAGTTTAGTTTGTCAAAAATGAGGATTTGGATGATGGTTCTGAGGACTGGTTTAAGCAAGTGACATGGCAAGTGGCCTTCCCACAAGTTGCACAAACTTGTTGAAAATTAGCAGCCAACAATATAGTTTGCCCAACTCAAACCCTACATAATTAGTACATTGGATTTTGGATGACATGGTACATCAAAGGTGCCTCTAGCCTTTCTTCCACTCTGAAATGAACCAAACACACAAAGGAAACTAAACAATAAGGGCAACTCAGTCTTCGAGGAAAATAGAAAACTCTAAATATCCAAGTCATGGAGAGAGCTGGGAACTTTGGGAAGAGCTGGCAAAGCACAGACGTCTCCAAAATGACGAAACATCCATGGGACAAGCCAATGACCTCTTGTGTGGAACAAAAAGATCTATGTGCATCGCTGGGGGATACAGAAGCCTCCTTGAGTCCCACTCAACTCCACAGAGTGGCAGGCAACAAGTAAGAACAGTTAGATATAGATGAAGCAGCCAACCCAGACATTTAGACAAACAAACAAGATGGATCCAAAGAATGCACACACAAAAAATGAAGACTGAAAAATGATAGAACTAAAAGAATGAATCTAATGGTTCTTTCTTCCTTTCTTTTTCTTTTGTTTCCCTTTCTCTCTTTCTCTCTTTCCCTTTCTCTCTTTCTCTCTTTCCCTTTCTTTCTTTCTCTCTTTCTCTTTCTTCCTTCCTTCCTTCCTTTCTTTCTTTCTTTCTTTCTTTCTTTCTTTCTTTCTTTCTTTCTTTCTTTTTTTCTTTCTTTCTTTCTTTCTTTCTTTCTTTCTTTCTTTTTTTCTTTCTTTCTCATCCTCGTTTATTGCCTTCATATGAGTCTACTCCTTCAATGTCAAAGGGGGAGGGGCAGATCATGACTCCCAGGCATCCCACAAAGTAGACAGCTCACCTTAGAGGCAATCTTTACCCACTCAAAAATTCATCTCACATTAGCAGTGAGGATTTGGGCATCACCCCGAATCGTCATTTTCCTTACTCATAAGTTTAAGGCATCCAGTGGTTGTTTCTTTAAATACAAAATAAAAATTTAAAAATCTAGAAAAACCATCTAATCTGGTAGTTCTCAACATGGGTGATTTTGCCCACCCCTTCTCCCAGGGGACATTTGGCAATGTCTGGAGATATTTTTGGTTGTCACATTTGGGTAAAAATGGATGCTACTGGCATCTAGTGGGTAGAGGGAGGGAGGTTGCTAGCCATGTCAGGACAGGCCCCACAACCAAGAACTGCTTCACCTAAAACATCAGTAGTGCCCGGGCTGTTAAACCCTGGTCTGATCTGATCACGGAAAAGGATGGGAATTACATATAAATAAGAATGAGAATGGAGAAGTAATCTGATGCAAAGGCATTTGAAAAATTATAGAACATGTTACTCAAATCTAAGCCAATCACTTTGAGAATCTGTATGTAATCAATGATTTTCTCAGAAAAAAATGATGGCGGAAGGGTAGGGGACCCGATTCCAACCAGTTCCCAGAATTGAGCTGGATATCTACCACACCACTCTGAACACCCACGAAATCAGCCTAAGATGTAAGAAGATAGATCTGGATCTCTATAAACAGAATATCACAGGCAGTTGCTTTCGAGGTATGAAGCAGGGAGCTGTGCTTCCTCGGGCACTATTCAAAGATAAATGGCAGGGGAGGGAGCAGTCGGGATCCTGCACCGTTGGTGAGCGATAGCCTCCCACGCTGGGGATGGGGCACAGACTCGCAGACCGGTAGCAGCGGGGAAAGGACTTTAGGGCAGCCCCCTGGACTGAAACCGGGAGCGGTGGGGCTGTGCACCTACGAACTGGGGGTGGCTGGCGGTTTTAGAAGCATAAAGGGCAAAGATGTGCCCCGACCTGGAGGCGAGGACTGGGAGCGCTGCTGAGGGGCACACAACCCAGGACGCTGCAGTTTATAGCAACACAGACAGAAATGGAGAGAGTGTGGCCTGGAGAGCTCACTGAAGAACAGACTGCAATCCCTTTGCTCTGAGGCAGAGGGTTGGAAACGGTCTCTTCAGCTCTCACTCTTGGAAGAGACATGGAAACCTGCCAGAAAACAAAAGCCCCCCAAAACCAGTTTTCACTGAGCCCATCCCACCCCCCACAAGGGGCAGGGCAACTCTGCCCAAACAGAGTTGCCTGAGTGACAGAGTGGCAGACCCCTCCCCCAGAAGACAGGCTGGGAAAACAAGAGGACGACAACCCTAAGGTCCCTACAAAACAGATGCATCTTGCTTGGCTTGTGGTCAATAATTTGGACTCTGTACATTCCCTCAACCACCCCTCAACAGAATGACTAAGAGGAGGAACACACAAAAAAGGAAAGACTCAGAGATTGTGACTTTTGCCACAGATTTACAAATGGATACAGATATAACAAAGATGTCGGAAATGGACTTCAGGGTAACAGTCACGAAGACAATAGCTAGGATGGAGAAATCGATTAATGGCAACATAGAGTCTCTAAGGGCAGAAGTGAAAGCTGAACTGGCAGAACATAAAAATGCTATCAATGAGATCCAATCTAATCTAGATATTCTAACAGCTAGGGTAAATGAGGCAGAAGAATGAATTAGTGAATTAGAGAACAAATTGATAGAAAAGAACGAAAAAGAGGAGGCCTGAGAAAAACAGTTTATAATCCATGAAAACAGAATTAGAGAAATAAGTGACTCCATGAGACGTTCCAATGTCAGAATTATTGGGATCCTTGAGGGGGTGGAAAGAGAGAGAGAGGACTAGAAGATATATTTGAACAAATCATAGCTGAGAACTTCCCTAATCTGGGAAATGAAACAAACATTCAAGTCCTAGAGGCAGAGAAAACCCCTCCCAAGATCAAGGAAAACAGACCAGGCATGTAATAGTAAAATTCGCAAATCTTAAAACCAAGGAAACCATCTTAAGGGTAGTTGGGGGGAAGAGGTTCCTTATGTACAGAGGGAGGAATATCAGAATAATGTCAGACCTATCCACAGAGACCTGGCAAGCCAGAAAGGGCTGGCAAGACATATTCAGGGTACTAAATGAGAAGAACATGCAGCTAAGAATACTTTATCTGGCAAGGCTGTCATTTAGGATGGATGGAGAGATGCAGAGCTTCCAAGACTGGCAGAAACTGAAAGAATATGGGACCACTAAGCTGGCCCTGCAAGAATATTAAGGGGGGTTCTATAAAAGAAGACCCCCAAGAGTGATATAGAACAGAAATTTACTGAGACAATCTATAGAGACGAGGACTTCACAGGCAACATGATGACAATAAATTCACATCTTTCAATAATCACTCTCAACGTGAATGGCCTAAATGCTCCCATGAAAGAGCACAGGGCTGCAGATTGGATAAAAAGACAGGACCCATCCATATGCTGTCTACAAGAGACTCATTTTGAACCTAAAGATACATTCAGACTGAAAGTGAAGGGATGGAGATCCATCTTCCATGCCAACGGACCTCAAAAGAAAGCTGGGGTAGCAATTCTTATATCAGACAAATTAGATTTTAAGTGAAAGACTGTAGTTAGAGACACAGAAGGACACTATATCATTCTTAAAGGGTCTATCCAACAAGAGGATCTAACAATTGTAAATATCTATGCCCCCAACATAGGAGCAGACAACTACATAAGCCAACTGTTAACCAAAATAAAGTCATATCAATAATAATATGTTAATTGTAGGAGACCTCAATACTCCACTCTCAGCAATAGACAGATTATCGAAGCAGAAAATCAACAAAGAAACAAGAGCCTTGAATGACGCACTGAACCAGATGGACCTCATAGATATACACAGAACATTCCACCCTAAAACAACAGAATACTCATTCTTCTCAAGTGCACATGGAACTTTGTCCAGAATAGACCACATACTGGGTCACAAATCAGGTCTCAACTGATACCAAAAGATTGAGATTATTCCCTGCATATTCTCGGATGATAATGCTTTAAAACTGGAACTGAATCACAAGAAAAAAATTTGGAAGAAACTCAAACACTTGGAAGCTAAAGACCACTTTGTTCAAGAATGTTTGGATCAAACAAGAAATCAAAGAAGAAGTTAAACAATTCATGGAAACCAACGAGAATGAAAACACATTGGTCCAAAACCTATGGGATACTGCAAAGGTGGTTCTAAGGGGGAAATACATAGCCATCTAAGCCTCACTCAAAAAAAATAGAAGAATCCCAAATTCACCAACTAACTTTACACCTTAAAGTACTAGAGAAAAAGCAACAAACGATGCCTAAAAGCCACGCATTAGAAGAGAAATAGTTAAGATTAGAGCAGAGACCAATGAATTAGAAACCAGAAACATAGTAGATCATATCAACGAAACTAGAAGCTGGTTCTTTGAAATAATTAATAAGATCGATAAACTACTGGCCAGACTTATCCAAAAGAAAAGAGAAAGGACCCAAATTAATAAAATTATGAATGAAAGGGGAGAGATCATGACTAACACCAAGGAAATAGGAACAATTATTAGAAATTATTATCAACAACTATATGCCAATAAATTAAGCAACCTGGAAGAAATGAATGCCTTACAGAAACCCATAAACTACCAAGACTGAAACAGGAAGAAATTGACAACCTGAATAGGGCCATAACCAGTAACGAGATTGAAGCAGTGATCAAAAACCTCCCAAAAAACAAGAGTCCAGGGCCTGATGGATTCCCTGGGGAATTCTACCAAACATTCAAGGAAGAAATAATACCTATTCTCCTGGTCCAAAAAAATAGAAACAGAAGGAAAGCCTCCAGACTCATTCTATGAGGCCAGCATTACCTTAATCCACAAACCAGGCAAAGACCCCATCAAAAAGGAGAATTTCAGACCAATATCCCTGATAAATATGGATTCCAAAATTCTCAACAAAATCCTAGCTAACAGGATCCAACAATACATTAAAAGGGTCATCCACCACGACCAAGTGGGATTTATCCCAGGGATGCAAGGGTGGTTCAACATTTGCAAATCAATCAATGTGATAGAACACATTAATAAGAGGTGAGAGAAGAACCACATGATCCTCTCAGTTGATGCAGAAAAAGCATTTGACAAAATACAGCATCCTTTCCTGATTAAAACTCTTCAGAGTATAGGGATAGAGGGAATATTCCTCAAGTTCATAAAATCCATCTATGATAAATCCGCAGTGAATATCCTCAATAGGGAAAGCTGAGAGCCCTTCCCTTAAGATCAGGAACATGACAAGGATGCCCACTCTTGCAACTATTGTTCAGCATAGTACTAGAAGTCTTAGCAACAGCAATCAGACAACAAAAAGAAATAAAAGGTATTCAAATTGGAAAAGAAGAAGTCAAACCCTCTCTCTTCGCAGATGACATGATACTTTAGTGGAAAATCCAAAAGACTCCACCCCCAAATTACTAGAACTCATACAGCAATTCAGTAATGTGGCAGGATACAAAATCAATGCACAGAAATCAGTTGCTTTCTTATACACTACCAATGCAACTGTAGAAAGAGAAATTAAAGAATCAATTCCATTTACAATAGCACCAAAAACCATAAGATACCTCGGAATAAACCTAACCAAAGAGGTAAAGTACCTATACTCTAGGAACTACAGAACACTCATGAAAAAAATTGAAGAAGATATAAAAAGATGGAAAAGCATTCCATGCTCATGGATCAGAAGAATAAACATTGTTAAACTGTCTATGCTGACCGGAGCAATCTATATCTTCAACGTCATCCTGATCAAAATTCCAGTGACATTGTTCTTTTTTTTTTAAGATTTTATTTATTTATTTGACAGAGAGAGACACAGCGAGAGAGGGAACACAAGCAGGGGGAATGGGAGAGGGAGAAGCAGGCTTCCTGTGGAGCAGGGAGCCTGATGCAGGGTTCGATCCCAGGACCCTTGGATCATGACCTGAGCCAAGGGCAGACGCTTAATGACTGAGCCACCCAGGCGCCTCCCAGTGACATTTTTCAAAGTGCTGGAACAAACAATCCTAAAATTTGTATGGAATCAGAAAAGACCCTGAATCGCCAAGGAAATGTTGAAAAAGAAAAACAAAGCTGGGGGCATCACATTGCCTGATTTCAAGCTATATTACAGAGCTGTGATCACCAAGACAGCATGGTACTGGCACAAAAACAGACATATAGACCAATGGGACAGAATAGAGAGGCCAGATATGGACCCTCAACTCTATGGTCAAATAATCTTTGACATAGCTGGAAAAAAATATGCAATGGAATAAAGACAGTCTCTTCAATAAATGGTGCTGGGAAAATTGGACAGCTATATACAGAAGAATGAAACTCCACCATTCTCTGACACCATACACAAAGATAAACTCAAAATGGATAAAACACCTCAATGGAATCCATCAAAATCCTAGAGGAGAACATAGGCAGTAACCCCTTCAACATCGGCCACACCAACTTCTTTCAAGATACATCTCCAAAGGCCAGTGAAACAAAAGCAAAAATGAACTTCGGGGCCTTCATCAAGATAAAAAGCATCTGCACAGCAAAGGAAACAGTCAACAAAACAAAGAGGCAACCCACAGAATGGGAGAAGATATTTGCAAATGACACTACAGACAAAGGGCTGATATCCAAGATCTGTAAAGAACTTCTTAAACTCAACACCCAAAAAGCAAATAATCAAGTCAAACATGGGCAGAAGACATGAACAGACACTTTTCAAAAGAAGACATACAAACGGCTAACAGACACATGAAAAAATGCATATCATCACATTAGACATCAGGGAAATTCAAATCAAAACCACATTGAGATACCACCTCACACAAGTTAGAATGGCACAAATGGACAAGGCAAGAAACAACAAATGTTGGGGAGGGTGTGGAGAAAGGGGAACCCTCTCACACTGTTGGTGGGAATGTAAGCTGGTACAGCCACTTTGGAAAACAGTGTGGAGGTGCCTCAAAAAATTAAAAATAGAGCTACCCTATGACCCAGCAATTGCACTACTGGCTATTTACCCCAAAGACACAGATGTAGTGAAAAGAAGGGCCATATGCACCCCAATGTTCATAGCAGCAATGTCCACAATAGCCAAACTCTGGAAGGAGCTGAGATGCCCTTCAACAGACAAATGGATAAAGAAGATGTGGTCCCTATATACAACAGAATATTACTCAGCCGTCAGAAAGGATGAATACCCAACTTTTACATCAACATGGATGGGACTGGAGGAGATTATGCAAAGTGAAATAAGTCAAGCAGAGAAAGCCGATTATCATATGGTTTCACTTACTTGTGGAACATAAGGAATAGCCTGGAGGACATTAAGAGAAGGAAGGGAAACATGAAGGGGGGAAATCGGGGTGGGGGGAGAAGAACCTTGAAAGACTATGGACTCTGAGAAACAAACTGAGGGTTTTAGAGGAGAGGGGGTTGGGGGGATGGGTCAGCCCGGTGATGGGTATTAAGGAGGGCACGTACTGCATGGAGCACTGGGTGTTATACAAAAACAATGAATCATGGAACACTACATCAAAAACTAATGATGGCGACTAAGTATGGTGACTAATATAGCATAATAAAGTAAAATAAAATTCTAAAAGAATTATTTTATCTGAAAATGTGAATTACCAAAAGAAACTGTAGAAAACAAAGAGCTTCTAACCAAATTATCATGGAAGAAATAGAGAAATTTACAAGAAAAGACAAAACAGTCTTTTCTTGTAGAAAAGACTAGAGAGAGAATTCTATCAACATTTTAAGGAACAGATTGTTTCAATGTAATTTGAATTGTTCCAGAGCATAAAGTAAGGGAAAAAATTCTCCTTTTTTTTTTTTTTAATCAGAGTTAACAAGTTAATACCAAAACCTAACAAAGAAAACCCATGGAAAAGAAAATTATAGGAGAATCTCAATTATAATTATCAATGTATTAAAAGAAAATATTAGCCAGAAGATTCCATTAGTATTTTAAATCAATAGCACATGATTCCAGGTGGTATTCATATTGGTGATGAAAGTTTCAATATTAGGGAGTCCAATATAATTTACCACTTTAATAAATCACAGAAAAATATCATGATCATCTTCATGATTTCTGAAAGGCAATTGTTAAAATTAACATCTGAAAAAACTTCCAAATCTATCCTTTAAAAAAAAAGAACATATAAATATTTTCATATCATGATTTTATGTACCATAAAACTTTCTGTGAGATACACATACATACATGTATATATATGGTTATAGTTATAAATATATGTATTAAATATATGTTTTTTCATAAGGTGAACATAGAGAAAAGAAAGCCTCTTTCCCAAGATAGACTATTCCAAATATCTCCTAGCCCAGGATACAGAAATTATTTTAGAAGTGTGCACACAACTCAAACAGAACCAAGTAAGTGCTCTCACCTAGAATTGTAGGTTATACTTGGAAAGAGGCTTTTTCGGTCATTTGTATGACTCTAAATTTGCGAATTCAGAGCCTGACCGAATCTTTAGAGGTGTACAGAATCCAATGGGATGTATTCACAAAATTATTAGGGTTTTGGTCCTGCAAAATAAGAAGGATATGAAAGGGGCCCTTGGGTGGCTTAGTCAGTTAAGCGTCCGACTCTTGATTTCGGCTCAGGTCATGGTCTCAGGGCTGTGAGATCAAGCCCCACACTGGGTGTGGAGCCTGCCTATGATTCTCCCACGATCTCTCTCCGCTCTCTCCTTCCCCCTACTTCCTCTTAAAAAAAGAAGAAGAAGATGGGGCGCCTGAGTGGCTCAGTCGGTTAAGCGTCTGCCTTCGGCTCAGGTCATGATCCCAGGGTCCTGGGATTGAGCTCTGCCTCAGGCTCCCTGCTCCGCAGGAAGCCTCCTTCTCCCTCCCCCACTCCCCCCTGCTTGTGTTCTCTCCCTCACAGTCTCTCTCTCTGTCAATTAAATAAATAAATAAAATCTTTTTAAAAAACATCCATCATCTCACATAGTTACAATTTTTAAAAAAAGAAGGAGAAGGAGGAAGCTGTGAATAAAACTCAGAATAGAAGCAAAGTGAATCCAATCGAATGTTGAAAGCATCTGGGCAGGGGCTTATATCTCTAATCTGATTTCATAATTAAATAATGTGTAATTTGAAGAGGGCTATAAGGCCTCCCATTTGACACGCATGGACTAAAGTCTCTCTTGGTTTAGCAGCCATTAAAGAGGGCTTTGTCCCATCTGGATGATGAGAAACATACCATTCCACCATGCTACTCCAAATCTTATACCCTGAACAAGACTTCAGGCTGTATGCAACTTCATTAAATATGGAAAGAAAACCAAGCTGTACACATTGGATATTTTAAGCATTGGTAATGCTTAAGAGAATGTGAGTACTTAACAGATTAATAGCTACTCCAAAGTAAAAAGGCATTTGGATAATTGATTTAGACTTGCATTTTTAGGATGAAAGGAAAAAGAAATGTTGACTAATGTTGTAAACAGTATAAGACCATTTAGGAGAATTTATGACTCTCCCCATATGTACAATTCTAATGTACTTGATTTATCAGAGTAGTATCTAAGAACTTGGGAAGGTTTGTATGTTAATCAGACATTTGAAGGACTTCAAAGAAAATTAAGTATATTAAATTTATAAATGCAGTTTAAATGTTTAAGGGAATTTTATTAGATTATATAAGCACTCTTAAAAGTGACTGTTGAAATTTGCTAGCTTTATAAATAGATGATAAGATTTGTAATTTTATTTGTAAAGCATAGGAAGAATTAAGCTTCTACATTTATAACTTACTACCGTCACTAATGTGACTAGAAAGGAATTTATAACTTATTAAAGTTACAAATTTTACTAAAGTCACATTTTAATTTTGTATATGCCAATTAGTCTCTGAGTAATCTTGTTTGAGTACAAACTACCCCATTAATGGCATCAAAACACTCTGCCCGTGGAGATCACAAGCAGCAAAGATCCACTAGCCTGGGGCCCCAGGGCCATTTGCTACCAGAGAGGAATTCTGCCCAGGAAAAAGGCCAATCGATGCAAAGGGCACCAAGAGATGAAACGATGATCTCTTTAAACTTCTGTATCCCACCATGTCTCAAGTCTGACTGCCCTGAATTTTTGTGAGTCAATACAGTCCTCCTTTATGCTTAAATTAATATGAGTTCAGTTTTTCTCACTTGCAAATAAAGCCTCAAGTGTTTGCAGCTCCAAGCATCTCCCCTCTTGTGACCTTCTCTTCTCTCCCGGCTTTGAAATTGACAGGTGACCTTAGGGCAACAAATCTTTGATATTATGGGTCAGTTTATCCAGACAGAGGTAAATGGTTCATAGTTCATTTTTCATGAGACTAGAAAAGAATCAGGCAAGTTAAGTGCTTTTTGTATGTCAGTGGAACTCCTACAGCTAAGAGGGCGAAAAAGACAGGACACCCGATAGGAAAATGGACAAGAAAGAAATGGGCACATGGACAAGTGGACGATTCTATGCAATTCACAGAAGAAAACTGACCCCGCACTAGTATCAGGGAAAGGCAAATGTAAACCACCCTGAGTACTATATTAACCCATCAGATGGTCAAAAATGCACAACTTGGATAAAATCATTTGTTGGTGGGGATGTAGGAAAACAAGAGCCCCTGCGCATTGCTAGTGGAACCATGGCTTGAGTGTTCATTTGGAGAGCGATCTGGCAGGATTTGTGAAATTGGGCACACGACTGCCCTCAGACACAGTTTTTCTACTCCTGAGTCTATAGCCTCCCCCCCCCCCCCAGTTCTCTCCCTGATGCCCAAGAGACCATACACTAGGGGGCTGACAACAGTGTTGGTGGTTCCAGGAGTTAGAAGCCACAGGATATCTGGGGCTCCTGCGTGGCTCTGTCGGTTAAGCGTCTGCCTTCAGCTCAGGTCATGATCCCAGGATCCTGGAATCGAGCCCCTCATCGGGCTCCCTGCTTGGTTGGGATCCAGCTTCTCCTTTCCCTCTACCTGCAACTCCCCCTGCTTGTGCACGCTCTCTCTCTCTCCTTCTCTCTCGATGTCCATCAAAAAATGTGAAAGTAACAAAGATGTCCATCAAAAAATGTGAAAGTAAAGATAAGTAAAATGTGCATCATCCGTACACTAGATCGCTGTACAGAAGGAAAGAGGGGAAGG
Organism: Zalophus californianus; assembly: GCF_009762305.2. Lineage (NCBI taxonomy): Eukaryota > Metazoa > Chordata > Mammalia > Carnivora > Otariidae > Zalophus > Zalophus californianus. The sequence continues at coordinate 181,188,796 of NC_045597.1, forward strand.
AAGAAATTGGTTGTACATAGGGCAATATGGACCGATCTCAAAACCATGGGTTGCCTGGAAAAAGAAAGTACAAAACAATTGGTTTGGGGCACAATACCTTTTAAGTACATTTTCTAAAACGGAAAGCAATACTGTATGTTTCTCATAGCCACACATATAAAGAAACTTACTGAAAGTCATTTGGGAAAGCATATAGTAAATACACCAGACACAAGGAAGGGAATGAGACTGGGGACCAGGTGGGAAAAGAGAGGAAAATAAAATAAACTAAAATAATATAAGAAGGACTGCAGCAGAGAATGATGGTGATGATATGCCATGAAATTAGGAGCATGATCAGCTCTATTCTATGCACCTAATACATCTTCATGATCATAATTTGAAACTGAAAGAAGAACAAACTGAAAGCCAATGGAATTAATATTTCCCCCAAAGGAAATGTGGGCATATAAGCTCAACGGCACGGCCAGCAAGCACCACAATTTACCGTGGATGTTAACCATGGAGTAAAATGGAAGTTTATGAAATACTATTTTGTGGCCATGACAGAGAGGAAATGGAACTCGGAATTACATAGAAACTAAGATTGCCACCACATAAAAAGGAGAAAAATACACGAGAGCACAAGGAAACAGAATCAGTTGTGTAAAGAAGGAGACGAGAAGTAAAATTTCCTGTAATAAAAAAATCATTCAAATATTTTTGAAAATAAGACCTAACACAATACATGAGTAGATATTCTGAACAAGAATCAGAGGCGCCTGGCTGGCTCAGTCGGAAGGGCACGCGACTCTTGATCTCAGGGTCATGAGTTCAAGCCCCACGTTGGGTGCTGAGGTTACTTAAATAAATGAAAACTTTAAAAAATATACATAAAAAATAAAAACAAGAATCACATCACAACTGGCCTTCTTGGAAGCCAAATATGGGTTTTTTTACTTGCTTGCTTATTTGTTTTTAAAATGATAGTAGCTGGTCTTCTGCCCCATGCCCCCAAGCAACCCCTTCAAGTACTGAAGGCCCGGATGCTGAGAAAGACCTCAGAAGCGATGGGAAGAAACTTGACAAAATGTGGACACCTCTTTTAGCTAGATGCACTTACATGAGTATCTGCGATGTTAATTTCCTATACTCTTTTGTGTCTTTAAAATATTGCATAATTAAAAGTAAAAATAAGTCAGTGTGATAAGACGCAACATGCTGAGCTCAGAACCTGGCCTGGAGAGCCATGCAGAAAACTTTGGTTCTTTTCTGTATCCACGCTTTCATGCTTCCTGGATTTCTGTGGCACCTTCCAGGAGGCCTCAGGCATACGTCATCCCTCACCTGCCAACACCTGTCACTCCTTGCCCTGCTCATGGTTTTTTACCAGTTCCAGACTTGCCTGTTACCATTGCTAAAATGGTCAAGCTCTTGCTGGAACCATTGGTCATTTCCGTTCTTCTCAGTGGATGGTGGAGCAGACCTAGCCATCTGGAGCTGAAACTCTGTGAGGGAGAACAGAAGGGAGGCAGCTCCCAGGGCAGCAGCCAACCAGGAGCTTGGCCCTGGTTGTTACCCCAGAATAGCGCTGACCCGGTTACTATTCCTACTGCCACCACCACCGGCCACCCTGATGCAGGTCCCCCAGGCAGCGGCACTTTGTTCTTGGCCTCTGGGGCTTCCTGATGGGAGCAGTCTAAGATGCCTCGACCACCCCCTATGACGTTGGGATGTTCTAGTAAAAAGGGTCAAATGTGGGAAAGAAAATTCTGGAACTTGACCACCAGCAAGAGCCAGATATGGCTGTTGGCGGCCTCTCTCCTAGTCCTGCTTGGAGGAGCCTCAGTCTGTGGTTCCGGCACAGCCTGCTTGGAGCCCTTGAGCTGGGAGCCAGGGTGAGCGAGGAGGAGGAAGAGAGGGTCCTCTACCGCCCTCTACTGAACGGTCTCCTTGACTTCTTCTCTAGCCCATGAAAAATCTGGCCTCACTTCTTGTCACCTCCTGGTAGATACCCCAAGACTCAAACATAAAATGACAAGATACAAATGAAGGCATCATTAACCCCGGATTACAATAGGTGCCATGCCCTGCTTGAATCCAGGGTTCTTGAACCTTGGGTCTTTGTGTCCCTCTTGAGACTCCTTTGGTTCTATTGATACCCATCACTCTCTGACTTCTCCACCTCCTTTTCTTCCTCCTCTTCCTGCTTCTCTCATTCTTCATTACCTGTCTGATTATCGACCACATACACACACATGCTGAGTTCATAGAAATTTCCTAGGCTTCCCAGAAAGTTGAGACAGTTGACAGGTTCCCTGCTTCTGAAAGAGCTTCTAATTTACTTGGGAGAATAAGAACCCCATGAGATGCCGTGCGCCTGTGCTGAGCATCAAGTGAAAGTTGTGTACAAGCCCTGAGTGATACCCAAGTCTTAGGGCATTTAGAGCATTCTTGGACAGTGCCGGAGAGATTTGTCCACCTCCTGACCAGGCAAGAATTCAGTCCAGGGCTTCAAGAACGTGGAAAGGTCATTGAGAAGGCTCAAAAGTCAAGGTGGTCATGGAAGATTTTAATGGCGCAAGAATTTCTTCCCTTTTGACCACTCAATTGCTGGCATTTTTTTCAGAGCTAGAAGCTAGAAGGAATGCTGTAATTACACAGAATAAGAGGCATTGATTTCAGAGAGGGCCTCTGACATACTCTCCCGGCACTAACCCAGAAATAAATAACAATACCCAAGAAATCAACCTTGCTCTGATGGAGGGATATGCCAGATGAACAGGAACATGGATGCCATGTCCTCTGGAAGCCCTAATGAAGCTGTTACCCAAATATCATCACAGAACTACCAAAGAGTTCCCATCTCCCCAGTTCCGTTCCCACATAGGTTCCAATGAGCCATGTTAAAACAGGAAGTAGTCATTTTAACATTAGTCTCAGGATGTAATTTCTGGGCTGAGTCCCCACTGTTTCCCTCCAGAAGAGGGGGGCTAGTACATAGCTGCTTAGAATGCCATTCAAACTAACAGTTCAGATGCCCTCATGTGAGCAGGATGTTCTTCCTTTTAAATGACAGGTAGCTTATACATTTTAGGATCCTGGTTTATTCCTTACTTATCTAAGTTATTGCTGAGAACATCTGAATAAGGCCTAGATTCATCTTTCTAACCAACAAAAACAGAAAGACCTGGATTTACCCCCTACGAATACACACCCCTTCCATGCCTGGCAAAGAACATTTCTGTTCAATGTTAGTTAACAACATGAGAAGTTATGGGTGCTAGAGGTGAAGAACAGAGGGTGAGGACAGGGCTTAAATCAGGGCACGTAAAAGACCAGGAAGAACTATTATAAGGACAACAGCCTTTCATGAAAATAGTGTCATGGCCACCCACAGACAGCCTTCAAGAAGCACACAAATTACAGAGACAACTGATGAGAAAGAAATGAGAGAAAATTGCACAGGAGGTGGATGGCATTTCAATCCATAACCTTCCTATTTTGGGGGGGAAAGCTAGTTTCTGAAGCATAAAAAATGGTTCATGTTCATTTAGAGTCAATGTGAAGTTTTTCCTGCCAGTAATAGTTTGCTTATTTAATTTCTAGTGGTTAGGAATGTTCTCTCTGGATAAGATTTACAAATATTTAACCTGATTTTATAATAATCCTCTCATCCAAAAAAAAAAGAATGTGCTAAATCAAACCAGGAGGCAGCTCCAATCATCTCTGACAATGAAACTCAGAGCAATTTTTAGTATTTCCCTTGAAGGGATGCCTAGGACAATTTGGAGTTCCTATGATTTAATGTAACAGGTGGCCAGATCTTTTCAGTATCTGGCCCCAAAGTTACAGGATTCAGTTTACCTAAGAATAGGTGTGGCTAGAGACTCTAGAAACACTGCCCCCCTTCCTCGGCTTCTAATGGTTTGGGATGGGTTTTCTTGCTCACTTTAGGCTACTGCAGATTTTTAAAAAAATTTCAGCAGAGGTTTTTGTAAATACAGGTAAAGCAACAAAAGAAAATGAAAGAGTTGATCAAAAGCGGATGAGGGAAGCTAATCCTTATTTAAAGGAAGCATTACATAATCAGCTCCCAGAATAAAAACACTTCTATCTCTGATCACAAGGTGGCAATAGTACCCCACTCATTTAATACAGATAAAGCCAATGCTCGGGGAACTTGGAAACACTCACTAAAAAGGTGAGAGTGTGTATATTGCAGGTGCATGACACCTTTTCCCTGTTCAGGCCAAGATTTTTTCAATGAAATCGAATTAAACTGGATGAATATTCACTTCATGTTACTCTCAAGGAAACCCAAGGATTCTGTCTGGGCTTCAGTGTACACCTCCCAGCATTACTTCAACACACAGTCTGTCTAGTCTTCCAGAACAATATGGAAACCTGAGTGGGGCCCTGACACTGTCTGGGGTTCAATTGGCTTGGAAGGCTCCAACAAGGCATGGTTTTGGAAGCTTCCCAGATAAGAATAGTCTGAAATGGGTTCTTTGTGGCAAATTACCACAATGGCAGGTGTTCTTTCAAGCCAGCTTCATTCTCTCCCGTTCTCGCAGACGATAACAGAACTCCAGCTGGCCTGGCTTGAACCCCAACCTCCCACCGATCACACTGCCTCCATGCGGCCCCCTACTCTGACCCCTCAGACTCGATATCCTCCCTGACTTGTGGCTGGGATGCTTTGACAAACGGTTTTGGACTGCCAGCCCTATTCCCTCTGGGCGGTAGCTCCTTACCCACCTCCCTTAATGTCATTCATGCTTTCTCCCTGGGCTGTGTCTTTCTGCTCCCAGCCTGCTCGTTAGATGGGGACACTGGCATAGCACACCCACTGGAAGCCCACCCACTTGCTGAAGTCAAGCCTTAATTTTTACATTTTTTTAAAGTGCATTTCAATGTGAAGCAATTAACTTGAGTCCTTTTCAACAACTACCAGAATAGAGTATCATTAAAAATACATATTTCTTCTTTTTTAAAAAAGATTTTATTTATTTATTTGTCAGAGAGAGAGAGAGCACAAGCAGGGGTAGCAGCACGCAGAGGGAGAGGGAGAAGCAGGCTCCCCGCTGAGCAGGGAGCCCGATGCAGGGCTCGATCCCAGGACCCTGGGATCATGACCTGAGCCGAAGGCAGACGCTTCACCGACTGAGCCACCCCGGCGTCCCAAGAATATATATTTCTTCAACTTACCTGGCCTAGTGATAACCTAGTAGATTGCATATCTGTTTAGCTCAATGAAATTTTGTGTGTATTTTTCATTCATTCAGAACATAATCTCTCATTTTTCCCTCCAATGAGAAGAAAATATAGACCATTGTGCACCCACCTTCCTTCTCACCAAGCTCATTCACTCCAGCACATCTGTGTTCTTTTAACTGCTCCACGCTACCTCCCTTAAAAAGTAGCAGCCCCCTGTGGTTCACCGGAGCGGTGCTAGTTGGTAATCCAAAGTTAGAAATTTACCAGCAGAATGTTCTCAGGCAAGTGACCTAGCCTAGCTACAACAGCACCAGCTCAAAAGGTTCTGAGCTCATACATGTGGCAGAGGCCAAGCATAGAACAGGTGTTCACTGTTCACGTTCTTACTGTCCTGTACATCTGGCAGGAGTTTCTCCATATGTATACAGCATGTCTTTTTATTCTGATGCCTTGACATCCAGGGACTTGCTGGCCCTGGAGAGACTGCCCCTCTCAGAGCTGGCCAATTCCCAGAGAGGGTTCAAGACTCACCTGAAAGTATGCCTTTCACACGCAAACCAACCAATCCAGAGCACACATCTCCACTACCTCCTTTCCTGGCTTACACAGGGCTCTCACAGGGGGACTCTATTACCCCATCCTAATACCCTGAAGACAGGGACCAGACAGCTAGATACAGCCCCTACACTCAGAGCTTGCTCAAATCTTTCAAACTAACCAATCCTAAATCTGCACACCCTGCCTTACCTGTTTCTTCCCCCAGAAACCACAATAAAGGCTCTTGCCCACATTCCCCCCGCTTCTCTCTGCCCCCTGCCGAACTCTGGGGCTTCCCCACGTGGCCTTGCATTGCGTGGCATGTCCCCTCCTCTTGGGGACTGTGAGTAACAAGCTCTCTGTTCGGTTGCAGGCATCTCCTGGTCTGTTGGCCTCACCACCCCTGAACAGTAATAAAACCTATATTAAACGTATTTTAACAAGGTTCAAGGCAGCCTTGAGATATTGATATTTTCCATGCTGTTAGAATAAAATCTAACGCGATTGCCAATACAAGGTGTAGGATTATTATTTTATGTCTGTTGTGAAACAAACACCCTATTGTGTGATTTGGGGAATAGAATAATTTAAGATGATCTTTCCCTTTTCTGATTTCACCACCTCTTAGAGGAAGGTGATACAGGTGCAACATAAAAAACAGAAATCACAGGACAGACCATGATCACGACAGTTAGAGAGGTACAAAGAAATCACAGGAGAGCAGTAAAAGTGAAGATTTATTCGAGGACGAGTTTGCCATTGCTGATGGACTCCAACATTTTTATTTTCTCTTATGTATTCTGCTTTTCTTTATTTTATACAACTAAGCCTTTCCAGCGTTAATGTGGAGATGGATAGACTTAAGAATCACTCTTCAAAAAACACAAGCACTTTCTCGATTAATTCAAGGCAACCATGCCTACCTGACAAGATTTTGATGCCTCCGTGAAACAGCTTTCGAATCTTCACAGCACACAATTCCTTCTAAGACAGAAATGAAGTGTCAGAACTTGTTTATACGTGGAGCACTCAATTACATAGGTGGGCAACATGTATTTGGCTGCCAACTCACCTGGCCTGGTGACAATTTAGTAGACCACCTGTCTGTTTAGCATCAAGCTTACCTGGCAATGAGCATGAGAAGCATTTAGAGATCTTTTAAAATCCTTCCATTTTATCATTTGACTGCCTCCATGGATTGTCTCTTTTTTCACCTAAGGGTGATGTTTATGATGAATAAAGTTTTACACAAAGATGAGGATTCACTTATCATTAATATCAATAAAGCATCTGCATGTCCCTGTGATGTCTTACATCTTGCATAAGATGACTGCAGAGATTCCCAGTGTAGGATTTCTAGGTGGCCCGTGAAGACTTCCGCTGGAGGCTCACTCCCAATGGCAAGTACCCTTCCTGCTTTGTCCCTGTTGCTCTCTGCCACTTCTTTGAGGTCAAAATAACCCTGACATGACATGGCTTGCCATCCACTGACCCCTTCCTTCTACGCCCATGCAAATGCTCCTGAGGTCCCTGCTAAGTCATCCCATGCCCTGTGTGAATGAGAAGAGTGGTACGTTTGCTCTCAACTCTCGGGGCTGCCTCTGGGCATCTGTGCCAACACACACGTAACACTTGTATCCCATACGATGAGAACCTGCGTGTACCTCTCAATGAACACTGGGTGCCCATATCCAGGACTGTTCTGCAATTAGTAACGTAGGACCTAAGTTTGTGACTGAGTTGCGTTTTTTTTATTAAATAGGATCCCAGGTTATTCCAATCATCACCTCACTTGTTATCACTTACATCCTGACCAACTTCCTGAACAAGAGCAAAAAGGAGGACCATGACGCTAGCAGAACGGAAACATCCCCAGACCTCAGCCCCTAATCGCGGGCTGGGATTTGTGTGCTGAGAGCTCATGTTGGTTTTTACATCCCTTTCCTAGTCCTTCTAACTGTGGATATATTTTTATTAAGAAAGGGACAAGGGAAGATGAAAAGGCATGAATAGGGGCACTTGCATCTACATTTTTGGAGTGCAGAATAATGCTGTGAACATTCCTGGGGGTGTCAGTTAACAATTGCGGAGGCAAATAACAACATATGTCATTATGAATAATCAAATAAGGTTTTTATTTTATTTTATTTTATTTTATTTTATTTTATTTTATTTTATTTTATTTATTTGAGAGACAGAGAGCTTGAGTGGGGGGAGCGGCAGGCAGAGGGAAGAGCAGACTCCCCACCGATCAGGGAGCCTGAGGCGATGTGGGGCTCAATCCCAAGACTCTGAGATCATGCCCTGAGTCACGAATGCAGACACTTAATTGACTAAGCCACCTAGGCATCCCTCACATAAGGTTTACATAGGTTTATTCTTCAGTACTACCTACTTGATCATAGTCTTTGTGGAGTCAAAGTAATAAGATTTAAAACCATGTGTTAGATTTATAATATTAACTTTTTAACAATGATTTTTGAGATCTTCTTAACTTTCTGACTCACATAATTATAACATGTTTATTATGCCTTGTCTTCGCCAAACACACACACACACACACACACACACACACACACACACACACACACACTACTTAATTTGGTGGAAGCTGAGGGTGTTGAAATGTGAGCATGTCTGTGGACACATGCCCCCCCACCAAGGACATCATCTCTGTGTGTTTCTATGACAAGTGTCGAGAACCACGATGTATTAGTTTCCTGCAGCTGCTATAACAAATTTTCACAAACTTAGTGACTTAAACACAAATTTATTATCTTACAATTCCGGTGACCAGAATCCAAAATGGGTATGGCAGGGTAAAAGCAAGGTGTTGGCCAGATTGGCCCCTCCTGGTGGCACTAGGAAGAGTCCGTTTCTTTGCCTTTGCACCTTCTGGAAGTTGCCTGCGCTCCTTGGCTCCTGACTCCTTCTTCCCTTCACATCATCTGGCCTCCTGTGTCATGTCATCTTCTGCCTCTTCTGTGGTCAAGGATCCCTCTGCCTCTTTCTTGTAAGGATGCTGGTGATTGTGTTTAGGGCCCACCTGGACGATTCAGAATCATGTCTCCATCTCAGGATCCCACCTAACTCACAGCTATACGGTCCCTTTTACCACAACCAGCTAACATTCTTTGATGCCAGGGATTGGGGAGTGAACATGGTTGGGCCAGACCACACACAGTGAGGTAAGGCGGGGCCAGGACTCCGAGTCAGCCGGCCTGGGCTCTACCTCCTGGTTACACCACTTACTTATGCTCCGTCTGCTTCCGTTTCCTGATTTGTTAAATGCAGATAAGAATAGTACCTCCCTCATAGGAGTCAATGAGTTAATCTATGTAAAAATCTTAGCATGTGAATTGTACACTTAATAAGAAAATCATAGAACAGTACCTCAGACATACTGCACACTCATGATGATTATTATTAATCCTTCTAAAGACCTGAGCATCCCCTGGGCAGACACACACACACACACACACACACACACACACACACATCCCAATCTCACTATTTCTTCTTCAAGGGCCTTACCTGAGTTCCAGGCCCAAAGCCAGTGGGCTCTGGCACTGATCCCATGTTGGCTAAGTCATCATACCTAAGATGCTCAGGGTCCTACACTTCTCCTCATGGTAACTCATCCACAGGGCATCAGGAAACTTGGTTCAGCTCTTGCCACACTAAATAAAAGTTCCAGTCCTGTTGCCATGGCCACTAGCCACCGAGAGTAAGATCCTGGGGTTGTTCCTGCCCTTACTCATGCTCCTGTTGCTGGCTTCTGTCCCTGCAGACTCACCCCTTTCTGCTCCCCTGGCTGTCCCCTGTCACTGACCAGAGACACACACTCCTTTCTTCCTTCATGCATTCTCCTGGGACAGAACTGTCCCCACAGTCACTCCCAGCTCCCAGAGGTGCTCACTCATCCTGTGGCAGCAGACCTCGCTGGATCTTCGTGTGATTGTGACCCAGGGATAATGATGCAGAAACTACGAAGCCATCGACTTAAAGAGGCAGAGACTTCACCTTTGTGTGAAAACTGTGCTTTGGTGCCTCTGTTTTAATGAATTTAAAAATCTCTCTTATCGTTGCCTATTCCTGGACCCCTCTTCTTTACTCCACTGCGAGCCAGGGAACTGGTCACAGCCTCATGTGACAACAGAGAGGATATTCATTTATTTCACTATGCACCTTGCTATTTTCATCCAGTTCTGTAGGCTTTCTGCAGAAGTAACCTTACAAAACCTAATGCAGGCAACAGAAAAGACCATCTTAATTTTAGCACGATGGAGGACAGAAATATGCCTGGAGTATAACTGCATGGTGTCCAACATATTAAATTTAACCTACGAAATTTACAGGGACACATTGCAGACTGCATTCAGACTGCCCGGGACACAGTCATGCTTTTGCCTTCTGCCTAAATTACGCTCACAACGAAAGGGAAAAACCTGTCTCGTGAAGTCGACTCCAATCACCCCATCGGCATATCTCCTGTTTGTATGCAAACGGCAAATATTCCCCAAGTCAAATTAGGTGTTAAATGACTCTGCCTCCCCGAGACTTTCATGGGTGTGGCTGACCTCGGACCCCAGCCCCGCATCCACGTGGTGACAAGCGGTGAGGAGCTGCCTCACTGACGATGGATCTCGTGGCTCGGCTCCCAATCTGGTTTTCATTCCTGAGGAGTCCTGCATGGAGGTTTGTGGGGCAACATATACAGCAAGACCATTATGTTTTTATGCTTTTGCTCTGGGGGAACATTTTTATGGTGTCTGCAGGGCCCCTGGAAAGCTCGCTCATTTAGCCCAGCAATGTGCAAAGTAATTGAAAGCTGGTTCTTTGGTGTACACAGACTCCTTGCTGCAAAAATGTGAGAACTGGGCTCTCGTGACAAGACTCTGACCCCACAGCAGGCACATGTCCCCTAAGTGTCTAGCCCTGTGCTGCTGGGGGCTGGGGGCTCAAGAACGCCTGTCCAGAGCGATCGGGAAACTTCCACGCACACATGAGTGGTCACACGCCAGCCCTCAAAGCTGTGGGGCATCCCTGCTGTCATTTAATTATCTTTGTGGCTGTGAAGTGTCTCAGAAATTACTCCATTACTACTCCTTTCCCAGTAGGTGTTTCAGACTGACAAGGCAGCTGCTTGGGTAGCAGAGCATGTTAATTATGACTTTTATTTTTAAAATTAGATTTAAGGCAGTCAACAAGGGTTAGCCTCCCGCTTTTCTTTTTTTTTTAATAATTTTTTATTGTTATGTTAATCACCATACATTACATCATTAGTTTTTGATGTAGTGTTCCATGATTCATTGTTTGTGCATAACACCCAGTGCTCCACGCAGAATGTGCCCTCTTTAATACCCATCAACCTATTGAAATCTGTTTAGCGTCTGTCTGAAGCTTCCTTTTCATGCCTCAATTGCTCAGGGTCAAGTTAAGGAAATAAGAATTGGGGGAGGTGACTGAGTTGAAAAAGGAGAGGCAGATCAAAAAACTAGTCAAAGGCTCTGGGCACACAGTGACTTCCAGCTTCACCTGTAATTTGAGATGAGAAACATTGGGAGGAGGGGGAAAGCCAAAATTATTTACAGCTGGGCAAGCAATGAAAGGAAAACCCAAACTATGAAATATGTTTACATTTTTCTTCATCTCCCATTAATTCCTAGGGTGCATCGAGCACAATATTTGGCACTTAAATTTCCTTGCTCTGAATTAAAGGGCAAAAATGATCACCCACAATCAGGAAAAAGAGGCTCAGAGAGTGTGTATTTTAATGAAGGACAGAGATACATGCATACTCAACAGAATAGAACGGGTTTGGAGCAGGACTAAATGTATGGAGGAAGCACTAAGGGACACAATCCAAGGAGATCAACTCTTTTGTTCTTTTATTCAATCAACTAACATTCACAGAGTGTCTACTCTGGTTCAAGCACTGTTTTAGGCCTTATGGATACAAAAATGACAATGACAGGCAGGTCCTAACTCTATGGAGGTTATGTTTGTGTGTGTGTGTAAAGGAGAGAGAGAGAAGTAAGGTAGGCTAAGGAAGGGTGACAGACAACATAAATAGCAAATGTGACCTTATTTGGAAAAGGGGTCTTGGAAATGTAATTAAGGATCTTGAGATCATTCTGGTTATTCTGGTGACCCCTAAATCCAATGACAGATGTCATTGTAAGTGACAGCAAGAGACAAAGAGCAGGAGAAGGTGACTGAAGGTGGAGGCAAAGATTGGCCTTTCACAGCCACAAGCCAAGGAACACTGGAGAAGCTGTAAGAGGCAATAAAGGATTCTCCACTTGGGCCTCCGGAGGTGGTGTGTCCCCGCCAACACCTTGATTTCAGACTTGTGGCCTCCAGAGCTGTGGTTGTAAAACTTCCTGTTGCTTTAAGCCACGGCGTTTGTGCTCATTCGTACAACTCTAGGAAACCAATACAGACTCTAAAAAAAAACAAAACGGACTGACGGAGGCCAGATGCTGGAAGGCCTCACGTTGTCAAAAGGCAAGTTCTTTGTAAGAAAGAGGTGACCAGGAGCCGCTTCTGGGGTCTTCCTCAGAGGGACCATGCAAGAAGATGCTTTTCCTTTGTTAGCAGCTACAGTTTGGGCCAGGGTGGACACCTGTTTTTGTTGTCTGCTGACATCTCTTCTCACTTCCTCCAATTAGTAGAAGGTCCTTCCTGTGGGGACCCTTTCCATGGTGTTCAGGTGGGGCTGCCCCCTTTCCTCCTGTCTCTCCCAAATCGCATTCCCACAAATAGACACAGAACCATGGGCTCGCCAATCAGTGAACTCCATCATCCAGGTGCAGTGATTGGTTCAGGGGTGAGCATGTGACTCAGGCCAGGCCAATCAGAGGCCTCTCCGGGAATTTTCTTCGGAAGCGCTGGGAAAGGACCCCTGTATTCACTAGGGAGCTAGCTGGTGGGATGTGACCCTGACGCTGTGGTTGCCTGACAGTCTTTTAGTCACATGACTTTCCTTTTTCCCCTTTTGTTTAAATGAGTTCCCAGTCTCTCTTGCGTGTGAATGAAAGGGTTGTAATTCAGGGCCTGTTCTGGTGACCTATGACTGACTACATGTTGGATTCTTTTTGTCTAGCCTGGACAAAAGTCTAGAGACAGAGCACTTCTCAGATGGGACCCTGACCCCCCTTCTGTGGATCCCATCCTGCTTCCTTCTTAGCGTGGGAAAGGGGAGGGGGCAGGTCTTACTGCCACAGCCATAAGGGAGAAAAAAGAAGCAATCCAAACAGAAAAGAGTCAAAAGAATCAAAGTTAAGAAAACTTCAAAGAGACACCGAACCCCCAAATGAATAGTTTTTAGCATCTTTGTTTATCCCTTTGAAAATTCAGTTCCCTAATACAGTGCCCCAGTTTTGTACTTGGCCTTAACCCCTATTAGCGCCTCACTCTGTAGCGATCTCAGTTATTTGGTGCATAAACAGAACGGATGCTGGCTGATTTAAGCTGAGAATTCATTTATCAGAAGGCTGGGGAACTGGGTTCAGAAAATGCACAAGAACAATAGGAAGGTGAACAGGCAGAATCACAACCAAAATCAGGCCCCAGAACCAATCTGGGATAAGGGCTTAGCCAAAGACCCAACACCACTTCTCCCCAGGACCAGAACTCTGCTGCCTACTCTCCCCCTCCCGCACCACCCACCTAAAGGAGGTTTCCCATCCTTGCTAGGAACCTCAGAATTCCAGAGGAAAGCAGGTGATTGGTCAGGTCTATGTGGCATGTCCCCTCACTCTGCCAGGTGTGAAGGGATCCTGTTTTTACAGTGCATGGTCAAGCTCTCTGCATATGGAAGTGCTTGTACTGGGTGTTAGGGACGGTTGCTACCTCCCGCTAGCTTTGTGGGGTATTGGTCCTCCGGCTATGATAGAACTCCTGGCCAGCATGTGATCTGTCATGTCAAATCCATTGGCTACCTTGTTATGTTTCGAGGTACCACTCTGCAGTACAAGTTTTATTTCCTTCAGGAAAAGGAGATGAAAAATGAACAACAAAAACAAACAAAACTCCCACCCAACGTGGGTCGTGTTTTTGGTGGTTTTGCCTCCTACTGAGACGCCTTTGGGGAAATTTCCTGAACATAAGTTAATTTAAAATTATCTCTTTGTCCTCTCTTGGGGTGAAGTAGAGGGGAAAAAAGAGGTTGGAACAAAGAATGAAGAGAGTATCAAATCCGTGTGCAGGGCACCGGGCGGGGTGGGGGGGGTGGAGGGAGGATTCGAAGGAGGAACAAGAAAGGAAAGGAAAGAAGGAAAGGAAAGGAAAGGGAAAGGAAAGGAAAGGAAGGAAAAAGGAAAGGAAAGGAACAAAAGGGGCAGCGAAAGGAGAGGGAAGGAAAGAAGGAAGGACAAGGGAGAGAAAGCCCAAGCATGAGGGCTTAGAGAAGATTCAAGAAAGTTAGACAGTATTAAGTTATCTCAGGAATTTCTGAATAGGTTTTATAACACGGAGGTGAAATTTAGGAGTTTCTAATCAACAGAAAATGGGCTCCATTCTCTTCTCTTTCGCTTCCCTTCCCCTTTCCCCGACTCTCTCCAGAAGGAAGGAAAAGGGGAGAGCAGAGTATTGGGGCCATGGAAGGACCAGACTGCCTCTACAAAGTCTCATCAGAGCAGAGGGTGGATTGGGGAGCAGCCGAGGCTCCTGCCCCACCTCCCTTTGTAAATGGAGGGGTGTCCCGCCCTTCCCCCTCCCAACCCCAAACCCCCAGCTCTACTTTCCCTAATGGACAAACACATTTGAAAGTTTCCAAATGCTATCATTTCTGTTAATGTTTAGCAATGTCCAAATAACACTTGCAAAGAAGTATGATATACTATTAATAAGGTTAAAAATAGCCAAACAACTGCAATGCAACTGATTTTTAGTGTACCTATAAAGAAATATAAAGTACTCTGATTATCAAGAGTCCCTCTGATTTAAAAAGTGATATGTTTTATATTTTAAAAAATACAGCATAAGTAAGTAAAGAGTCTGGCTAATTTGATAAATTGGATTAAACTAGTCCATAGCTTATTCCTGTTACATACAATCTCTTTTGAACTGTAAGATATACTTGATTCTTTCCGTCCATAATTTTCCTCCTAGATATGTGAACATAAATAAATGGCACACATAGCAAAAATTCTTACGGAGCTTTTTTTTTTTTTTATTGAATCATTGATTTTACTAAAAGTTGTTTCTAAAAAAACAAAAAAAAAAAAACAAAAAACCTCCTGTTGGCATGACATTTAAAAAAACCATGGGTCTGAAGGACCATTTATAATAATAATACTATCTTACATATTTATAAGGCTTAATAATATCCAAATGCTTTCATGTGCATCATCTTGATTCTCTTAACAACATTTTGTTACAATAGGAAAGGCAACAGAGGATCAACGACGCTGACAGTTCAAGGTCCCATAAGTAGTAAATTTAAAAGCTGAGGCCAAAAGTGGGGCCTTTGGCACCCTGGCCCCATTGGAATGTCCATCCCACCATGTTGTAAATTGGATTGCTGTGCAGAGTAGAGCCGGTGCCATTTTAAGAGTGTATTATTTTCAAGTCAATTTTGTAAGGTACTCCTTCACATTTTCCAGTATTCTTCATAATTTCCATGTACTTATAGTCTCACCCATGTATTATGTTAAAGAATTCAGGTTACCTCAAAAAAAGTGGGAAAGAAATTTCAGAACTGCCCCCCTGCTGTGCTTTTCAAGGCAGCTCAATAGTTCCATTTAAATAAGACTTTCATTTTTCTTAACTCTTATTCTAGAAAAGCAGACCAAAATTCTTCATTCTACTTCCTAAAATCTAACTTTAGTCTGGGGGACAGGGAGAAAGAAAATGAGAATGGGAATGTATGGAGGTCGTGAGCCCAGGAAGAAATAAAATCAATGTAGAAGTCTCGTCTTTGTCGATTTGCCACTCTCCTTCGTTTCAGTTCTTCAAGCTCAGAAGGGCACCCAAACTCAGTGGGCGTCCCTGCCCTAAGACTCATCCTTGGGCCTGAACTCATCCTTCTCCTCAAGTGGGTATACTAAGTATCAGGGTCACCAGAAGACCCAGCTAAATTAGCATTTATAATCTTATGTAACATCTGTCCTGGAGAATAAAGTCCGTGGAGTCAAATAACCTTATAAAGTAGCCACAACACAGAGACCTCAGATATTTTTTAAATGTGTGTTTAGACCCAACAGAAAAATACAGCACAAGAGCAATGAGAATTTGTCCCTTATGGTTATAATTAGAATCATAATACGCCCAGTCTACACCTGCTTACTACAGCCTTGTGCAGCAAGGGTGAAAATCGCTGTGGAAAAGGGTCCCAGAGGAATTAAGTTAAGATTTCAACATATTCTCAGGTGTTGATAGAATGGATTTCTACTTGGGAGACCATATATATCTTTTGGGTTTGATGGCCACAGATTGTATGTGGACTATACGTCAATGTCTTATTCAAAGGTAGGTGCTCAATAAATATTTGCTGAATGAATGAATGTATAAATGGATGAATGCGTATTGCAAGGAAATTTAGGAATTCGAACTTGGCCAGAAGAACGCAAGTCCTGCTCCAACAACCCATCCAATCTAATCTTCCTGCCACATCAAGTAGAGCTCTGGAATCATCCAATCATGTCACATTCCTCTCTGGTTAGAAACGGGAACCACTGGCCCCTTTGGAGTAGTGCGGAAACAAATGAGAAATGGAGGAGCAGGGAAATCCTAGAACCTCGCTTTCATTTTTCACCTGATCTTTTGACTTCTAGGGTTTCTGCTCATTAAACAGGAAAAAAAATTAATTGCTCGTAATTTTCAAAACCCTCGCATGTGAACTCATTCTAGAGGCAAACAACTTTAAAGGCAAAATCACCAGAGGCTACGTGGTGTACAGGGCCTCATTACCAAAGGAGGTCACATAAAAATTAAAAAACACTAAAGAATAAATAGTCCATGTTATCCAGGGGGATGAGCTATGCAACCCAAGTAAAAATTAAAACTAAATTACATCCACTCATCAGCATTGCATAACACATCCGACTCACTGGCATACAAAGCAATTATTCCTGATAGGTGCTGAAATCAACACACCCAGCTGGGTTAGTGTGTCTTCAGGGACACAGGGCCTTGGGCTTTCTCCCTATGTGCTGGCTGTGTTTCTTCATGACCATGATGGCAAATAAACAATACTTCACAGCACCGTTAGACTATGCACATTTGAAATAAAAGCAATACAGATCGGTACGTGGCTAACATTCAGGACCCATCACATGACCAAGAAACAGTGCTCCATTTCTAGAACACTATATCTGATCTTGTGTTTTAGGAAATCACATTTGTTTTATGCTATATAAAGAATTCTTCTTCTTTTTCTTCACCCTGGACTGGCAGGTGAAGGGGACATTGTGAAATTATCTTCCTTGCACCAAGATCCTTTTGGCCAGCAAGTGACAAAGAATGGGTCCTTGCCTTAAAGACTCTATTGTTCTTGGAGGCAGTTGCCCCTGAGGAGGAGTCTGGCAAGCAGGGTGGTGCCTGGCTGGTCCGGACATCCCTTGAAAATCTGCTCAGAAAAGACTGTCGGGGTCCAGAATTGACCACGGTGCACCCCGTGTCAACATTCGTTTCTGCCTCCAGCTTCCCAAAGCTGTCTTGCAGGCTGAGGACCTTTCTTCTGGCCCCAGGTTGGAGGTGGGGAGAAGGCAGATGCATCTGGATGCCCATTGCAGAGCTCCTGTCCTGGGACAAGCAGCCAGGGCTTTTCCACGAGGTGCCACTACAGCTGTCTGACCCAGAGCTCTCAGCAGGCTCTGCGCACTCCAGAGAACCCACCTTGAGCCTCCTGGACCGGTTCCTTCGGCATTGTGGCTCCAGGGTCCTCCTTGTGGAGACAGGGATCAGCCGGGAGCCCTGGAGAAGTGTGTCAGCTCCCGAGGTGCCATTCAGAAAGGAAAGCTCGCCATTTCTGACACCAAGTCCTGGATTCACCTGGACCTAAGGGACAAGTGGAAAAGAAACAAATTCAGCAGATGTTTTCCATTAACTAAATGCCAAGAACAGACCGTGTCCCACTCATCCTCTGCCACCCGGTGCCCACAGCAGACTTTCAAAAAAGCCAGTTGAAGTGAAGTAATAAGTGTAATCTAATCGTGAGATATATCAGTATCAGCTCCAAACATCTCTCTCTCTCTCAGACTCCCTAAAAAACATTTGACAAGGCGAAGAATCTGAGAATCAAATGCAACAACACAGTTCTTGTAGATCATGTTGTTCAAATGATGCCAAGATGTTCACAGGTGTTATTTGGTGGCCTCACCTGAGGTTGCAAATGATGTATTACCAACTATGCAAAAATAAGAACAAAAATCAAAAGCCACCAAAAGATAAAGATTGGAATAAGAATTCAATCTTCCAAAGTCCTTTTACATCATACTAACAATATATATCTTGAGCTATTGCAAGACATGTGGGCACTCCAAGCAGACTAATAATTAGACACCTTTCAAGTCAATATTCTTTAAATTTAGGGGGACTATTTATAGTACATATGCCATATGTAGTGGCATGTGGCAGAACATCGAAGAAAGGAGGGGGACTGCCTATATGGGACCTGCGGTGTCTTAATCCCTAGCAGCTCCATGCTGGTTTCAAACTTACAGACCCTACTCAGGAGAGCTGCCACCCCAGAGTTAACTGCTCTCTCCCTCCACACAATGGAGTTCACTGGCCCGCGTTCCATCCTTGGACTCTTGGGAGCCTCATCCCCTACTCCTTATACAACACTCTCACCAAGAAGATTTCTGGAAAAGACAGTTTTCTCTATCTTGTCAGTAGCTCTTAGAAATTGGTATCCAGGGTCCACCCCTGCCTGGCCCAAATATCAAAAAGAATGTACAACAGAACCTTACATGCATTTACTAAGTGAAAGAAACCCATCCGAAAAAATCTACATACTGTATGATTCCAACAATATGACATCTGGAAAAGGCAAAACCATGGAGAGCATAAAAAGGTTAGTGGTTGCCAGGGGTTAGAGGGGAGGGAAAGATGAACAGGCAGAGCCCAGGATTTTTAGGGCAGTGAAACTACTCTGTATGATACTACAACGGGGGATACAAGTCATTACACACTTGTCAAAACCATTAAAATGTACAACACCAAGAGTGAACCCTAAATAAACTATGGACTTTGGGTGATAATGATGTGTCTATGCAGGTTCATCAATTGTAGCAAAGGCAGCACTCTGGTGGGACACCCAGGGCAATCTCAGGGACACCCATGCCTTCAATTACTATCTAAATGATGAAGGCTCCCAAAAACATAACTACAGTTCAGATCTGTCTTTTAAGCCTCATACTTATCTATCCAACTGTCTTCCAGGCACCAACTACTCAAACTCAACATGTCCAGAATGAACTCATTTTCCTACTCATGCTAATTCTGTTCTGTTTAGTCTTTTTCCTTTCTTTGAACAGTTTAGCCCCATGTTAGTCAAACAAGAGCATCACTTTCCCTTCTTCATCCGCATGTCATCCATTCTCATGGACTCTGCCTCCTAGAGATCTCTCAGATCTTCCTGTCTCTCCATGTACATTGCCATTAACCCTAGGTCAGACTCTCTCCATCTCTTGTCTGAATTATTGCAATGGTCATTTGATGATGGGGCCCCCATGGACACTCTTTTTTTTTTTTAAGATTTTATTTATTTACAGTGAGAGAGGGAACACAAGCAGGGGGAGTGGGAGAGGGAGAAGCAGGCTTCGCGCGGAGCAGGGAGCCCGACGCGGGGCTCTATCCCAGGACCCTGGGATCATGACCTGAGCCGAAGGCAGACACTTAACAACTGAGCCACCCAGGCGCCCCCCCATGGACGCTCTTACCTCACTCTAGTCCCTTCTCCACTCCATTACAAGGGGAGCTTCAAAAACAGTTTTCATCATGTCACCCTCCTGCTTCTGATGGCTCCCTACTCTTCTTGAGATAAAAATCTAAGTCCTTTAATATGTCTTATCACACCCCCGCACAGTCTGCCCCTTCTTCCTCCCACCTGATCATTCACCACTTCCTCCCTTTCAGCCTCTGCTTGCCAAAATTGAACTTCTTGGTTATTATTTGCTCTTTCCCAGTGCCAGTGTTTGTGGATATTATTTCCTCCGTCTGGGATATGTCTCTTCTAACCTTTTTTCCTAAAAACCCATGGCCAACTCCAGCTTCTACATCATTTCCTCTTGGAAGCTTTCTTGATATCACTGAATCTGGGGTAGGTCCCCTAAATATTGACTCTGCCACTTATTAGTTGTTGCACTTTAGACAAGTTACCTAATCTTCCTATGCCTCAGTTTCTTCATCTATAAAAGGAGATAATCATAAGTACCAGCATCATAGAGCCATTGAAAGGATTAAATGATAACAGTGCCTGGGACATAGTAGTGCTAAATATGAGTTGGTGGGCGCCTGGGTGGCTCAGTTGGTTGAGCGACTGCCTTCGGCTCAGGTCATGATCCTGGAGTCCTGGGATCGAGTCCCACATCGGGCTCCCTGCTCAGCAGGGGGTTTGCTTCTCCCTCTGACCCTCTTCCCTCTCATGCTCTCTCTGTCTCTCATTCTCTCTCTCTCTCAAATAAATAAATAAAATCTTTAAAAAAATAAATAAATATGAGTTGGTCATTATCATAGTAATTAGTATTGTTACTAGCTCTTCTAGCAGCCTATACTACCATATCATAGTAGTTAACCACACTGTTATGCACCTGCACACTTACTTATCTGTATCTTCCTCTAAACTTGCCATCTGGGAGAAGGATTGTATTCTCCTTCTTCATTGTTATATCTCCAATACCTAACATAGTGCCTAGCATGTGGTAAGTAATCACTAGATGTCTTCTGGATACATAAGTAAAGCTTAGCACCTAAGAAAATATAAATTTTGGAGCACCTCGGTGGCTCAGTCATTAAGCATCTGCGTTCAGCTCAGGTCATGATCCCAGGGTCCTGCTCGGCAGGAAGCCTGCTTCTCCCTTTCCCATTACTCCTGCTTGTGTTCCTGCTCTCACCATCTCTCTCTCTGTCAAATAAAATAAGTAAGTAGGTAAATAAATACATAAATACATAAATACATAAATACATAAATAAATAAATAAATAAATAAAATCTTAAAAAAAGAAAATATAAATTTTTACATGTAGAAATGTATGGAAATGTAGAATCTATGTATTGGGCCCCTAATTATTGACATTAATAGATATAAAGTCTTATCAAAAAAATTAAAAAAGGCTTTCATCATATGGTTGGCCATTTCTGCAAACTTTTTAAGAGAATGAAATGTCAACTTTTCCTTCTTAAAGAAAGGTCTAAAGATCCTTGGATCACATAGCACAAATGAGTTCAACATTATTAATGTAGAAATGCAGATGTGTGCAGTTAGAGTGAAAAATTTCTAGGAGAAACATAATGCTGAGTGATTGAGAGAAATCCCTTGAGGGAGAAGAAGACTCCTCTTGCCAAAAAATAGAGTGAAATGCATTTTGTAGGAATTCTGATCATTTAGAGTTCATCTTTCCAAGAAATATTTGTAAAATGTTACAAATTGAGAGCTAGCTTTTTCAAGTTTCAGGGAATGCTAGCAGTTATCTTGATGAATAGAAAGATCATTTGTCACTCATTTGACTCTAAACACTAAGAAACAAGAGAATATACATCATTGAAAAATGATGAAGCTGTTTAAGAACAGATTCACATCATGAAGGGAAAATAATATTGTCTCTTACTAGAAGTGATTCCAAGAGATAGCCAAAGAGAATTTTTCCTACACTGAGAATAAAATTAAATGGTAACAAATTATACGGATAATAAGAAACCCCAAAACAATGTCAAACTTGCTTACCTAAGAGTTGAAATCAGTCCCTTCCAATTAATTGATCTTTAAATTAAAGGTACTTACTTCAACTGATTAACCAAAGCCACTGATGTTAACCTGCTTTTCTATAAGAGTGAAAATCTTCTAAGCAATGCCTCCAAGTGTTTTTTTTTTTTTCAGGGCAGCATAAACCCAAGTATTGAGTGAGAAGAGCAGGGATTGGAGAGAGAGAGAGAGAGAGAGAGTGTGTGTGTGTGTGTGGCTATGTGTGTGGTTCTGTGGGGTACATTAGGGGTAGGGATGGAAAAGAAAAAAGAAAGGAACAAAGAGGGAGGAATAGAGTCTGAGTGTGCACAGCTGAGAGATTTGGAAATGAGAAAGGACCCTCAAGAAATGCTACAGAAGGGCGCCTGGGTGGCTCAGATGGTTAAGCGTCTGCCTTCGGCTCAGGTCATGATCCCAGGGTCCTGGGATCGAGTCCTGCATCGGGCTCCGGGCTCCTTGGGAGCCTGCTTCTCTCTCTCTCTCTCTCCCTCTCCCTCTCTCTTCTTCTGTCTCTCATGAATAAATAAATAAAATCTTTAAAAATAATAAATAAATAAATAAAAGAAATGCTACAGAAGAAAATAATTACTTTCTTCATGAGAGACTATGTTCTTTCATTTTTCAATAGCTAATGAAGAACATAAGGACAAACTTAGTAAATGTCTGTTGATAAAATGAAAAGAACCACACGCTTGCTTACACCAAACTAGCTTCTGGAATATATACTTTTCTGAAGAGACAGACTTATTTCCTGAAAACAAGCAATCAATCCATGCTTCAGAAACAGCTGTCTACCTACAAGTCTACTGGAAATAGACATTTACAACAAAGTACTGAAAAGAGGTAGAGAGTCATAAACTCCAAAATTATATGGTGCAACAATAAGAAAATGTATAATCAATCACGTATTACAAAAATTTCCATGTAAAACATACACCAAATGGGAGTGAATGTGCACTTGAGCTTCATGGCAGATTTCATAGAGAAATTGCTATTTGAGCAGAGCCTTGAAGGATGGATAAGTAAAGAGGAAGAGAAAGACATCTCTGGATAAGGAACAGCTTAGGCAATACATAGATGTAGATATCCATAAAATGCAACATTTTCAACCTAAACAGGAATGAAATTCTGACACATGCTACATGGATGAACCTTGAAAACATTATACTGAGTGAACTAAGCCAGACGTAAGGGCAAATATTATATGATTTCACATATGGGAGGTGCTTAGAATAAGCAAATTTATAGGGACAGAAAGAAGAAAAGAGGTTACCAGGGACTGGGGAGAGGAGAGAATAGTGGATTATGGTGTAATAGGTACAGAGTTTCTGGTTGGTGTGACGAAGAAGTTCTGGAAACAGACTATGGTGATGGTTGTGCAACATTGTAAATGTACCTAATGGCACTGAACCCAACACTTAAAAATGGTTCAAGTGACAAAATTTATGTTATGTGTGTTTTACAACAATAAACAAAATACCTGGGTGCAGGAATGAGCCTAGAGTTCTGGAAAGAAAGTTGGGATAGCGATAAATGTAGCAGTCGTTTGAAAATATATTCATCTATGATGTGCTGGATAAAATAGGATGCCTGGAGCTAGAGTGAAGAGTTAGAATGTCATAATAATAATAATGCATATTTCAAGCTATGCGGGCTTAAAGGAGGAAGGGAGAAGAGGAATGACCCCAGAGGAAAACTACAACAGTTGGGTGTGACTGAATGTGCAGCTTCTGGAAAAAGAGGCTTTAATTGTGACAAAAACCAGAGCAAATGGGGACAGAGTGATCAGAGCTGGAGAAGATGAGGGAGATGGTGACTTAGGTTTTGCTTGGACTGAATGTAAGATGAGGATGAGACATTATGTTCAAATCATCTTACAGGAAGCTGGAAATAAGCTAAAAAATAAATAAATAAATAAATAAATAAATAAATAAGCTAAAGCTCAAGAGCTAGAGATACAAGTAAGGGGAACAAAGATGATATTAAATCCACAGGATGATCTATATTTCTTTTTTTTTTAAGATTTTATTTATTTGAGAGAGAGAATGAGAGATAGAGAGCACGAGAGGGAAGAGGGTCAGAGGGAGAAGCAGACTCCCTGCTGAGCAGGGAGCCCGATGCGGGACTCGATCCCGGGACTCTAGGATCATGACCTGAGCCGAAGGCAGTCGCTTAACCAACTGATCCACCCAGGCGCCCATGATCTATATTTCTTAATCTTAGGGAAACCTTTAGTCAAAGACAGCAGTTCTCAACTGGGGGAAACTTCACCCCCCAGAGTCATTTGACAAGGGCTGGAGGCATTTTGATTGTCACAACTGGGGTGCAGGGGTCGCTGCTACTGGCATCTAGAGCCAACGATGCTGCTAACATCAGCAATGCACAGGACAGTCCGCCATGACAAAGAATCATCTAGGCCAAGATGTCAATACCACCATGGGTGAACAAACCTGATTCAGGGACAAGAAGAAAGAGGTGAGTCCTTGGGAAGGGACAGCCAGAGAAGATAAACTGCTTAGTTAAAGAGCTGGGTTATGGAAGCCCACAGAGGAGAGACTTTCGAGGGAGGGGCGGTCAACATTTACTGATGCTGGTGGCCTTAGAGCAAAAATTCTTCCAGAATCTGTATGAGAGGGGAGCACGCAGGGCAAACAGCAGCTCCCAAGACTAGAGAGACAACAGACAAATACAGGGAATCACAGCTTCTTGGAGTGGAGACTCATAAGTGGAAGCCACAGCAAGAACCAGTGCCAGATGAGGAAAAGTTCAACTGTGACTGAGGAATGGTGGAAGGTTCAATGCAGACAACTCTGAGGGTTAAAAACTCCAGGGGGACCCAGTCACAGAGGGGCCCTGCAAGCTTGTGGGATTTCCCTCCAGGCGCTTGACCAGATGCTCACAATAAATATCGGAGAAAAATCTCTTTGTGCTTCTGGAAGGGAAGGAGAAAAAGCACCACTTTTAAACATGCCAGAAAACTGTGTTATTAAAAGGCCTGCTCTCAGAGAAAACTAGTTAAGCAGAAGCTCACCTGAGCCTGACTGACCTGGGGGAAGGGAAATATTCAATTCCAGCCCATTCTAGCCATCCTCTCCTGCCAAAGGAGGGAGAAAAAAAATTAAAAATACTTGTGAATTCACAGTCCTAGGCATAGACTCACTAAAAGACTGTGTGCAATCTAATCATAGAATGCTTCCCCTTCCCCAGCTCCTCACCACCACATTACAAAAGGCCTATTTTCAGCAGTTCCTTTAACCTGCTACATCATGTCTAGCTAACAAAAACAAAAACAAAACAAAACACAAGGCATACTAAAAGGTAAAAAAACACAATTTGACGAGACAGAGTAAGCATCAGAACCAGGCATGGCCGAGTTGTTGGAATTATCATGCCAGGAATTTGAAACAGCTATGATTGATGTACTAAGAGCGCTAATGGATCAAGTAAACAGCATGCAAGAACAGATGGGCAATATTAACGATAGAAACACTAAGAAAGAACAGAAAGAAACACTAGAGATTAAAAAAAAACCACACACACTGTAATGGAAATCAAGAATGGGCTTGGTTTTGATGAGCTTACTAGTAGACTGGACACAGCTGAGGAAAGAATCCTGAGCCTGAGAGTACCTCAGAAGAAACTTTCAAAACTAAAAATCGAAGAGAACAAAGACAATAAACTAGAACGGAATATCCAAGGACTGTGAGACAGCTACCAAAAGTGTAACAGATGCATCGTAGGCAGACCAGAAGGAAAGAAAGAGAGAAAGGAACAGAAGAAATATTTGAAATAACAATGACTGAAAATGTTCCCCAAATTAATGTCGGAAACCAAACCACAAATCCAGGAAGCCCAGAGAACACCAAGCACAAAAATTCCTCAAAAGCTTCACCTAGACACATTGTTTTCCAAACTACAAAAATCAAAGATAAAGAAAAAATCCTAAAAGACACCAGAAAAAAAAAAAAAAAAAAAAGACAAGAGTGGGGCACCTGGGTGGCTTAGTCAGTTGAGCATCGGACTCGTGATTTCAGCTCAGGTCGTGATATGAGGATCATGAGATCGAGCCCTGTGTCAGGCTCTGCACTCAGCTCGGAGTCTTCTTGTCCCTCTCTCTCTGCTCTTCCCCCCACCTCAAGTGCACTCTCTCACTCTCTCTCAAATAAATAAATAAAATCTTTTTAAAAAATCCAAAGTAAGCAGACGAAAAGATATTCAGAATTAGAGCAGAAATCAATGAAATTGAAAATAGGAAATCAGTAGAGAAAATCAATGAAATCAAAAGCTGGTTCTTGGAGAGCTGTGTGGATTCTAACGCAAGTACCCATTGTAGAGGATACAGAGGTGAGCCCACAGACTGGAGGAAGGATATGCAGGCCTGAGTTCCAGCTTATTCAGCAGAATAAACTGGGAAGAGCTGCCGGAAAGGATGGCTGATGACCAGAGTCTGTTGTTGAGACTCAGTATCCCGGGTTACCCTGATGTTGGGTTCATGTACCAGTGCAACTGAGCCCCCCGTCCAGGTCTATGAACAAGACACCACCACCGTGGGACAGGAGATGGAGATGCGTGTGAACTTTCCCATTTCATCCATCTTGGGAGCAGTCAACCCTTGTCAAGAGAAACCTGGAAGGTGGGCCCTCAAGGGGCTGAGAGAGAACCTCCCCGCTCTTGCTGTATCCTTGGCCTGGGGCACCTCCTAGTGACGGGTGTGGAGAACACAAGGAGGAGACCAGGGGGAAGGATATCAAGCTCACGTCCCGGCCAAGGAGCTCTGAATGGTGACACCCAGAAGTCTTATAAGTTACCTTCCCTATGGAGAATGTTTTCTTGTTTTCCCCTTTATCCTCAAATTTTCAGCAAGATCTTGCTGAAAATTACAGCCTGGTTCCGGTAGCATTGTGGAGACGTTGGCAAGGACATGCCCATAAGTGCAGGGTGGTGGTGGCGGCAGTTACCAGTGAAGGCAAGCTGGCCCGCAGCACTTGCCAACCTCCTGGGAGTTATTGGCAACTCCACTAGAGACCAACGGCCCGGTGAGGAGAGCAGGGTGAAAGAGCCTTAGGGGCGTGTTCTAGCGTATCTGAGAAATCGCATCGTAGGGACTATGGCATGCCACCAAGTGCATCACTGGTCATGACATTGTGATCTTCGCCTGCTTTCTGGCTGCTCCTTCTCACATTGCTTCACTTCTTCTTCTCTTTCCCCACTCCTGGAGTGTGGACATTTTGTAGGTTCTGCCTTCATCTCTTCCCATTCTACGCTCTCTTCCTTGATAACAGCACTTCTTCCCAGGGTTTCAACCATCACCCCAGCCTATGTCCCTAGGCCAAGCTCCAGCTCTCAGAGGCCACCTGATCGGGAATATCTTCACCCAAATGACATGCCAGCATCTCAAACCCAATGTGTCCAGACTCATCGTCACCCTCCCTCTTTTTGACCCCTACATCTAATTCATTTCCAAATCTGTTCAGTCTACCCCTGGACTACAGTTCATATTTAACCTCACGATTCCAGTATGGGTCTTCTTACTCAAAAACTTAGCTGGCCTCTGAGGGGATGACTGAAGTCACCTTTGGATCAGTCAGTCTAGTACGCATCCAATCTACCCTGCGTGAAGGTGCCAGGGTTAGCGTCCTAAAGCGTATACTGCAGACTATCACGTCTGCCCCTTCTCTGAAAACAACTAAAGCCTGTTGTACACCCTCCTGCCCCCATACTCAGTGGGCCAAAAATCGTTCTCCTAAACTCATTTGAACTCTCCAGCCCTACACCATTCTACCAGTTGGTTCAGTCATCCTCCGAGTTATACATCCTCCACACAATTTTTCCAAACTTGGTCACATTAACTCTTCCTGTCCCCACACTCAAGGTGGGGACGAGGCATTTACCATAGGCCACTTGATATTCCAGGCACTTATGGGAGAGTCGGGACCCCCATCAGCCCAAGGTCACACAGAACACCTAACACAGAAGGCGGCATGACATCACACCGAACACCTAACCAAAGGGTCACAGAGGATTGGCTGTCTCACCTCCCACAGGGCAACTGCGGGAAAAATGCAGGGACAAAGGAGGACTGCTAGAGAGGGGAAGGGAAGAATCGACCCAGCGTACTTATGCAACCATCCAGAACTAAGACAAAGGGACAACAGGGCCTAGAACAGGGCCTGGTGCAGGGCAGGCACTCAGGAAGAGTATTTGGTGAATGAAGAAACATGGACATATTTGATCATTTATTGGCACATTCATTCATTTACTGAGCATCTACTCTGTACCCTACTATCGCTCTCATCACAAATACGCATTCTAGACTCTGAGAAGCATCAGACTGTCTGCATGGACAGGAGGTCATGTGGGAAAGGAACTGTTCACGGTGTGCATCTGGCTAGATGGCCAGTGGCTTCTTACCTAGACAATGATCACATTGCTTCTGCGTGATCTCCTACAGCTTCTACTTTACAGAGCACCTCATTTATATTCTCTTTTTTGATCCTCATAACAAATTATACATGTCAGTACCACTCACAGACTCCATCAGTGACCGCTGATTGCAGTAAGGATAAAATAGAAGCTCTTAGCAAGGGTCTGGTTCATTCACACAAGAATGTATTTGCCTCCCGTGTGCCAGACACTGTTCTAGGTACTGGGAATACAAAAGTGGGCAGAGAGCTGCCTGCCCTCATGGGGCTTACCTTCCAGTGACTGACCATATTCCTGGTGATGTGGTCTCCACCCGCCCGCTCCTCCTCTTTCCACCCCAGCCACATAGAACCTCAGGCAGTTTTCTGAACATGCCCTGCTAAGAAAATGTCACACCACACAAGGTCACCCACTGTCTCTCCTCTTTGGAACACCTTCCTCCCTTCTCCATCTGCCTACTTCCTTCTGGGCTGTCCAGCCTCAGCAGGTCCAGGTATCACTCCTTAGGAAGCTTTGTCCATCGCGCTCCCTCACCATGTCTAGCACGCCCACACGCGTGTCCTTTCCAGCCCTGAGGAAAGGTTATTTGTGGAGAGGTTAATTGGTGGTTACGGTTTTCCCTTGAATAGGTGTTATTTTCTTTCTTTTGGTCAATATCCGTCATCTTGGCCACCCCGCATTTGTTCCCCTACTGATCTTCACTAGGGGTCCTTACTCTCCCCTGGGAGTCCCAGGAGGGTCTGACTCCACAGATAATCCAGGTGTGGAGAGCAGAGCCTCTGCCTCAGAACTACACCAATCCACACGAATCCCATTCCCTTGGATGCAGCAATTGGTTTAGAGAAGAGCATCTGATCCAAGTTGGTCAGGTTGATCTTAAAAATAGGAGCCATTAAAAATGTGCCCCCTGCTGCACACACATACTCAATGTTTGTTTGACAGTGAGGTTGATTTTAAATGCTGGAGATTAACCAAGGCTGAAGGAGAAACTTTAGATGCCTTGGTAATTGCTGAGTTAAGTAAAAGGCACAGAAACTTCCTAGGTTGTAAGAATTAAAGTAATCAATGTAATAACACTTAGTTTAGGTCATAACAGGTAATAATAGCTAAAATTGCATTCTGGGCACTGTCTTAAGCACGTGAAGCATTACGTCATTTCGTGTGGATAACAACCCACACTATAGAAAGATGTTAATATTACCTCCATTGTGCTAATGAAGGAATCAAGGCTAAGCCAGGCAGCTACTGGGTACAAGGCTCAACGGCCACAGAACACTCCACGGGAGATGACACATTATGGTAGTGATCATGACTGTGTGTGGCTTAAATGGGATGCTTACAGAAGAAGGCTTTCATATCCAGGTTTTCTTTTCAAAGGCATTCTAACCATCTAACTTGATTTGGGGAAAAATTGACAGTGATCCAAGCTGCTTAAACATTAAGTCAATAGGAAAAAATAAATGAAGTCAACAGGACTACAAAATTAACAATCCCAACCATAATTACAACTTCAGCTTCCTTAGGTCAGATGGAAAGAGCTTATACTATTCCCAAACCCCAAAGCGTGGGCAAAGTATTTGCACACAGTTTTAAAGGACAATCTGAGAAATGTGGTGTCGTTGGATTCTACCGCAAACCACTCGCATAAGCTACAAGCTCATGGAGAATGAACTCCATCATCTGTCAGATGAGGGGCTTTTATTAGATCAGTGACTCTCAACCCTGACACTACTTATTTGAGTCATCCAAGGCACCCCTGGAGATGCTGGTCTAACTGGCCCGGGGTGCAAGCGTGGCACGGGAATTTTTGCAAGCTCCCCAGGATTCTGATGTGCAAGCAAGGCTGAGAACCACTGCATTCAATCATCCAAAGGCCCATCTCAGAGGTAAAATCACACAGTTCCATGTGTGTCTACAAAGATCAGAGGCAAAACCAGAATACCTGAAGCAGGATCTTATTGCCATCGTAGTCTTGCGTCTGCCACCTGGTGCGGCTGATGGGGACGCACGGGTGGGGTAGAAGAGGCACTAACTGGCCGATCTCTTGAACCTTGAACTGCAGCACAGAAGATTCTTTGGGGTCCACTGACATTCCAAGGGGCAGCTGCGCCAGGGAGAACTGCAGAGCGAAGCTCTCAGTGGCATAGAGCACGAAGACACAGAAGTTGCTTTTCTGCACGGTGGCTTCCTTCTGCAGGATCAACTCATAGAGTCTGATGGCATCCTCGTAGTTATCAAAACTGCAGTAGAGTGTCACCCTCAGGACCTCGGAGCCATAGTGCACCTGCCTCACACCCCAGACGGGCATCTGGCTGTCCACACTGTAGAACTCCTGGTTGGCAAGGATGTAGGGACACGGCCCCCCCTGAGCATTCGGGGCAGGGTAACAGTGCCACGGCCAGTGCTGGAGGGAGTCAAGAACCCGAAAGAGCCGCTCCTCTCCCAGGCTCTCGTGCAGGAAGAGCAACACAGACATTCCCGGGAACCGTGAGCGCTTGGAGTGGCACTTGTCATAGGATTTCACTGGACTGACCCGCTCTGACACCAGAAAGGGATGCACGTCTGGGCAAATGCAGTCCAGGAGCTGATCCAGAGTTTGCTGCAGAAGCGAGCCATGCCCAGAGTTGGCGAGCAGGTGGACAGTCATGGCCAGAGGCTCTGGTGTCCCGTCCATTCCGGACTGCCCGAGGAGTACAAAGGAAGCAGGCGTGGAGGGTCCACCGGTCAAGCTTCTGCAGCGAAGGAAGAAGCGGGCGGTTTTCCCGCAGAGTCTTCAGCCCACCAGGAAACCTGCAGCCACTTCAGAGCAAAGCTCCTAACCTGGGCCCCTGGTTGGCAGCAGCCGCACAGCCTGACCATCCACACAAACTGGGGCACAACAGCCTTGGGGTCAATGTTATCCAGCTCATGCACAATGTAACTGCGCCCTGGACTTGTCCAGGCACTCCCCGGGGTTTCTGTTTGACCTAAAAACCTATAATCCTGAGAAACACCCAAGTGGGTGGTTCTTACGGTCACTCAGTAAAGGAAATGACCAGGCAAAGAGGAACATGAGTCGGCTCTGTTAGGCTGATAGCAATCTGTTTAGTTGAAAAGACATCCATTTTATGGGCCCACAATGGGTTCTGATTTCCTCCTTACATCTCTCCGTGTTTACAGTAGGCTGCCAGGCCACCTGAATACAATGACTGCTTTCAAACAATTCTTGAAACTTGTCCCCTTGCCAGGATTTTTTTCCCCCTTTGTCTTTTTATTTTGTTACCGGACAACTGATGCTATGGCATTGAAGAGAAGATACTGTATCTAAATAATACTGAGTGTTCACTGAAAATTATTTGCTCTGATGCAAAGACTGAGTGTATGTACTGAAATGTTGCAAAAAAATAAAAAAAGATGTTGCAAAAAAAAAAAAAGTCCCCCTTTACTCATGCTGATTCTTTAGGAAGAGTGAGAGCTTCCCAACAGGGACAGTATGATTGCTCAGATCTATCTACTAGGCACCAGTCATAAACCGTTCTAAAACTTTACATAAATGGATTTAATCCTGCAGCAAACCTCTGAAGAAAAGACTATTTATCCCCAGATGACTGATGAATGACCTAAGGCTAAGTAACAGAAGAAAAGCTAAGTAACTTGCCTAAGGTCTCACAGCTAAAAAGTGGCTGAGGGAAGATTTGCACCCAGGAACTGAGAGGTGCCCCAGAGAAGTAAAGATGAGGTGCTTCTCAAGGACCTGGAGGTCTGGATCTTCTTCCTTAGGATAGGGAAAGGACACCAAAGTAAATTCTCGTTGAGGACATGTATTTATCCTAGAGACTCGGCGTGCTGTTGAATCATAAAATGAATAATCTTCAATAAGAATATTCAAGCTCTAAACATAACACCCACCCTAATGTGTTCTGAGTATCCTTTTGAAAATCATTTGCTATTGAGAGAGCTGTGCTCCTGAAAGGTGTGGGCAAGCACATTTTTCTAAACAGAATTCTTAAAATAAGCTACTTACTTACGAATGCTTATAAATGGAACACGTTGTGACAATCTTTTATAATTTAGAAAGCACTTTTGTGATTTTAAATATAACTTACCTTAACTTTTGCTTTATGTAGGCAGATTCCCTTAAAAGTTTAATAACCAAATTTGAAGGCAAATATTGTTATCTATGAAAAGGAATCATTTCTATTCAGATTCCTTTTCTAAATCAAACCTACACTTCCAATCATTCGAGGTTCATAAATCCTATACTTTTTGCATTGGAAAAATATATAAATATAGTTGATAATAAATGAATTGTTTTTTAATTATCATAGTAATTAAATTCATTTGGCTTCCACTTTCCAAAAATCATTAGTTTTTTTTTTAAGGCATTAGAGTGCTCAATCTTTAAAAAAAAAACAATAACAACTCTTAATTCACGTTACACAATAGGATTTGCAGGCAATAACTTTCTCATCTCTCAGTAGGACACCCTTCCCTTTTCTCTCTCCTTCCACTCAGGGAGCTGACTGTACTCGGGCACTTTAGACTTTAGACATGGTTTCTGAAATATCCTTTGCAATTCTGGAAATAACTCTAAAGATTCAAGGAGGAAAAACATACCCATGAGACAAAGATATTAACTCACAACATTTTGCACAAGGCAAGTATTGAAGCCCATATATAGGAACAGGGTTTGCTTCTTCGTGTTGTTTTAATCTTTTATCCAGTGTGAAAACATACTTTTTCCCTCTTGAGGTTGTCATTTCTGTCAGGACTGGAAAGATTTCATTAATCTGAAGGCAGCCAAAGTGCCAAGAAACACAGGGGGTACCATGAGTCTCCTTTCTGACTGGCTGCCTTTGCAATTATTTTTCCGGGAACAACCTGAAATACTGACCCTCAGAGTAACTGCCTCCCTCCTCCTCACTGCCTGCCACCCA
The DNA here is from genome assembly GCF_009762305.2 of Zalophus californianus. NCBI lineage: Eukaryota > Metazoa > Chordata > Mammalia > Carnivora > Otariidae > Zalophus > Zalophus californianus. The sequence continues at coordinate 181,221,784 of NC_045597.1, forward strand.
CCATAATGGCCAGATTCTCAGCTCGGCTTTATTCCACCGTGCTCTTTCTTCTTGCAAGCTGCCTCTGCGGAAGGCACAGATGAATATATGAGGGGAAATCATCAGCTTTGAGTCCCAGGACCTGGACAGCTGACACTTGGCTCTCTACCTTACTTTTCTTAAACTTGGCAAAGATGCCCGGGTATCTGTCAGTCACCAACCCCTGGACGGCAGCCAGGTGGTCAACTCCTCCTGGCCAAGTGGAGGAACTGGTGACAGGGAGTACAAAGAAAGGTAAGAAATCAGCTAGTTATGAGGACTTGTTGGAGCCCGAGGAGAGCCACCGGGATCTGTACCTGCTGTAAGCCACATAAATACATGGGATACATTAAAACTCTGACACCCCACTGCCACTCCGAGAAAGCTTTGAGAAAGTTTCTTTCTCTCTTTAACTTAGAAAATGTGTTTATTTATCCCACATATTGAGAGCCAGGCACTGCGCCAGGAGCACAGAGGAGAGCATCGGCGGGTCCCACTTTGGAGGAGCACCTAAACTAATGGCATCAGCCTCCAGGGAGAGGAGGAGATGCTTCTGGAAAGAAGGAGCCAGGCAGCTGAGGAGACTCGGTTGGGGGAGGGGGAGGGGTTCCAAGGAGAGGAAGTTGATGGGGACAGGCCATGCCTGGAGAAGAGTGCAGGGATCGTGACCCAGTGGCCAAACAGCAAGCAGTTCAAGACTGCTGGAGGATGGGGACAGAGAAGGGGGAAGGTGGCAAGAGGCTGGAGAGGCAGCCAGGCCTCGCGGGTCACCCCAAAGGGTTTGGGGTTTTTCTGATGGGAACAGAACCATGAAGACGTTGACTTGAAAAAAAGAGGCAGTGCTTTGAGGAACACATGGACAGCAGCGATAGATAGAAAGTCAAAGTCAGTGAACGGCTTGTTGGTTGGCTATGGGCAGAAAGCGGCAGGGATGGGTCCAGGCAGCCTCCCAGGGTGCCAAGGTGAGGCAACTCATCCCCAGATAAGGGACCCCGGAGAAAGAGAGCAGTTGGGAGGGAGGACGGGGAGTGCAGATGGGACATGGTGGGTGTACGTGCCGGTGGGACATCAGAGTGGAGGTGCGAGTGGCCAGATAGCCTGCAGGGCTGCAGACCAGAGAAGATGGGCTGGGGACCATTGGTCTTTGGGTAACATGGGGAGGCAAGTGGCGACCCAGTGGAGAACACGTGATAAGGAGAGGACAGGTAAGAAGAAGGGACTCCGGGGTGCCCAGTGTCAGGAACGAGCAGCATGTCCGTGGCATCCGGGGAGAAGTGGAGAGCGAGTGTGTTGTCTGAACCCTGTATGGGTGTCTGAGGTTGCACACTTCAGGAAGTGCCACCAGCTAGAAAAACACCATAACTCCGAGTTTCAGAGTCATGCTCCCTTCTGGACTAGGCAAATTCCGAAGAAGCACCAAGCAGACCTCAGAGCCGTTCAAACCTGTTTCCCTTGTTCCCCAAACAACCTTAACTCTGATTCCTTGTGTGATACTCAGCTCTAACCAGAGGCCAGCATTGCAGAGCCCGAGGCAGTAAATGGAGACAGGTGCCGATGAAGGGCCAAGGGCCGTTCCATGCTCATCCTTTAACCCCTGATGGCAACCCACAGCCCTGTTCCTGCAGAGGAGAAGGCACTGGATAGATCTGAAGTGAAGGAGGAATCTGGAGTCTCTGAAGGAATAAGGATCCCAGGGAGCTTAAGGGACTGTCCAGCTGGTTAGAGGCAGAGCCCAGATTTCTGGTTTTTAAACTACGCTTCCCCACCACTCCTAAGAGGAGCCATGCACAGCAGCATTCATCACCTGTGTCTATTCAGATAAGGGACATTCAAGTTCACGACACACAGCCGGCACAAAACAAGGGAAAAGGAAGGCAGGAGGAATGAGCATTACTGGTTAACACATGTTTCCCCATCATAGACATTCCTGCCCCAGTGCCATTCCTGTAGTTGGCCTTCACCTTCCTGGCCCTTCTCCCGACACACACACACACGCACACACACACATAAGCACGTGCACACGGAGATGCACTCACGCGCGTGCACACACACACAAGCACATGCACACACAGATGGACATGCGTGCGCACATATGTGCGCACACACCACACACACAGAGATGCCCACACACAGACATGCACACACACACACACACACACACACACACACACACACACACACACACGGCTGGCAAACAACAGAGATCTATGCACTCCCACCCCCTCTGGCCTCCCCTAGGGCAGAGGAGGGAGGGAGGAAGTGGCCACAGCAAGCCCCTTCTCCAAGCAGTTGTGCCCCATAGCTGAGAGCCTCTTTCCTAGTTCCCCAGAGGCTACCCCCTTGTCCAACCCAGAACAATGCTATCAGGTTCCTATTAAATTGCCATCTGTTTCCCCCCTTTTCCAGGACAATGCAGCCCCGCAGCAGCCTGTGAGCTGACACCCTGCATTTTCCCAGGTGCAGTAAAGAAGGCGTGTTTCCTCCTTGTTCTTTGTTGTGGTCTGTGGCTGTGACATCATCTCCCGTGCTCTGACCAGTTAATACTGGTTCATGGCTGAACCAACTCAGCAACTGGGTAAGGAGACAGAGAAGCTGAGTGGAGGAGCCATGTGCCAGAGACCGGGCGGCTCCACCTGTCTCTGCTGCTCGCCCCACCAGGACCTGGAGATTCCGAATCCCTCAGGTTTGGTCTCATCATCTCCGCTGAAAATAAAAAGTAGCAACGGTAGTAACTGACTTGACTCTCTCCACAGATCAAATGAGCTAAAATACCCCAGGTTATAGAGTTCTCAAATGCTCTATCAGAGTCACCATCTCAACTTGAAAGATTTTATATTTAATATTGTTTTAACTGCCCCCCTCCTCAAATAATATTCAGCAAATGTAGTAGGGAAGGGGTAAATAAATTAGCATACATTATTTTAATGAAATACTGTGTAACAAAGTTGTAATAAACAATGAGAGAACTTTAGAGAAGCAGATTGGCACTATCTGGTAAGGTTAAAGAAATATATAACCTCCACTTCAGCATGTCCCCTTCCAGGTATAATCTCCAGAGAAACTGTCTCACATATGCGCAAAAGAAGGCAAATTCAAGAATGTTTACGGCTGCATTGCTTGAAATAGCAAAAAAAAAAAAAAAAAGTGGGGAACCACCTAAATGCATATCAGTAAAAGAATGGATAATTAATTCTATCATATTCTTGCAGTAGAATATACTACATCAAGGGAAATGAATGAACCTGAACTACACATTTCAGTCTGAATGAATCTCACAAACATAAAATTGCAAGAACATGCACACAGAATTATACATTTTATACAAAATCTAGAAATATGCAAAGACTCTCCAGTGGTTACAGATATAGACCGAGGTAGTCAAAGAACAGAGAAACGCATGGGAATGAGAAACACCAAACTCAAGATGGTGATTGCCTCATCTTGTGGTAGGGAAGGAGGGGAATGTGATCAATGTCTTCATAATCTTTATTTAATAAGCTGGGTGGTGGGTGCATGAGTGCTCATTGTATTATTTTTAGAACTTTCTGAAGTAATTTATAATCATCTTAATGAGAAAGATCAATTATATACTGACCCAGAAAGGGAGCTCAAGTATACTATTCAACAAAACAGAAGCGTATGGAACATATGATTCTCTTTTCCTATAAGAACCATATATGTGCCTATGTTTGGGTGTATGATTGATAACACAGAAAAAAAGTCTAGAAGGATTCATCAAGCTTGCATCGTGAGTGGGGCGCCCGGGTGGCTTAGTCGTTAAGCGTCTGCCTTCGGCTCAGGTCATGATCCCAGGGTCCTGGGATCGAGCCCCGCATCGGGCTCCCTGCTCAGTGGGGAGCCTGCTTCTCCCTCTCCCACTCTCCCTGCTTGTGTTCCCTCTCTCGCTGTGTCTCTCCCTGTAAAATGAATAAATAAAATCTTTAAAAAAAAAAGTGTATCAATAGTGGACATCTCTGGGAGATGGGGTTACAGGGTTTAGAAACAGTTTCACTTCTTTGTATATTTCTGTATTATTTGTATTTATTACGAATACCATGTACTGCATTTATAGTTAAGTAATAAATCATGCATGAACCAATTCAAATAACACATGAGCTACAGCCTTTTAATCCATTCCTTCAACAGATGTTTATTAAGCATCTATTATGTAATTCAGACACTGGGCTAGATGGTGGGGATCCATGACTAACACAAATTAATACTAGCCCTGGTTCCTAGGGAGCTTATATCCTGGTGGGAGAGACAGATATTAATCAAATAATCACCCAATGAAATATAAAGTGGCACCTGGGTTAAATGTTACAGACAAGTGGTGCATAGGATTGGAGCTGCTCAGGGAGGTCAGACAGGCGACCTCAGCAGAAAGCTGCTCTGATGTTTGAACAGGAGAATTGGGAAGGACATTCTAGGACAAGGACTTGCACATGCAAAGGCCCTGTGGTAGGTAGGAAAACAGTGGTGTGAAGGACTGGCTTATGTGGCTGGTGACACCATGTGTTAATGTAGAAAATTCTGGAAAAGAGCAAGTTTGGTTGGGATGTGGCTAGAAGGTTTTTGATACATGAGTTCTGGAAAAATGTCATATGATTCAGAATGTTCCTAGCAACCCAGAGAAGAAGCAGATCCAGACAGTCACTGGACAGATGACAACAATTCCTAATCCTTACTGAGCACTTTCTGTCACATGACATCTAGATATGTAAAACTAAAGCAACCTTTAATTATATGGCATTTTGTTGTTGTTGTTGCTACAATAGTGATAGAAAAAAAAACCCTATCTTTTTACTATATAAAAATTGTACAAAAAATTTAGGGTTCACTGAACTGGAGAAAATAGCTCTATGCCCCCGAGGGGCTGAGATCACATCTCTATGACCTTCCACTGAGCCCAGCGCAATGCCTGACACATAGTGGGCACTTCACAAATGTTTGCTGGCATTAGCTGTTGACTGAATGTATATGGCGAAGTTTCTTCTTGATACACGCACACCTTTTCTACTCCTCTGATAGAGAAATGATTACTATTTGCCAACAATTTGGGTGGTAGGCCAACTGTAATTGATATGGCAAAGTGGTCTTTCCTCATTAGAAGTTTAAGAAATGACCCCAAACAAAGCAAAACAAACAAACAAAACAACCAGCATTTGCAAAAAAAAAAAAAAGGGATCATAACTGTTGTTAGAAACTCTCACCTTGGTTTTAGATAATTCTCTTTCCAGGAGGACCCACATTCACGAAGTGACACGTCTATAAATTAGTAAGAATGACAACTCACTGAACCATCAATCATTTTTAAACATTTTACTAACATATAATGTACACATCTAAAAATAATCTAGAAACGGGCAGATAATGTAATCCCGCGCCTCAAATTCTCCCAGAGATGATGCTCCATCAAAAAGTCTGGCCTTAATTACTATGTAGGTTACAAATAGAGATGGGTATTCTCTCTCATGACAAGAAACACCGCTTCCCATGCCAACCTTTAAATCATTAAAGCTCACTCAGCGCAAAGCTGGCAAGGCAATCAGACCGAAACCCACATGCCTGGACCAGCCCATGGGCCCTGCAAAGCTTGGGGCTTTGTTGTGCTCCTCAGCTGTTCCTCGCTTCTAATGTGCCTCAATTCCCACTTGATATTTATTTCCACGGCTGCACCGACCAGACAGCAAAAATAGAAGAGACGGGGAAATAACAATACACATTAATAACAAATCTGTTTTGAAACCATGAAGCAGGATTTTTGGTCTGTTCAACTTCATAAAAGAACTTTTAGAAGACCCAAACTCAGGTTGCAGTTCCTATGGCTATTTGATACAAATGTCTTGTGGTTGAGTTTCTTCCCCCAACATGAATCATTCTGAAAAGGTTTCCAAATCTGTCTGCGGTATCTATTCTGTGGGATGACACAAGAGAAAAATAAGGGCAGCTCTTGAATTGCACACAATCGGAACATAAACAATAATATTGCTCAAATACCCGACTTTAAAAGTCAAATTGCAACACGAGGAAGAGAATTAGTTTGAGGAGGGAGAAGACTTGAGGTGGAATCTTGCTCTGTTATGGGCAAGGATAAGTTTCTTTGCTCTTTCCCCAAATGAGCTGGCTCCATCCTTGGTCCCTGTGGGGATTACGGAGAGAGGGAGCCTGCATGTGCCTGGTTCAGGGTCGATGTCAATAATGTATTTTTTTTTTTTAGCGCCGACACTGAGTGCAGTGCATTTTCAACAATTCTATTCAGTACTAGCATATTTCTCACTCCATATTTTTTTTAATCCAACCAGATCTAGGCACCCCTACGATGACAGACATTTTTTTTAAAGGCTTTTATTCATTTATTTGAGAGAGAGCATGAGTGGGGGAAGGGGCAGAAGCAGACTCCTTGCTGAGCAGGGAGCCCGTTATGGGGCTTGATCCCAGGACCCTGAGATCATGACTTGAGCCGAAGGCAGATGCTTAACCGACTGAGCCACCCAGGGGCTCCCTAGACAAATCACTTTTTTTTTTTTTTTTTTAGTATGTTATGTTAGTCACCATACAACATATCATTAGTTTTTGATGTGGTGATCCACGATTCATTGTTTGCATATAACACCCAGGGCTCCATGCAGTACGTGCCCTCTTTAATACCTATCACTGGGCTAACCAATCTCCCCTCTAAAACTCTGTTTATTTCTCAGAGTCCATAGTCTCTCATGGTTCGTCTCCCCCTCCGATTTCCCCCCCTTCATTTTTCCCTTCCTTCTCCTAATGTCCTCCAGGCTATTCCTTATGTTCCACAAATAAGTGAAACCATATGATAATTGACTCTCTCTGCTTGACTTATTTCACTTTGCATAATCTCCTCCAGTCCCATCCATGTTGATGTAAAAGTTGGGTATTCATCCTTTCTGACGGCTGAGTAATATCCCATTGTATATATGGGCCACATCTTCTTTATCCATTTGTCTGTTGAAGGGCATCTCGGCTCTTTCCACAGTCTGGCTATTGCGGACATTGCTGCTCTGAACATTGGGGTGATGTGGCCCTTCTTTTCACTACATCTGTGTCTTTGTGGTAAATACCCAGGAGTGCAATTGCTGGGTCATAGGGTAGCTCTATTTTTAAATTTTTGAGGTACCTCCACACTGTTTTCCAAAGTGGCTGTACCAACTTGCATTCCCACCAACAGTGTAAGAGGGTTCCCCTTTCTCCACAACCTCTCCAACATTTGTTGTTTCTTTCCCTGTCCATTTTTGCCATTCTAACTGGTGTAAGGTGGTATCTCAATGTGGTTTTGATTTGAATTTCCTTGATGGCTAATGATGATGAACATTTTTTCATGTGTCTGTTAGCCATTTGTATGTCTTCTTCAGAGAAGTGTCTTTTCATATCTTCTGCCTATTTTTTTACTTGATTATTTGTTTTTAACATCAATGTGTTTGGATTCACTGGTCTTCATTTGAAAGGTGAGTCTGTCCAATATGAGGGAAACCTACAGTGCACAAAATTACCTGTTTAGCAAAGTCATACTTAAAGTTTAAAAACAGGAACCTTCTGGGGCGCCTGGGTGGCTCAGTCATTAAGCGTCTGCCTTCGGCTCAGGTCACGATCCCAGGGTCCTGGGATCCAGCCCCACATCGGGCTCCCTGCTCGGCGGGGAGCCTGCTTCTCCCTCTCCCACTCCCCCTGCTTGTGTTCCCTCTCTCACTGTGTCTCTCTCTGTCAAATGAATAAATAAAATCTTAAAACAAACAAACAAACAGGAACCTTCTGACTCATGGCTGCCCAACAATTACAGAGGCTCCCAACACACACAAAGGCAGGTGCCTGTCAGGAGAGGTTATTTATGGGAGGAGAGAACAAAATGAGAACACTGAGGTAGCTATTAACATGATTAAGTCATCAAGCTCAATTCCTGGATGGAACCTTAGATGTCTAGTCCACTCCTCTTGATTTTTTAGACTGAAAATATTCAGCTAAGGAAGATGGCTGGGTTGCCTCAGGTCACCAAGTTTAATATGGTTCAGCTGGAATTAGAACATGGTCTGAAGGACACCTGGGTGGCTCAATTGGGTAAGGTCATGACCTCAGGGTCCCGGGATCAAGTCCTTCATCAGGCTCCTTGCTCAGCGGGGAGCCTGCTTCTCCCTCTCCCTCTGCGTGCTGCTACCCCTGCTTGTGCTCTCTCTCTCTCTTTCTCTGATAAATAAATAAATATAATTTAAAAAAAAAGAATATGGCCTGATGGATGCACTTCGGCTCACAAGTATAAGAAAGGATAACCTCTAACCCATACTAGTTAACCAGTGGGTGCCATTTCTAAATACTTCCTGTTGGAGTCATAATTTTTAAAAGAACTTCTCAAACTCAACACCCAAAAAACAAATAATCAAGTCAAAAAATGGGCAGAAGACATGAACAGACTGTTCTCCAAAGAAGACATATAAATGGCTAACAGACACATGAAAAAATGTGCATCATCCCCATTAGCCATCAGGGAAATTCAAATCAAAACCACATTGAGATACCACCTTACACCAGTTAGAATGGCAAAAATGGACAGGGGAAACAACAAATGTTGGAGAGGATGCGGAGAAAGGGGAAACCTCTTACACTGTTGGTGGGAATGCAAGTTGGTACAGCCACTTTGGAAAACAGTGCGGAGGTGCCTCAAAAAATTACAAATAGAGCTACCCTATGACCCAGCAATTGCACTACTGGCTATTTACCCCAAAGGCACAGATGTAGTGAAAAGAAGGACCATATGCACCCCAATGTTCATAGCAGCAATGTCCACAATAGCCAAACTCTGGAAAGAGCCGAGATGTCCTTCAACAGACGAATGGATAAAGAAGATGTGGTCCATATATACAATGGAATATTGCTCAGCCATCAGAAAGGATGAATACCCAACTTTTACATCAACATGGATGGGACTGGAGGAGATTATGCTCAGTGAAATAAGTCAAGCAGAGAAAGTCAATTATCATATGGTTTCACTTATTTGTGGAACATAAGGAATAGCCTGGAGGACATTAGGAGAAGGAAGGGAAAAATGGGGGGGGGGGAATCAGAGGGAGAGATGAGCCATGAGAGACTATGGACTCTGAGAAACAAACTGAGGGTTCTAGAGGGGAGGGGGTGGGGGGATGGGTTAGCTCAGTGGTGGGTATTAAGGAGGGCACGTACTGCATGGAGCACTGGGTGTTATATGCAAACAATGAATCATGGAACACTACATCAAAAACTAATGATGTACTGTATGGTGACTAACATAACATAATAAAATAAAATTTTTAAAAAAATGGTAATTTCCTTTCATTGTGAATAAAGGAAGAATCCTTTCCCCACAACCCTAGTACATGTGCACAGTAAGGTTTAGGGTTGCTGGGTCCTGGTTCCTGGAGGGATTGCTAGTGTCCTAGATGAGCAAAGGGTAAAGAAAAAAGCCAGATGTAACCAAGTGAAAGGGAAATCCAGTCAACATCTTTCCACTTCATACAGTGGGAAGGGAGATACTTTATAAAGCTGGCAGGGGATGGCGTACCGTACGGAAGGCGACCCACAGGCAGAGATCATTGGCTGTCTGAAAACTGACCTGAGAATCAAGAGAGGTAGAAAGAAATCCCAGCAAGCATTCACAGAAACTAGGCACCGAGTCATGAAAAGCAGCCACTGACTCAAACTCATGGAACTCGATCACACAGATTCATTCAGCCACAGGACAACTGTATGTCAAGTCACACTCAAGTCCAAGTCAGGATTTGGTTTTGGTCTTGATTTTGTTTTCTTTTTTCTTGAGGTTGAATGTCAGTAAACACCAGATCAAAAATATCAGTTATGGAATGAAGACACCGGGTTTCATCAGGTTGGCAAGACTATTTTGCCCCTGTGGTTGGCTTCTTGTTTGGCAATTAATAAAATGAGACTAACTGTTACAAAATAGCGGGCTATTTCTTCAGCAAGTCAATGAGGTGGAGGGAGTGAGAGGGACTGTCCTAGATTAAGAGAGACTTAGGAAACATAATGAGTTCAATGTTTGGACCTTGACTGATTCAGGTAAACCAACTGTAAATGACATTTAGGGACAACTGGGGAAACTGGAGCGGGGGGGAAGTGAGTATTAAATCCATCTAGGGAGGGGTGCCTGGGTGGATCAGTTGTCAAATGTCTGCCTTCGGCTCAGGTCATGATCCCAGGGTCCTGGGATCGAGCCCCGCATCGGGCTCCCTGCTCAGCGGGAAGCCTGCTTCTCCCTCTCCCGCTCCCCCTGCTTGTGTTCCCTCTCTTGCTGTGTCTCTGTCAAATAAATAAATAAAATCTTTAAAAAAATAAAAAATATAAATACATCTAGGGAATTACTAGTAATTTTTTTAGGTGTGATAATGGTATTGTGGTTAGGTAGGAAAATGTCCTTACTTTTTAGAGATCCACAGGCCTTATTTTCAGGAAAAATGCCATGGTACTATAATTTTTAAATATTTACATAAAAGTAATAAATGAAATGAATTAGCTAAGAGACCTTGAGATTTCCTTAGGGGAAATAATAGCCATCCTTTATGACCTCCCTGGTCATGTCCATCTATTTCTATCTAGTACCACAGAAGTTGTATTTCTTTTTTTTTTTTTTTGAATTAGCAACAATTTTATTTTATTTTTTATTTTTTATTTTTTTAAATTTTTTATTGTTATGTTAATCACCATATATTACATAATTTGTTTTGGTAAAGTTGTATTTCTTTTATATTCCTTAAAAGAATGGGAACATGTTACATTTGGGTATTAGGATCCTTTGAAAGGTAAAGATCACTAACTTTATAAAGATAGAACTTTATAATCTTTATATGTTTATAATATATATATTATTTTTAATTTTAAAATGTCTTTAGCAGCACTTGGCTCTAGCTGTGTGATAGTCCGAGATAATAGAGTTCCAAGCACTAATAATACACAGCATGGAAAAAAGGGTAGGGGAACACGGCAGTAGTTAACTTCCAACAAATTAGACAATATATCTCTAAAGTGTTAAAGAAATGATCAGAAAAATCCTTCATTAGCCCCCCTTATTCCATTCCTATGTTAGGTCAGTTATGGATTATATGCTGGGGGGATGGTGCTGGAAGGGAAGGGATGGTCTGATGTGGTTTTGAAAGGGCAGCCTTAATCATTCTTTTATTTTTTTAAAGATTTTTAAAGTTTATCTGAGAGAGAGAGAGCATATGCAGGGGGAGGGGCAGAGGGAGAAGCAGGCTTCCCGCAGGGAGCCCAATGTGGGGCTCAATCCCAGGATCCCGGGATCATGACCTGAGCCAAAGGCAGACATCTAACTGACTGAGCCACCCAGGCTCCCCAGTTCCTTCATCATTCTTGATTTCAGCCATGAATATTTACTGAGTGCTTGTGATGTGGTGAGAGCCATGCCCAGAGCCGGCCCCTGACTGCCAGACAGGAGGTATATTTGAAGCAGGTACCCAGGCCCTCCCGTGGGCCCTCAGGACACCTTGCCCTTCCTCCCTCCCAGGAGCACATCAATGCCCTCTTTGTATTGCCCTGGGGAAGTAAGAGTTTTGACAGTTGAGGACTGGCATTTGCAAGAGAAAGCCCCAGATAAATCAGGAGGCATATTTTCAATTCTCTGTTAACTAAGAAGAAAGTCATCTTAGTCAAGGATGGTAATGATGATAAGTCAGCCCAGGAGGGGAACCTAGGAGGTTGGTGCTAACCCATCTTCTCTCATTGACCCATTTCCTCTCAGGATAAATCACCCAAGTTTGAGAGAGCTGGAGGTGAGAATTCTCTGCTGGCACCAATGAAATTGTTCTTCTGGTATTTGGGAAATCATGCCTTCATTCGCACCACGTTCTTACAAAAAGAGCTAACATCACTGTTCCCCACTCTACCATCGCTATTAACTTTAACTGTTTGCTTTTACAGAGACTCAGAAGCTGCGTGAAAGATTACTATAAATAGCCTCATCAGAGGATCAACAAACATGCTTTAAAGAAAAAAAAAAAAAAACCTCTTTAAAATAACTGTTCATTTGCCTAGTAATTCGTTAACACCCTAGCATACCTTCAAAGGAAAGTGTGACACATGCACAGTGATCTCTATCTGTTAGCAACCTTAAGCTCCGGAACAAAGGAAATTCAGAGTTGAAGGACTTTTAACCTCACTAGAACTGCTGCTTTGAAGATAGGAATATTTACGCCAAGCTTTGTTGCTCTAGAGCTACTCAGGCTTATGAGGTCTAACCAGAAACTTCCAACCTACATGGATATATTGGATTCCATGATCTACAGAACGTGTGAGTCTACATCAGCACGCTCTCCCTGTAGAGACATACATGCACACGCTCGTACGCACACACACATGCACACACGCACACACAAAGATGTTGTTTCCTTGCTATTAATCACCACAATCAAAACTCTGAAAAAAAATCCTCACTGTGTTCAGTCAACACAATTTCGAAACTAAATACTTGAGACGCAGATGGAAGAGCCAAAAATAACTCCATTTACTCAGAGCAATCATGTCTTACCTCATTAAGAATAAAAAGAACTACTTTCCAGAAAATGTGTCAGCCCCTTGTCAGGGCAATTGTTCATTTTTCTTCAGGTTCAAAATATTTTTATCTTAAATGTCAAAGGCTCTCTTCCAAAGATGTTTACCCAGTCGCCTAAATCTGACAGGATGTGCAGCTGTGAATGAGTTGGTGAAATTCAAAAGCTTGAAATCCTGTTTTCAGACTCGACACACTCGATTTTCTGGGTCTTTTGACACTGCTTCCTTTCAACTCTTTTAATCATGCCCTAAATTCTTCAGGCACCCTGGGACCAGCTGGAATACAGGTATCTATTCAAAAATTGTAACTTCTCACTGATGCAAAGGAATGCTCTGGGAATTTAAACTAACCCACTTCCTCCACTTTCCTTCCAAATTAAAGCTCAGGAAACTAGACCCGAATGCTAACATTTCTCCCTAGAATAATGAGGAAGTAAATAAGCGGGAGGCTCAGGATCGTCCTTGGGTCTTGGGCTATCCATGCATTTGGACCATTTTTTATGCAAAACCACCCCAGAGGGAAACCAGGCTGGCCCCTGGTAATACACCTACCTCTTGGAAGGGATTCAACATGGGCCTGAGTCATACCTGCTTTGGTCGAGAGTAAAGTGGAATGCCAAAGTGGCTCTGAAATAAAGTAATAGCCACAGGAATGCAGTTTTTCTGGAAAACAATTGGCCCATGCATTACCAAGAGCTTTAAAAAGGTGACTACCAGGGCGCCTGTGTAGCTCAGTCGGTTAAGCATATGACTCTTGAATTTGGCTCAGGTGGTGATCTCAGGATCATGAGATTGAGCCCTGCGTTGGGCTCCTGCTGGGGGTGGAGCCTGCTTAAGTTTCTTTTTCTCCCTCTCCCTCTGCCCCTCCTCCACTCATGTTCTCGCGCACGCGCTCTCTCTCTCTCAAAAAAAAAATAGTGAATATCTTCTGACTCAGTGATACTCCTTCTAAAAAGCTATTCTAAGTAAATGTTAGAAACTTTGACAAACATTTGTGGACAGAGATAATCACAACATTGCAGGTGTGTGAAAGTAGGGGGAAAATAGCCTGAATTTCAAGTAGACTAACAAGCTGGAGTGTATCTACACAATAGGAGCAGAGTGAAATAAATCACAGCACTCATTTGAAAAGCTTCTTTCAAATAATACCTACTGATGTAAAACTGTTTGTGTTAATGTTACATTTTAAAAGCCAAGGTGTAATATTCCATTTGTACTGTGTTTCTTGATGGTAAAGAAATATTCATCGAAAGAACAGTAAGAAAGTACAAGTGTGAATAATAGTAATCTCCAGATAGTGGGTTAACTGTGTTATCTCTTTTCATTTTTATCTTCCTGTATTTTCCAAATTACCTGAAATGTGCATTTAGAACTTTAATAAGAAGAAAACAATAAACACATACATTTTTCAACAAAGTAACTTAAATGCATCATCTCCCTCCTTTATTACCCTGCCCAGAAATATCAAGTAAAATGAATTAAAATAAATTCAAAGCTATTGGGGGAGGCTTAGAATATTAGAACTTAGAGTTGTTCCTGCAGTTGGTTTTAAAATACATTGCAAAAGTTCAAAGTAAATAAATGGAATTATACATATCCATTATGTACATTTGTATTTTGAGGACAGAATCTTAATTGTGCACATGCATACTGACAACATTTATCAAACCAGATTAATTCAAATTTTAATGAGCTCTTGTATGAAAGTTTTTCTTCAAGCTTCTTTTGACAAGAGCATCCCCAGTTTGGGGGACCCTAACCATGTTTGTTTGCTCTTTCTTTTACTTTTTCTTTTTTTTTTTTAAGACTTTATTTATTTATTTGGCAGAGAGAGACACCGTGAGAGAGGGAACACAAGCAGGGGGAGTGGGAGAGGGAGAAGCATGTTTCCCGAGGAGCAGGGAGCCCGATGCTGGGCTCGATTCCGGGACCCTGGGATCATGACCTGAGCCAAAGGCAGGCACTTAATGACTGAGCCACCCAGGCGCCCCTGTTTGCTCTTTCTTTTTAACAATAAATATTTATTGAACACCAAGTATAGGTCAGGCACCATGCTAGGGACTCAAGATATTGTAGTAAATAAAACAGACATGATCTGTTTGTGTTCTCTCACTAGTGTCTACATTCTGGTGGGTATTAGGGAAACATTCATAACAAATGACAACCAGTTCTATTAAGGAAAAGGGTCAAGTGGGAGGGCCAATAGAGGTGTCAGGCATCAGGAAAGACTTCTCTGATGGATGAGGGAAAACCAGCCATGAACAGAGCATTCTGGGCATATGGAACAGCAAATGTCCTGGGGCAGAAAGGTGTATACTATGTTTAAGCAACTACCAGGAATCCAGTGTGGCTGAGGAAGAGGAACTGATTGAAAGCATGACGTTGGGGAGGATTGGCAAGGGGGTTGGCAAGAATCACAGCAGTCAATGATTTCCACAGGCTGTGGTAACGAGTTGGGCTGGTTGCCATGGGAAGCCAATAATTTTCTTCATTCTTACTCAAGTCTTTTTAAACCTCATTCTTAACTAATTACAGACTCACAGGAAGTTGCAAAAAATAGTCCATCGGTTTCCCTGTACTTCCGCCAGCTTCCCCCCCATGGAGGCATCTTCTATGGCCACAGTACAAAATCAAAATCAGGAAGTTGACATTGGTACAACACTGTTCTCTAGACCACAGATCTTGTTCAGCTTTACAGCTTTTGTGTGTGTGTATAGTTTCATTCTACGCATTTTTATCCCATGCGTAGATTCTAGTGAAGGATTTTAAATGGGCGATCTAATCTGGTTTCTGCTTTGGACCCCAGGGGCTGTGAGGAGAATGAGTTAGGTCACAGCAGTTAGGAGGCTGCTACTCTCGTGAGAGCCAGTGGGGGTTCCAACTAGTGTGGAGGCAGCAGAGATAGTGACAAAACAATCGAATTCTGTAGGAGAAGGAAGTGGCGGGGCCAACCAGGCTTGGGGTAAACTAGATGTAGGGGATGAAGGGGGAGATAAAATACTCCGGGTTTCTGGCTTGAACAGCCAGGTGGTCGGCACTGTCATTTACCGGGAGGAAGACGTCTGGAAGGAGCAGGTTGGGTCACAGCTGCTCCGAGCATGTGAGTAGGAGCTGCAGTCTACCTCTGCTTTGGGTAGAGGACACACATTTAAGAATCAGCAGCATTTACACAGAATCCAAAGCCATTAAAAGCCCCGCGTGAAATTTGATGATTTTTTTTTTAGTTACAAAGATGTGCAATATAACTAATTATTATAATAAGATAAAATCATTCTACTTTAAGAAAAGAAGTCCTGGGTGACATCACCAAGGGAGTGAGTGTAAGGAGGTAGGCTCTAACAACTCAATACCCTAGTTAGTACACGTTTGTTCTACTCCACCATTTATGGGTCATTTCGTTGGGAGTAATGTCTCTTAGAGAGATTGTAAACCTCTAAGTGGCAGAGATGCTGTCTTTTATAAAAAATTTTCAATATCAGTGTAGCTAACATACCGTGTTCTATTAGTTTCAGGTGTACAATATAGTGATTCAACACTTCCATCCATCACTCAGTGCTCATCGAGATAAGCATAGTCTGCAACCCCTTCACCTGTTTCCCCCAGCCCCTCCCGGGAGAAGATGCTCTCTTAAAATCTTGCTCTGCTCCTTACAGTGCCTGGCATGGTGGCATGAACACTAGGAATGCTCAATAAATTTGCTTTTGTTCAGCAAACGTTTACTAATTGCGACATTTTTGCCCGGTATTAGGACAAGCACCAGGCAGACAAAGAACACAGCTTCACTGGTTTGCGGTCATTGCCCACTTCCACCTGTATTAATGTGAGGACACGCATGGAGTCGGGACAGACATTTCCCTCTCAGGTAGGAAACCCCACAAGCTCTGATATGGATCTGAATGTACAAAAAAGATGCCAATTTCAAACAAGGGGTTTATGTTTTTCTTCTCAATACTGGCACCAACCACCTTCAACAATTAACAAAAAAGGATATTATCCTTGAATGACCACGTGCTAAAAAAACTATTGTTTATGAGACACTTCTGAGAGATTTTGGAAACTATTAAAAACAGGTTGTCAAAGTTCTACAAATTCCTACATGATAATGGAAGCACAGCTTGTAAATTAATAGGATATTTCAAGTGTCATAGAAACTATTTCTATTATGCGAGGCTCAAGCATCACCCCAGTGAGAAATCATCTGAGGTATCAGGAACAAGAAAAACATATTTTCTATTCCATAGAATGCCCTTTGACTCTTACATCTCATTTCATGGGCTCCATGCACAGCTGGATGGCTAGCTTGAAACTGAATCCACAGCAAGGCGGTTTGAGGATGGTGTGAATGGCTATTTGCTATGAACCTGCAAAATCTCTTTTGAAAAGAGAAAATTCTCAGTCTCCAGAAATTTCAGATTTCCCCCTTTTCACTTAAAAATCTATACCATCATTCATTCAGTGATTATTTTGGGGGGTTCTTCCACATTCAGGATTCATTGGGCTCCTACTAAGTGCCAGATGCTGATCTAGGTGATGAAGCTATAGATGTGGATGAAACAGACAAAAATTCTTGTCCCTCACCCACTCCAGGGAGGTCCTCAGAAAATAAACAGAATGCGACTCATGAAGGAATTCAGAAATGAAATCTGAATGCAGAAAAGGGATAAATAGTTGTGATGTGCTACAGACCAGAGCCAAAGCACATCCCATGCCCTGGGATCCAGCACAAACCCAGTCTGTTGAGCAAGCCAGGCAAAGCTGGGACCACGACTGGATGTAAGGATCTTTGAGAAGTCATCTTTGATGATTTGGTTGTATGATTTTATTTGACAGGTAATACTGGACCAATCAAGCCTAATTTAAAAAAAAATCAGTATGTTATTTGCATCTCAAATTAAATCCTTCTTCCTATTCCATTTATATCTGTTTATCCTCCACCTCCATCCACACAAATTTAAGTGTCCTTACTATAAAAAGGATAAACTGAAATGATGACAACACTGGAGTCAAAGGAGAAACCAGGGGCTCCCGGGTGGCACAGTCCATGAAGTGGCCGACTCTTGATTTCAGCTCAAGTCATGATCTCAGGGTCATGAGATCGAGCCCTGGGCTTGTGCTGGGCATGGAGCCTGCTTGATTCTCTCTCTCTCCCTCTCCCTCTGCACCATCCTCCTGCTTATGCACACATGTGTGCTCTCTCTCTAAAAAAAAAAAAAGAGAGAGAGAGAGAAACCAAAATCATGAAAAATTGCTCTTGAGCCTCCTGGCACCCAGGGCAAAACTCAAGGAAATTGAAAACCCAGTTTACCATCCCAGAACCAGTTTGGGAGCATAGATGCCACATGTCATTAGTGCTCTGTGGGGGTCAGCAAAGACATGACTGGTGGTCAACAAATGGAAACTCTTCATCACAGATCTCACCCCCTCCCAAAATCTGCAGTGATAGTTCCCATTTGCATCTAATTTAGCTGCCTGTTCGTTGTAAGACATGAGTGAACACTCCTCTCTTACATTAATTTTCACACATGAATCAATGTAATTTCACAGCCACCCAGATCAGAATTCAAAAATACTACTTCTTCAGAGGCTCCAGGCAGCAGGTAGCAGGCATAATACAGTTGCACAGAGGGTACCCCAAAAGGCTGCCACCCAAAGACTGCCACAGTCACTATCACGAGACCCTCATGACGAATCTGGAGTCCCAGCCACTGTCTCTACTCTTATTCTACAGCATGTTCCCCAGACAGTCCTGCCCTCAGCCAGGGGTCGAGGACCGGGTCACAGTGTATAAGGAGCTGGGGGTGCTGAGAAGAAACACACCATGTGGGCATTTTGCTCAGGAGTGCAGGCTGCCCCTGAACTCAATTTATCCTATCTCACTTCCAGCCCATGCATATCCATCCGTTCGTATTCTCTCCCCGCTGCGTGCCCGTGTGCACATGCACGCACCTGCATACACGCACTCATCGACACGCACATACACATCGCTCTTTACCCTGACGTTAGAAGACGGGGGCCTTTCTAAATGGTCTACAGGTCATAGCCCGGGTTCACCTCATCCGCGTGCACTTGACTCCTGGGAAGAGGGAGGGAAATTGGGCAGCATTCCTTTAACAAGTGTCAGGAAGTACCCTGTGGGGCCAGCAGCGGGTGTGCGCGGGGGTGGGGAGGAAGAGTGGGGTTTGGAGTGGTGGCGGAGCTTCTTGGAGAGGGGAGCCTCACTGATCTGCCAAGGGTGGGTTTTGTTTCACTGTCAGTCCTCTGAGTCCTGGAATCGAGAGGAGAAGCCTAAGGGGTTTGTGGTGCCAAAGGAGCCCCAAGGATGCCCAGGGCTGGATCTCTGGGGATGGTCCTAATGTCACCAGTTCCAGTTGGCTGGCCCTGGCCGTACAACCAGGCTTGCTGGACCATGGGCCCAGCCTGGCCTTGCTCCTCGTCTTCTCTCTAGCTCCCGTGGCCTGACTGTACTGGAAGCTTCTACCTGTTCCTCCAGATCCCCTGTCCACCCTTATCCACTCTGCCTGTGTCCTGAGACTGACCTCTGTCCTTTGGCCTCTGGTTGTTCGGCCCGTGAGGGGATCTGAGCACCTCAGGACTGCGACGGCAGGATATCAGTCCCCAGGCTCCTCCCTGCAGGGTCCTGGTGGGCTGGCCACTTGGGACGCTCAGGGCTCCTAGTCAAGGCCCCTTTCTAGAGCCCATCGCTGCCCTCTGCCCTCACCCCTCCAAGCCCCTGCTTCCTTGCCCTGAGGTCCTGCACTGTCCCTGTGGTTTCCTTAAGCGCTGCTCACACTTTAAAAAACACTCCCTTTCTTAATTTGACCTCCAGTCACCCACTTTGAAGGCATCATCTGTTTCCTGATGATGAAGCCTTGACCGCTAGGCTCCGAGAACACCTGCAGCCTCGGGAGGCAGACACGAGTGCGGTCTTCCCAGACTGTCACCGCCATTTACTCCAGCGTGACCCTAGGTAAGCAACTTAATCTCCTTAAAACTGTTTCTCACTCGGTGAAATGCGGATGACACCAGTACCCACTGCTGAAGGTTGCCGTGAAGATAAACACATGCATCCGAGCGGCTTCGCACAAAGTGGCGTGCATAGTAAATGCTCAGAAAGAGCAGTTCTCTTCAGAAACAGCTGCACTCCAGCCTGGACCCAGTCCCCACCGGCACCACCATCCTCTGCTACTCATCCTCATCTATCTGACACTGCCAACCAGTTACCACCCCGCCATTGCCCCCTTCTGCCTGGGAACATGGACACGGCAGGCGGGCGGAGGGGGGTGGTCCTCTGCTAACGTCTCAAACCTGATTTTCATCCTTGACCAGGCCTTCCGGTCACTTCTGAGGTCTTTCTTCCTTCCTCACAGTCCCCAGGAGCCACTGCCCCTCCGACATGCTAGCCTCCTAATGGGTCAGACTCATTAACTTCAGACTCATTAAAACATTACCAGCACCCTGGAAGAGAAATGTCTAGAGTGCTCCAGACCCAGGTCTCCACAGGGTCCTGCTCAGGTCTCCGTCCTGTGTCCCTTTCTCTCTCTCTGAGCATGTGGCCGGTGCCTGCTCACCCACACCATGGCTTCTCCTACTGCCTATATCATGATGAGTCCCACATCCAGATTCCTGGTCCTGATCCGTATATTCAGCCAAGTACTCTACTCTGATGTCGCACAAGCACCTCAAACACAGCGTGTCAAACCTGTCTCCAGTCCCCTCCTCCCTGCCTCCTATTCTCGTTCTGAGCGCCTCACCCCTCAGTCAGGCTCCCAAGCCAGCAGCCCTTAGCCCCATCCCCTGCACGTCCTACCAGTTGCCAAGTACTGAAGGACTTATTTCGCATTATCTTGTGAATCAGTCCTCTGATTGATTTCGCTGCTGGTCTCTCCTCTGGTGAATTTCAAACACCTTCCCATCAGCTCCTCCCTCTACCGTGCCACCAAAGCAAGCTTTCTGGGTCCATATTTGATCACATCGCTGACCACTATTAATAACAACTACTGTTTATTATGACGGGCTGGTCACTGTTCTAAATGCTCTACATAGCTTTAATCACTTAGGTATCCCAATAATGTGATAAGGTAGGCTCTGTAATTATCCTCATTTTCAGATGAGCAAAATGGAAATACAGAGGTCAAGTAACGTGTTGCAGGTGCACAGGGCTAGTAAGAAAGAGCAGGTAGAACCTAGAGAGTCTTAACCAGCTTCTGGCCACTGTATTATTTGCCTCTGCTTCGCCTCTACCCTCTCCCACCTTTACCCATTCTTCACTTTTCCTTAACAGAGACTTAACACTCTTTCAGTGTTCCCACTGTCCACCCCGCAGGAGAGAGCCCCAACTCCTGGGCTTGGCCCCATGGGGCTGCACAAGCCCGTCCCTAACAGCCTCTGCACTGAGGCTGTTACTCTTCCCAAAGGGAAGGGCCCCCAGCAGCTTCCTCCACAAGCTGCCCCCTTCCTGCCCCTTCACCTGTAAGGCCATCTTAAATAACCTCCAACCTTCGCGCTGTACCTGGTGAATTCCTGAGCTCTCTTAGAGTTTCAGCCTTAGCATCTCTTCCTCTGAGAAGCCTTCCCTGACCTCCCCAGGCTTATCCATGCCCACGTCCATATGACAGCACTTGGCACACTGCTACCACTCCCTTTACGCGTCCGTCCCCAGGGGGCAGGGTCACAGCTCTGTTCGTCTTTAGAACCCCAGTGCCTGACACCTGCTAGATTTTTCAAACATTGGTGAATACACAAATAAGTGAAAAACAGATAGGGGAACTTGTAAAGGGCAAGTGTAAAGAAAGCAACAGAGCTGCTTTCAAAACATCCATTATATATATGTATTGTTTTAACACAGAATTCTAACCTTTATAACTACAGACCATCTCTACTTATCATACTTCCTCATTACATCCTGAAGCTGGAACTTGCCCATGGAGTCTTTATTCTCTCAACCATCCTTGATGAGACAAATGATGTCATTATGTTGGGAGAGGCTCCTTTATAAAATCAAAATCAAATAACTCTTCTTCCAAGTTAAGCTTTTTTCAATCAAATACAAACATCACCCAGCCCTAGAACCACTTTCATAGTTTAAATGCAAAATCTTATCTTGCAGAGACCATCAAGAGTGTGACTGGGAACTGTGTGTGAGGGGTCAAAGGTCTAACAGAAATGAAAGTCCAAAAAAGAATATGTCTGGATGGACATGTCTGATTTCTACAATAATAGTCCAATAAAACATCACATCCCCTATTGTTCAGGCCTTCCTCTTAGGAAGAACTGGGTCCCATGCTGACGTACACTGATCCATTACTAATTACTGATTTCCTCTTGAAGAGTCAGAAGAATCAAGAGTAACACTCTCCATGATTAAATAACAAAAGAGTTCCCCTTCATCTGGTTGAAAAAGTGGCTGTTTAAGTTTCTAGTAAAAATCTCCACATAGGTAGCATTTTTTGAAAAGAGGGGTTGCCTTTAATTTTTTTGAGGAAGCAAAAAGTTATACTAAAACAATCAAACTTGGTCACCAGTCACTTCGTGGGAACTCCATATCCAGCTTAGCCACTTGATCCTGCTACAGCAGCCCAGAAAACAAGGATCAGAAAGCTGACTCTGGGCCTAGAGGTTTTCCCTTGTGAGCCAAAAATTCAAATGTGTTTCATATGCTAGTTACAAAGGCAGTAAATTAAATTAATACATTTTCTAAGAACTCCCAACAGGAGCTGAAATGACTAGAGCTAAATATTCAGTTAACCAGAAAATCGCAAGCTCCAGGAGCCCACTGCTAAGCATTCCAATGGCTCAAGACTTTCCAGATGCTTCTCAAAAATGAGAAATACTCTACAAAAATGAGAAAGGCATTAACTCTGTGAAAATTTTTTTTGGATGATAGATTATCAACTGAATCCAGGTAGAAAAAAGGTAAATAGTTGGAATGGGGTCTATTATAGAAAGGGTGAGAGATAAGAAGAAAAATAACTGGTGTTGTGAGCATCACCATCTTACGTGAGATGGATCTATGGACAGAGGGTCTTTGAAGGGCTTTCACGGAGAATCTTTGTGACATTCTCTTCTTTCCGGTGACCACCCCAGCCCGAACCACTTTACAGCAGAAAAGTGTATAAGTCCTTTTCTCCTGAGCTCTTCTGTCTGAACTATCATCCGCTAATCCTTGAAAAGGAAAAATAATGATCTGCAAAGATGGCCACCAACATTTCTGCCCCACCCCCCACCATGCACAGGCAGCCTCATCTCCCTCTTCTGGCATCTGGGCTGTCTCTGTGACCTGTTTTGCCCGATGGATGCTGTACAGGTGGTCCTATGTGACTTTCAAGCCTCTCCCTCAGGAGGTTTTGCAGCTTGCACATTTGCCCTTTTAGAAGCCAGCTGCCATGTACAGAAGTTCAGGCGAGGCTACTGAACGATGAGGCCAGAGAGAGACAGAGAAACAGAGGGCACTCACCCAAAGGGGAACCCAAGTCCCCTGGTCAACAGCCCACACCAAGGCCCTAGACAAGTGAGTAAGGCCATCCTGGATTTTCCAGCCACAGGAGAGTGGCCCCAGCATCATAAGAAGAGAGATTCCTGGCCAGTCACAGCCCTCTCAGCCACTCAGCTGAGACCCCTAACATCACAGAGCAGAGAGGTGCTGGCTGCTGAACCATACTTCAATCTCTAACCCACAAGATCTGAACAAATACAATGATGATTAATTTCACTAAGTTTTGGAGTAGCCTGTTACATAGAAAATAGATGATTCACCATAAAATGTGGCCAGTTCTGGCAAGGGCTCCTACCTGCTCACACTGGTGAGGTGCAGTGAATATGCGTGTTTCTGAGAGCAGGGCAAGTGCTCAGCGCTGTCCCAGTACCTGCGGGTAATGAGCACTCCATCGGAGTTCAGGCTGCTATTGTCATTGGCAGAGACTGAATGACTTGCCAGTGATGTGGTAAAAGGAGATTGTTCTTGAAGAAGAGCTTGTTTCACACACCCTCTGAGGCCCTTTTCCTGGCCACCTATTAGGTGAGTACTGAGACAAAGGTAATGTGAGCATGCTCCCTAGGCCTCATGCTCCTGATCTGAGGGCACCTAGAGTAGAAAACAGCATATGTCCTGGGAGATCACAGCCCCTTCTATGGAGGTACCTCCTAGAGACACCCGCTTAGAGAAGCAGCCCCAGACAGTTCTTCCAGAGTAACTCCCTCCCCTGCCACTTTTAAGGAGCAAAGCTCCTCTCCTGGCCTCACGGAGACTACATTGGACCAGTTGGGTATTCTTTCTAGGGAGGTGTAAATGAGCAACACAGGGACAGACAGTGGATGTCAAGGAGACCCCAGAAAGAAGATGGATGGCCTTGGTGAGCAGTCACCATGGGAACAGAGCAAAAAGACCCCAAGTCCCCTAAATGGCAGATAACACAAGATTCCTGCGGAAACCTGGTTCCTGGGTCTTTTTGTTCTCTGCCAGAGACCTTAATTCTTTTATGGTCCCTGTGAAGGCTGCTGGGTTTCTGTGGGAGGTAACCAGGGGCCCTCATTTCCCTAGTATCTTTACCATAAAACCCCATTTTTGCAATAATCTTTTTTTTTTTTCAATCAAAACTATATAAAGAGCACAAGCAGTGGTTGAGAGGGATAGTACGTCGGTTACTCCCATCTCTTTCATCCAGACCAGCCAACTCCAAATGAATGTGCAGTCTAAGTCAAATCAGCATTTGCCCCGCAGAGATCTTGCAGACAAATACCCTTAGGTGTCGAAAGAGGTGGCTGCCCCAAATCGCCCCCCAGGCTGGAAAGTCTGCCGCTGCTCCCAAAGACACACTGACTCCCTTTGGACCCCGGTCTTTCTTTCCCCCGCTTTTGCTCCTTGCATTACACCAAAATCCTGTCCATGGCTTGAAGTTTCCTTCACAGCAGCCCCTTCCTTTCCCCCCTGCCCACTTTGGGCTTGGGAGCTGATTTTGATCCCCAGTGCAGACCGTTCAATCGGCCAGCTCTATGGGAGCAGTCTCCTAAATAGAGAAGTCACTGCTGTCGCTCACAGCACAACCCTCTCCACGTGCCTCCCCCTCAGCCACCAAATCCTTGGAGATTTCACTCCAAAACAGCATCCATCCTATCACCGTTCACTTCATTTTATGTGGAACTGGGATGCTTTGTAAAGAACATTTAGTCAAGGCAAGTCTTTACAAGTCTTTGCCTAAGAGGATTTGGTTATAAAATACCTAACGGGCTTCTTTATAATGGAAATGCAACCTTTGTAATGTAAATCCCGCCGGCTGACCCCTGCAAGCAGAATGAGAGCAATATTAATTTACTAACTATTTAATTATTCTCTCTTCCCCCCTCAACACCCCCTGGGAGGTGGGGTTTCCAGGGACTGGAAGAATATCCTCCACTTCTTTCTAACATTCCAAAGCACTTTTGCATCTTACGAAGGCTTGACACTGACCTTGAGAATGACAAGAAAAATTGGGAAGTACCCTAAATCAAAACAGACTTTGTGGGAGCAGCTGTGACTCTTGCCCAGTCCTGACTATGCCCCCTTCTCATTCTTTTGTTTGGATTAGTTTACTATACGTTTGATGACGGAGTCGCCAGCTCTTTTATGCCATGTCTGTAAACTTTTCTATTGTTCTTCAATAGAACATATCAAAACTAAGAAAATGCCAGTATATTAGTCTGTGTACTATTATCTTGAGGATAAAACAAAGTCTGGGACTAAACATAAGACCTGGGAGTACTTATGAATTAGGGTCATTCATTTATTTTATTATTATTTATTGGGTGCCTATTAAAGCCATAGCGTGATTTCTACAAAAATAGTTTATTGTGATGAAAACTAATTTTAGTAACAATCCTATGTATTAATAGCACCCACCAGGTGTACATGGGCCCTGCGTCTCCTTTAATTCTCACACAATCCTATTTAGCAGACCAAAAGCAGAGGCTCTGTGAGGTCAATACTCTCCCTGCTTCCCATGCAGCTTGGAAAGGCATGATTAGGATTCAAAGTGGGGTTTTTTTTTAACCCCAACTGCCATGTTCTCCTGCAAGGCCATACCCCAGAGAAGAGAGAAGAGAGAATCAATATCCTCAGCCTAGAAAATATTTTTGTATGTTTCAGTATTAAAGCCACAAACATTTCTGATCTTTAGCTTGTAAGCAACTACCCAACCCATTAAAGCAATAATTCTTGAATTAGGTTTATCCCAAATTGCCTTTCTTCACTTCTGGGTTCAACTCTTGATGCTTTTGAGTACCCCCCCTTATTTCTCTTTTTCTTTTGCCCAATAATCTCCAGCTTCAGGCTGTGACATCATGACACTTCCGCATTATGTTTGCTTGTCAAGGGTCTGCTGCACTTGGCATTCCCCAGCTCATTTGAACTTAATCATTGTTGATTAGTGTCAAGATTCAAAGGATGGGCGCCTGGGTGGCTCAGTTGGTTAAGCGACTGCCTTTGCTCAGGTCATGATCCTGGAGTCCCCGGATCGAGTCCCGCATCGGGCTCCCTGCTCAGCAGGGAGTCTGCCTTTCCCTCTGACCCTCTTCCCTCTCGTGCTCTCTGTCTCTCACTCTCTCTCTCTCAAATAAATAAATAAAATCTTAAAAAAAAAAAAATTCAAAGGATGAGCTATTCCTCACTCCTACAGTTTACTTCTTACCCCAAAAGTCATGGTGGGCATCGGGGGCAGTTGGCCTCTACCTTCAGCCTGGATTCTCTGAGGTGGTTACTCTGGGCAGCAAATGGCAAAGTCACCATTTGTTTTTTTCTTTTCATTGCCTCAGCATTACATAAGTAAGCTGTAGCAATGTGGCCTTAACAAAGCAAAACCTGATCAAGCCCAGTCAGAAAGGGAAGAGGAGAAGCACCACCCTTGGTACTGCAGTTACTCCGAGAGGCAGGTTCTATTCCAGCCCAGGTGCTACACCTGCCGCCACAGGCCCTTTGTTCAGATGCCTGAGGCCTTCACTCCAGCCACCCACCCTCGCTGCCTCTTTAACTTTTACTCTCCAAGAGCGCTGGCATCACCACTCACCTTTTAGTACAAAGAGAGGAAAGAAGGTAAAAGCTTTTCAGAGAAAAGTCATAACTGCAAGGGGACAAAATAGGGATGGGCCAAAGAATGGCTTTGTAAAAACTCCAGTCCAAAGAAGACGGATGGGGCTCAGGGACCCAGTTTGAGAACCACTTAGAGAACCTGGTGTCTAACTCTGCTGGTGGATCTTTTCATGACGGTCGTGCAGAGAGGTCAGGGCGGGGACTGGGCTCTGTGTTCTCCTAAGGCGCAAAGTGGCCGCCTTGGGCGGTGAAAGATGGGGCAGGCTGGGGGGAGATGGGTAACAGGGGATTCAAAACGCGAAGCCAAAGACAGGGTGTCGGGATTCAGAAACCAGAATAACATGGGCGGTGAGACAAGGCCCGAGACCCCGGACGCAGCGCCAGCTACAGAGAAGGACAAAGGCGCGGACGTGCCGGCATCCCGCAGGCCGGGGGTGCAGTCGCCCCAGCCCGCCTCCAGCCCGCCTCTCCCACGGACTCGCGTCCCGACGCCCCGACGGGGAACCGGCGGCGCGGCGGGGGCGCTGCAAGGCGGGACCGGGCTCCGGCTGCCCGCCCCCGCCAGCTCCGGCAGCGCCCTTCTTGTCCCCGCCCGGGCCCCGCGGAACGCCACCCCCACCCCCGGCTGGGGCAGCGGCCGCGGTCGCTCGGCGCTGTCCTCGGCCCCTCGGGCCGTGCCGCCCGGTCCCCACCGCACTGGCACCGCGCCGCCAGGTCCCCGCGCCCGTTCGCGGTCACCTCCCGAGGCTGCCGAGACCCCGCCCCGAGCAAGACCGAGAGCCGGGGCCCCGCGGAGCCGAGGCCGCCTGGGCACCCGATTCACCCAGGCCCGGATGGAGCCCGCGGCGAAGGGGCTCCATCTCGGAAGACTTCCTGGAGGCGCGGAGCCCGAAGGGTGACACCAGCGCTCCCTCCAGTTGAAGTTTAGCCTGTTCAGTAGGCCCGCTTTTCTCCTTTTTATAATGATGAATTTCTTACTAACCGCAGGTATCATCCCTTCCCTTCTCCTGTACAACAACCTGTGGCTCCTGGTGGCCGGCACCATTACCCCCGAAGCCCTCGGGTCCCGATCCGGTGCCTGCCTTTAGGCCGCCTCTGCCGGCCGCGAGCGCGGGTACCGCAGGCTTCAGCGCGACCCGGGAGCCCGCAAGTAGCACGGGGAGTACCCGGCGTCCGCTACCCTCCCCAGCTGCAAGCCCCCTCCCCTGAACTCTCCGGCAGTTCACCGCCTCCTCCACCCCACCCCAAACACGAAAGCCAGTGCCACATTAAAGAGCTCCAATTCCGTTTTTTCCCCTTTCTCCCCTTCCTCCCCGAGCCTCCATAGCCTGTAAGGACACTGCTGGGGCTAGCTTCAGTGCACACAGCACGAACTCTTATAGCGCCGCAGGGACCTGCCCGAGTTGCACACTTGTTCTAATTAGGCTGGTCTCTTTCCTCCCTCCCTCCTTAGAGCCTCTCCCGCAGATACCATCGTGTCAGGCTCCTTTTCCCACCCAGGTACTGGGCAGACACCCAGCATTGGGTTTTCCCTTAGCAGTTGAGGCAAGCTAGGGTTTTCCGAGAGAGAAATTACTCCAAAAAAGTTATTTTATTTTTTTAATCATGACAATATTAAAAATCCATTTTAGCAGTTTCGGGTTTCAGGCCTTCCTTCCGTTTGCTGTCTTGCAGTTTGGACCCAGAGATATCCCCTAAACTTTCCGCTGTTCTTGCCCTCATGCCGGCAATCTTTCCAGGAGGGGTTGGGTCTCAGTCATAGCCCGGTAGGTGTGTTTCCTGAGATGATCTCAAGTCCAGCGTGCACTGAATTGGAGAGAACTAACTTTAGGGGTTACTTGTTTCATGAGGATAAGTCTTGGGTATGCTGCACATATGAAAGGCACGGCCAGCCTCACTGGGGGTTATTAATTTTCTTAGAGTGACATCATGTGGTAAAAAGGGAGGACCACCCAGCTTGTCCTTCAAAGTGCTGATAAATTTTAAAGTAGATGCAAGAGAGGAGGATGGGAAGGGTGAACCCACAGGCATTAATGAAGTTGGAACCGTGGGATCCTAGCAATTTCTGACTCTACTTCCCACCCAGTTCCAGAAGCCTCTGGTAAGGCTTCCTTCCAACCCCCAGCACTGCCTCTAGACCTGGAGGCTAGAGAATCTTACTCAGGGTTGGCTTTAAAAGAGATGAACCACTTGCAACCTGAGCAGAAAGGGAAGCCAGTTCACTTACGGTTGGGCTTTCACGAATAAGCCTCAAGAAACAAATTAGAGGTTCTATTATATGTGGAACACTCAAAAAGTACACAAGTTTTTACAAAGTGTCCTCTCATGATACTCCCTTTAACTAAAGAGCCAAAAGCAGCTTTTTCCAAAGTGTACTGTGCAGGAATTAGTAGGTGTTAGGTGAATAAAAGGGTTCCAATGGTCAAACAGATGTGGATTAAACAAATACTAGACTTAAAAAAATTAAAACACTTTACAGTGGCACTTCTTAGAGACGCTAATACACTATGTAGCCCTTTAAGGTCTTATGGGGGGACGGACTTGGTTGTGGCAGCCAGCCTGTAAGGTAGTCCCCAGTGGTTCTTGCTTCCTGCTGTAATGGAGAAGTTAGACCCCTGGGGCAAGCATCTCTTGCATTAAATTAGGGCTGGCATGCAAAACCAAGAGAAAACTGCCCTGTGTGACTTCTGAGACGAGGTCAAAAAAAGCACTCAAGTTTCTACTTTGGCCTCTTAGATATATATAATTCTGAATTTGGTTGGCTAGTATTTTAATTAGGATTTTTGCATCCAAATCATACATGTAATTTGCCTATGACATTTTTTTTTCTTGTACTACCCTTATCCTGTCTTGCAACCAAGGTTATATTAGCCTCATAAAATTAGTTGGCTAACTTCTCTCTGTTTCTCTGTCTCTCTCTCTTTCTGAAATAGTTTAAGACAGAATAAATGCTCCCTGAAAGTTTGGTAAGACTCTTCCCGCCTATGGAAAATCATCTGGCCTGGTGGGGTTTTTTTTTTTGAAAGGCTAAAAGAGAATGCCAGGAGAATCTTTTGATTACTAACTTAATTTCTGACATAGCTATTGGCTCATTTCTTCTTGGGTCAGTTTTTGAAATTTATATTTTTTTTTAGAAAAGAAAATATTTTATCGAAGTTTTAAATGTTCACATGTGGTTTTCAAAATTCCCAGTGAAACTACAGCTCTGTCCTTTTTTTTTATTATTATTCCTAACAGTGCTTTTGTCTATGTGTGTGTGTGTGCTTTTACTCTTTTATCATTTTCTATTGTCTTAATTTAGTGAAAAAACTAGGCTTTGATTTTGATAACATTTTTTCTTTTATATCTTATTACTTTCTGCTCCTGTTCTTTAAAATTCCTGCCTTCTACTCTCTTTATATTTACTGTTCTTTTGCCAACTTCTTGAGATGAGGGCTTTACTCATTTGTTTTCAAAATTTCTTCTCCAAAACACACATTTAACATACATCTACAAAATGTGTTCCTAATACCTGTTTTTGCAGCATCCCACCAATTTTGATACATAGCAGATTTATTATCATTCTGGTTTTAAATATGCTGCAGTTTTCATTATGACCTATTTTTAAATTAATTCACAAATTATTCAGGAGAGCATTCTAGAGCTTCCAAATGTGAGTGCACATTATTTATTTGTATTTCTATTTATTACTTATTTATTTTTGCTATCTTTTATTTGTGAGCTCTCGTCTAATTTCAGTGTAGCCAGAGATTGAATGTAGTCTGTGTTACATATTTTTTAAAAAAATTTGTTTAGACTTTACTACCTATTGTATTATCAATTGTTGGAGATATTTTTGAAGATAATCTGTTATATCAAACTTAATTTTTTCTTTATTTCTACATCCTGACACACAAAAAAATGTAACCAATCAGTATCTTGTAGGAATGTGCTAAAATCCTCCAATATGGTGATAGGTTTTTCCACTTTCCTTATTTCAGTTAATTTTTGCCTCCTGGATTTCAAGGCTACTTTTAAGGTACATACAAGCTCCTAAGTACCATATATTCCTTTTATTACTGAGTTCTTTCCTTCTTTATCCATATAATGTTTTGCCATAAATTATATTTTGTATGAAATTGATTACTGCCATTCCTGGGGTTATTTTTTTTTTAAGATTTAATTTTTAAGTAATCTCTACACCCATCATGGGGCTCGAACTTAAAACCCCAAATCAACAGTCTCATGATCCACCAGCTGAGCCAGCCAGGCACCCCAGGGTTATTATTTTTATTATTTGTGTGGGTCAAGTTTTTCCACCTCTTTAGTTTTAGCTTATCTGGGTGGTTTTATTTTGTGCATATATTCTATAAGACTATGACTAGATTTTTACATTCCAATTTCATCATGTAATCTCTTATTTTTTACAGTGAACTTATTCCAGGTTCAAATTTTTGGATTATTGATTGATTTAAGATTACTTATCTCTTGGTTTTTGATTTTCTGTTCACTGTCCTTTGTCTTTGTTTCTTTTCTTCCCTCCTTTCCTGCATTCTCTTGAACCAGGAAAGCTTTCTATACTCGCTGCCCCCTTAATGGTTAGGAAAGTAGTGATGGTGTTTTCATTTTTTGACCACTTATCTTTATTTTTTTTAACATACATATTAGACCATACATTTTTCTAAATAATCTGAAATGCTCAGTAATTGTTTTTTTCTGAAAAGCAACAGCAAAAAAGCCTTTAGCACATTTTAACTGTCTTGAACATTTTCTCTTCAATTGTTGTTATCTAGAATATTAGTTTTTCATTTTTGAAACAAAACAAAACTTAAGAATTTTTTTACAGTTAATAAACATTTGCTTACAATTTATCAATTTTCCTGCTTCCCCCATTTTTTGTATTCCATACCTTTCCTCTAGGCTCCTTTCTCTTCCTACTGAATGAAGTATATTCTGTAATAATCATTTCAGTGAGGGTCTCTGTGTGGTTTTCACTCTATTCATAGCATTGCATTTCTGATCCATTTCTGGTGCATGAAATTATGTATTCTGTTTTTGATCGATCTTAATGTTTTTTTTTTTATGGCCTGTCTTTGCTATGGGTTTGGAGCAAAGGGGATGAGTTAAGAGGTTACTTTATGGAGTTATCGTGACTAGAAA